>NW_026087614.1:0-43665 GCF_022539395.1 Myiozetetes cayanensis
CTAGAAGATCAGAATCCTACCATAATTCATTTTAGGAAAGCAGAGATGATTTATGGCTTATGGCCTTGATGACCTTACAAATGGTCTGCCTTATCTCTTTATGGGGGTGTAATTAACTTTTACTATCCATTTGTTTTATTCTTTTATGAAGCTCTAGTAATTCATTTGTTTCTTTTACTGAGGTGAATTATAGCGGTGTTTATTGCAGTAACAACACTCAGTGGGGCTCATTAATGCTCCAAGATGCTCAAGGTTTGTTCGGGCACTTATTTTTGACAGTCTTTTAGAGGTTTGTGCAATCATGGCCTCCAAAGATCTGCTTTAATTAGTCCCATGAGAGCCTTTGTCAATGAGGAGACTCAGTGGGGCTTGTTAATGCTTCAAGGGCCTGCAGGTTTTTCAAAGTACTTTTCATTTTCCTTTCCACACTGAATCTCCAAGAGGTTTGTGCAATCCTCTGCAATTATCTGCTTTAACCAGTCCCTTGAGAGCCTGTGTCAGTAGTGACACTCACTGGGGCTCATTAATTCTTTCAAGGAGTTCATTTTTTGGGGGACTTTGGGTTTTGCTTTTGATACCAAGTCTTTGAGAGGTTTGTGCCATCGTGGCCTCCAATTATCTCCTCCAAGGGGGTCCATGAGAAGCCTGTTTTGGGAATAGCCCTCAGCTGCACCCACTAATGCTCTGAGATACCTGGAGTTTCTCTTTGAGCCACAGGAAAGTTTGCGCAATCTGCTCTCAGTCCCTGAGGTTCAAAGGCTGTGGGGAGCCAAAAGTCTGATGGTTATGAGATGTGGAAGCGTGAAGTGGAGACTAAAGAAGTCTATGAAACTTCCAAGACTTACACATTCACTATCTTCAAGTGATTACCTGAGCTGTGTGGACTTTTGTTAAACTATAAACTTCATATAGTTGTATTCCGTACCCTTGAAATGTACCCCCTTCCTTTTGTCATTTTTATGAGGGGTCCCCTATGTTCAGTACCCTGTGTTAACCCCCTTTTTACCTGTTGCCACATTGGAATGTACCTTATTTATTATTATTTATATAAATTATATTTTTGACATGTTACATTTATTCCCTATTTATTAATACAGTTATGTCCCTTCTATGGTCACTTCCATGTACTGTTAGCACCATTCCCATTTTCCTTCTATGTCCCTGGATGGTTTGCTGTGCCCACTTTGCTCCCCCCACCTTCCCTCAGAACCCTCTAAAAGCTGGTGCTACCCTGTAATAAAGGACCATTTGGCTTCACCCCAACTCCGTGGTGGGGCCCATTCTTCCCCTGGGCTGTGACAGATGGCACCCAACACGCGGAGGAGCCAGAGGTCACTCATACAGAGGGAACTCGCCCGGTTTGGGTGGACCAGTGGCCCCTGAGAGGGGACCAGCTGCTAACATTAGGACAATTAATAGAGGATCAAATTGAAAAAGGTGACATGGAAGAGTCCACCAGTCCATGGAACTCACCCATCTTTTGCATTAGTGAGGCTACTGGCAAATGGAGACTTCTACAAGACTTGTGTAAAATCAATGAAGTCATAAAACCAATAGGAGCCCTCCAGCCTGGAATGCCTTCCCCACTAGGATTCCACAGGAGTGACCAGTAACAGTAACTGACATCGAGGATTGCTTCTTTTCCAAACTTCTACATCCAGATGACCGACATAAATTTGCGTTTTCTGTCCCCTCAGTTAATGCGGCAGAACCACTCAAAAGTTACCAATGGAAGGTCCTGCCACAAGGTGTGCGTAACAACTCCTCGTTGTGTCAAAAGAATGTCTCAGATTTGTTGTCCCCGTTACTCCAGCGATTTCCCCAAGCAGTGCTTTATCACTCTATGGATGATTTATTATTTGCAATGGGTACTCCAGAAGAACTACACAAACTCACTCCAACAGCAATTTCAGTTTTAGCAGAGAAAGGGCTTGAAGTGGCTGAAGACAAAATCCAAGTTACAGCTCCTTGGAATGACGTGGGGTGGCAGATCTCACAAAGAGAAATAACACCACAACAGATTGAGATCGTGCCACTCATATCCACCCTGAATGACCTTCAGAAGATGCTTGAAACAATAAATTGGCTCTGATGGGTGATTGGAGTTCCTACAGATGATCTCCATCCGCTTTTTCAACTGCTGCAGGGAGATCCTGCCCTGACGTCATCAAGGAAACTCACATTAGAAGCTGAGCAGTCCCTGTCCATTGTTAACAAAAAGCTTTCTTCCATACAGGTCCACAGACACCTCCTGGGTGTTCCATCAGTGTTAGTTATGTTAAGGGGTTCAACACAACCTTTTGGGCTATTGGGCCGATTTTATAATGACAATTCACAATGTGCTGTATGGGAATGGATCTTTTTGCCACATCAATTTATGAAAACTATTGTTTCCTTTCCAAAGTTAATTTCTAAATTATGTGTGAAGGGTCGGACAAGGTGTTGGGAACTCTCAGGGGAAGACCCACAAGTGATCTATTTGCCTTGGACTTCCCAGCATCTTGAACAAATGTGGACGATTCATGCAGACTTTCAGATTGCCATGTCAGAATTTAAAGGGCAAATAAAAATCCACCTCCCTCCATGTAAATTAATTAAAAAAATAAACCAAATTCCTTTGCAATATAAAGCTAATTGGTCTCCAATTCCAAAAGCACGCACGGTGTTTACAGCTGGATCAGGAACAACAGGCAATGCTGTGGTAGTTTGGAATGATGGAAACAGTTGGCATCAAGATATCCATAAAGTTTCAGGTTCACCACCGCTTGTAGGATTGTCTGTGTTTGTTAGGGTCCTGTCTTTATTTGATGAAAGTCTAAACATTATTTCAGATTCCAGCTACATTGTTGGTGTGGTACAAAGATGTGAGAACGTGTAATTAAAAGAAATTATTAATCAGTAGTTATTTAATATTTTTAAATGATTGATTTATATCATTAATAACCATAATTTTCCCATCTTTATAGTACACATCTGTCTCATACAGCACTGCCAGACCCAACAGCCGAGGGGAATCGCCTCGCAGATCATCTTGCAGCTGCGGTAGTGGTTCCCCAGCGCACAGAACAAGCTGGACTATCCCATGGGTTTTTTCATCAGAGTGCCAAAACCCTCCAAAAGGAATTCAGCCTTACCAGACAACAAGCACAAGACACAGTGACATCCTGTTCAGATTGCCAGTTAGTGGCTCCACTACCACCAGAAGGAGTAAACCCTAGGGACCTTTAGCCTCTACAAATTTGGCAGACTGATGTCACACACATTGGACAATTTGGAAAACATGAATTTGTGCATGTACCTATTGATACATTTTCAGAGTTTATAGTTGCCCAAAGACACCTCCTTGCCGCTTTCGCCCACGTGGGGGCGAGCAAGCAGGTAAAGATGGATCATGGGCCCTCATTTGTGGCGAAGGCCACACAAGACTTCTTTGCGCTGTGGGGAATCGAGCACCGCACAGGTATTCCCCACTTTCCAACTGGTTAGAGTGTTGTTGAAAGAGCCCATCGCACACTCCCGACCGTGTTGGAGAGGCAACAAAAGTCTTGTGTCAGACTCACCCCCCAGGAACGGCTTCAGAAGGCCACCCCTGTGCTCAATTTTTTAAATCAGACAGAGAGAGATCAAACACTTTTCTCCCTCCAGACCTGTTGTTCCAGTCCAAGCAAAAGTTCTCTATAAAGATCTTGTAACAGGAAAATGGGTGGGGCCTTTTCCCCTCATAACCTTGGGGAGGCACCACACCTGTCTGTTCACAGATCAAGGTCCAAGATGGGTGCCATCGAAGGGCGTAAGACCGTACCAGGAGCCGGGCATGCAGTCATTGTTATCACCGCAATCTTCATAAAATCAGTCTGAGTCATGGTCAGCTTCTTTTATGCAGTCGAATGTTACATATGCATTAGTTGTATTAGATATACATTAGTTGTGTTACATATGCATTAGCTGTGTCAGCAAATTCCAGAAAAGTGGGGGGGGAATCATTAACATCCACCACTCCTATAACTCGGCCTTGGAACGCCCCTTGGGGTCTTCTTTCAGCAGTCTTTGGGGGTCTTTTGAATGAAGTCTTCCTCAGCTTGAACTTTTTACCTCTGCTAAGAACTGCTGAGTTGGCAGCGTCCAATTAACTCAAAACTGGCATCATCTCCAGGAGCCTCTCTTTACCAACCTTCAAGGTCCCTTCTCTTGAGCCTCAAAGCCCCTTATGGAAGCTCCAAGGTTTTCTGTTCCTGTAAAGTCTTCCTTGTAAAATCAACTATATCCTCTCTGTGAGTTAGCATAAGCAAGCTAGACCCTATCCTAATTCTATCTCAAAATTAGCTAGTAAGCAACTAAGGCTACAATCTTGTATCATTGCTTTGTATTTTGATCATCCTTTATCAGTACAATACAGGGAATAGATCTGATCTGGATTTATCCATCAGAAAGTTATTACATGTGCGAGTCAAAAAGATGCCCCCTTGTGATGTCACCCCTTGTGATGTCACCACTTGTGATGTCACCACTGTCCCCAGTGATGTCACTGGTCCTCTGTGATGTCACTGACGTCCCCAGAGGTCGCACTAGTGTCCTTTGATGTTACCGATGTCCCTGTGATGTCACTGCTTTCCCCAGTGATGTCACTGGGCTGCTGCTGATGTCACCAATCCCTATGATGTCACCAGTGTCCTTGTGATGTCATCGCTGTCCCCAGGGTGTCACCTGTGTCCTGAGGGTGGCACCGTTGACCCTGTGCTGTCACTAGTCCCCAGAGATGTCACCAACATCCCCAATGATGTCAGCATGTCCCCTGTGATGTCATCATGTCCCATGTGATGTCAACAACATCCCTAATGATGTCACCACTGTCCCTATGATGTCACCAGTCACCTGTGATGTCACCAGTGTCCCCGATTATGTCACTGGTGTCCCTGTGATGTCACCATTGTCCTTGTGAAGTCACCTGTAGCCATCCAAACCAAGCTGTCAGCAGAAAGGAGCTTGCAGGGTTTGAGTGGCAAACCTTGGAAAGCAGAGGCTGACAAAAATGCTGGAATCTAAGAAGCTGGACCCCTGTCACAGGATCTGTCAAAGTACAACCTTATGGACTGAGCTGGCTCCAGCAGAATCAAGAAAGGACTTCTTGAGATTATGTAATTAAGCTATGTCTAAATCCCCTTAATTCCCTTGATCCTGCTTAAAGAAAAATTAACCTATTTGGGAACTCTAGAAAAAACTTGTATAATCTCCTAATTATAACAGCCCCTCCTGCCATTCACAACTCCAGCCCCTGAGCCCCTTAAAAATGTGTTTTCTGTCCAATAAAGCATTCCAGTTTTACCTCAGATGCAGATCATGTTAGTTTGGGTTTTTAGACTGACACATTTTCAACCATATAGAATCATACACCTAAACTTATAAAACCCCCTAAAATTAACCCTAACCCTACCCTACGAGTAATCCAAAGTCTAACCCTAACCCAAAACATACCTAAACCCTATCCCTACCCCTACCCCTACCCCTACCCCTACCCCTACCCCTACCCCTACCCCTAACCCTAAACCGAACCCTAACCCTAACCCTAACCCTAACCCTAACCCTAACCTTAACCTTAACTGTAGCCCTATCCCTTAAACAAACTTTACCTAACCCGAACCCTAACCTTAACCCTAACCCTAACCTTAAACCTCACTCTATACCGAACCCTAACAATACCACAACCCTAATCCTACGCATAACCTGCATAATGACCCTATCCCTAACTCTGACCTAACCTGAACCCTAACCCTAACCATAACCCAAACCTTACCTTAAACCCTTACCATAACCTAACCGTAACCCTAACCCAAACCCAAACCCTAAAATTAACCCTACCCCTAAACCTAACCGTAACCCTAATCCTAGCCTTGCCACTAACCCTAACTCTAAACCTAACCCTAATCCTAACCCTATCCCTAACCCTATCCCTAAACCTAACCCTAACCCTAACCTTAACCCTAACCCTAACCCTAACCCTCAACCTCTAACCATAACCCTATCCCTTATCCTAACCCAAATTTTACCTTAACCCTTACCCTACCCCTACTCCTAACCCCAACCCTTACTCAAACCCTCACCTTAACCCTAACCCTAACACTAACCCTCAACCTCTAACCATAACCCTATCCCTTATCCTAACCCAAATTTTACCTTAACCCTTACCCTACCCCTACTCCTAACCCTAACCCTTACTCAAACCCTAACCCTGACGCTAACCCTAACCCTTACCCTTACCCTAACCCTAAACCTAACTCTAACTCTAACCCTAATCCTAACCCTAACCCTAACCTTAACCCTAACCCTAACCGTAACCCTATCCCTTACACTAAACAAAACTTTACCTAAACCCTAAGCCTACATCTAACCCTAACCCTAACTCTTACTCAAGCCCTAACCCTATCCCTAACCCTAATCCTTACCCTAAATCAGAACCCCTAACACCAATCCTAACCCTGACTCACCGTCTCTCCAGTGCAGTTGCTGCGCCACTCTCGGCACTACACAAAGAGCAAGAGCTTTCTGTGGGGGCCCCTTTGGTCTGGGAGGTCCCTTCGTCCATGGGCAATGTTGGCTGTCGGACAGGCAATTCCAGCCCAGCGCTCCTACAAGTGAATGACTGCTGTTCCACCCACGAAAGCAAGCCCTGAGCATTGTAAGGGGGGATACTTTTGATTTAGATGATCAGTGGAGCAGAGAGGGGTGAGAAAGTGGTTATATTGGGGTGTGAAACCAGCCAGAGTGTTGTACAAGGTGACTTTATTGCACAAGTTCACTGTAAGGCCCACTGTGCCTTTAGCAAAGTTAACTGGATGTCCCCCATTATCAGAGCTGAGTTCCTCCTTGGTTTGGCTCCACTCTGCAAGAGAGATACAAATCTCCTTGAAACACAATGGTACAGGTCGTCCATAGGGCTGAGGAAGGTGATGGAGAGGAAGATGATGTGGGCAGGGGTCGTTGGCCCCTTGCCCTACAGTGGGGCACGCCCAGACTGTTGCCATGAGGTGATGAACGGGCGCTGTTTGGCTGCCACTCAAGCACCACCTTCTGCTGCATCCTGGCCCTACATAGTGTAATGTAGAGCTGATGGAATGGGGTGTCAGCACTGCTGGGTGGAGCGATGCTCATCCTTCCATCCACACTGTGCTGCTCTGCAGGGACACCCGCCAAGCACGGGCACCGACCAGCCCTGCAGAGCCTGGTAGGCCTGGCCTGTCTGTGCAGGTGAGCACAGTTTGTTGATAGGAAGCAACAAGGAAAGCAAACATTTTATATCCTTTTTTATTTTGTACCCCTTTAATTCCCTTTTTACTAGCTAATGCTCTAACAGAGGCTGTTCGTAGTATTGTATGCATGCCAACTGATAAAGTAGTGTTTTTGTATTCTTTTTCAGTTTTTGATTCTCTTTGCTAGTAGGTTTTTTTTTTTTTACCCTCATGGCAATAAAAGATTTTTTGTAGTGTTTGAATGACTGTTTTACTTCTCTTTATTCCAGACATGTATCCTAGCAAACCTGGTACATGGAGTCATACTGGGAGTGACAGGGAGCATTCTGAGGGCAGTTGGGACCATGTTGGCACAACTGGGATATACTGTAGGTGACTGGGATCATACTGGGAGTGACTAGGACCACACTGGGGGTGACTGGGAGTGGTTGTGAGCAACTGGGATCATGCTGGAAGCTACTGGGAGCAACTGGGAGTGAGTGGGACCACACTGGGGGCAACTGGGATATACTGGGAGAGACCAGGAGTGACTGGGATCATACTGGGACTGACTGGGAGCAGGCTGAGGTCGACTGGGAGAGACTGGATGTGACAGGGATCCTACTGGGAGGGACTGGAACTGTAGTGGGTGAGTGGGAGCAATTGGACCCTGCTGAGGTCAAATGACTTTATACTGGGAGTGACAGGGAATGGCTGGTTTCATCCTGGCTGTGACTGCCACCATAGAGGGTGTCACTGGGATCCTACTGGAGTCATACTGGGAGGGACTGGAACTACAGTGGGATGACTGGGAGCAACTGGGACCATGCAGGGAGTAACTTGGATCCTACTAGGAGAGACTGGGATCATACTGGGACTGACTTGGAGCATGTGGGAGGCAACTGGGATATACTGGGAATGGCTGGGAGTGACTGGGATCATTCTGGGAGTGACTAGAACCATAGTAGGGGTGAAGGGGAGCAACTGGAACCATGCTGGGGGCAACTGGGATCATAGTGGAAGCAGCTGGGCTTCTACGGGAGTCCTGCTGGGGTCTTACTGGGAGGGACTGCAGCCATACTGGGGATGAGTGGGATCAAACTGGATTCGTACTGGAAGTGTTTGGAAGTTCCTGGGGTCATAGTGGGGATGACTGGACTCATACCAGGATCATACTGGGATAAACTGGGAGCATGCAGGGGGCAAATGGCATCGTCCAGGGAGTGCCTGAAAGTGCCTGGGGCCATCCTGGGCTCAGACTGGGAGTCCCTGAGAGGGAAAGGAACCATCCTGGGGGTGCTGGGAGCAACTGAGACCACCTTGGGGGCAACTTGCCTCCACTTGGGAGTGATTGGGAGTGACTGGGACCATAGTGGGAGTGACCAGCACCATACTGGGATCATAGTGGGAGTGACTGTAAGGGACCAGGATCAAACTGGGAGTTACTGGAATTATGCAGAGGCAAGGAAAGGTAGCATTTTTTAGTGGGTACTTGAAATCTAGCCAAGATCGCCCCACTAAACCAACCCCTGTGCTTGAGGCCCTTTTGTGATGTCACAGCCTACCCTCTCCGTTCCGGAACAGACCCTTGGCAACCAAAGAACCAACACCCCACAAGGTCAGAATGCAGCCCCACCCATGTGCCCTTTTATGATGTCCCAGCCCATCCTCTCCATTCTGGAATAGCCCCTGGAAACCAAAGAACTAACACCCCACACCCCCCTAGTGCAGCCTCACCCATCTGCCTTGGGACTCTTTGGGAAATCACAGCCTTTCCCCCAGGAAAGAAAGCCTGTAACCTTTGGGTTTCAGGTGCAGTTGGTGGGCCACCCTGGGCACTCCATGGGCAGCAAGAGCTTTGTGTCTGACACCTTTTGTCCGGCAGGAATCTTTGTCCAGATTCAAATTTTGCAGTCGGACTGACAATTCCAGCACGGGGCTCCTGCAAGCGAACGACAGCCCTGCCCTTTAGGAAAGAAACCCCTTCCCCTCGGTCTCTTTTCCTCTTCCATCAAATACAACCTGCAGGACAGCTTTCTACCATCTCTTCTCTTGGGAATTGTGAAGATAGACCCGCTCCCATGTTTAACACCTCAGGCAAAACCACCCTGTTAACAGCTTTCCCAACCTTCCCCAGCCTTTCCCAAAGCCTAGATGTGGAAAGAACAAGTGCCCTTGTCCCTGGCTGTGCTGCTGTGCTGGGAGTCTCTTCCCTCCAACTCTGCACACAGGCACTGCCCCTGCAGCTCCAGAGAAGAGCTGAAGAAGCATCTTCAACACAGAAATCAGGGCAGGTTTATCAGGGATTGTTGATATTTTTTGGTCTGTGTTTGGCCCAACCACCTGCAAAAGTTTTGTTCTTTGCCTGTCAAGTTCACTGATAAATGGGAACTTCATCCTTGGAGAGAGAGTTTCTTGTATAAACTGTTTGAATTGGTGTTCTGTGATTGGCTGGTTGTCTGTAGAGGACATTTGAAGGAGAAACTGAAGAGGAGAGGATGAAATAAAGCCCCCAGACCCAAATAGATCAGAGCCCTTGAGTGAAACAGCGCAAGTGCGAGGGGAATCCCCACGTTCTCCCGCATGGCTGAAGGGGGGCACTCACAGAACGGGGCAGGGACTGAGGGCCTCTGGCTGGGCGGTGCTGCCACACCGGCCCAGGGAGACGTCCCCTGCTTTTTGGATAGAAATGCAGGTGGCTCGTGCTTGGGGCTCTCAAGCTTCACAGGAAGG
The DNA here is from genome assembly GCF_022539395.1 of Myiozetetes cayanensis. NCBI lineage: Eukaryota > Metazoa > Chordata > Aves > Passeriformes > Tyrannidae > Myiozetetes > Myiozetetes cayanensis. The sequence goes on from NW_026087614.1 coordinate 9,957, forward strand.
ACAACGTTACCATTTTTGGAGACGCTGCTATCTTTGTGAGGCTGCTGACCCTTCGAGGATGCAGCCTCTGCTGTGGGGAATTCTGGTTATCCTGGGGTCGGTAAGACAATGTCGTAAAACACAGCTGAGTGAGTGGGGGTTTCACTGAGGGCTCAGTTCACTGCTCTCCTTTCCTGTCTCTCAGGTTCCCCTTTACTTGGCCACTTTCTGTAATAAATATTGGGTTTATTGTTGAGCTCTCAGCGGTGTCTTGGTTTTCAATCTCAGCATCCTTTCGAACTCACCCCATTACACTGTGCTTTCACCTTTTGTCTGGAAGGAATCTTCATTTTTATTCCATTTTTGGGCTTAAACTTACCATTTCAGTGCAGGGGGTTCTGACACCAAACAAATGAATTTCCACCCAGGAAAAAAAAGCCTTTCCCCTCCATCTCTCCTGTGCAATTGGTGAGCCACTCTTGGCACTCCATGTACACTTACAGTTTCCTGTGCTGACACCTTTTGTCTGGGAGGAATCTTCATTCTCATTCCATTTGGGGGATCAGACTTGTGGAGTGCTGAGCTGAAAAAAGACACACTATGGACAAACCATACTAATTGGCCTCAGTTAGGCCTGCCCCTGACATAGCCAGAAGCCTCTTTGCAGGGAGTGGAAAGATACAGGAGCAGTGATAACAGACTGCAGGAATGTAAACAAAGAGAAACCTGTGACAAAAACAAGGAGGAGTTTTAGAAGAACAATGTCTTCATATCACGTGGACATCTGTGTGCACCCAATAGTGTGTCAGTAATGCACACTGGGTTTGTGGGTTACAGCAAATAACCAATAGTTTGAAAGTGATCACACCCCGGGGGGCAGTGGAAGTATCTAAGAGGTTGGGTTATGTAAATAAAGCGGAACATTTGCGTAAATCATCCTGATTTGTGTGCAGTTTGTTCTGGAAGCTCCTCCGCCAACATCCACATCATGTCACAGCTGTCCCTTTGTTGTTACCAGTCCCCTGTGATGTCACTTGTCCTCAGTGATGTCACCGATGTCCCTGTGATATCATCTCTGTCCCCTGTGTTGTAACCCCTGTCCCCTGCGATGTCACCGATAGCCCTGTGACATCACAGCTGTCCCTTTGTGGTCACCAATCCCCTGTGACATCACTGGTCCCAAATGATGTCACCAATGTCCCTTTGATGTCACCAGTGTCATTGATGATGTCACTGGTGTCTCTGCGATGTCACCCCTGTCCTTGTGAAGTCACCGATGTCCCCAGTGATGTCACTGATGTCTTTGGGAGATCACGGCAACCCCTTTGTTTTCACCAGTCTTCTGTGATGTCACTGGTCCACAATGATGTCACTGCTGTCCCTGTAATGTCACCACTCTCCCCTGTGATGTCACCAATGTCCCCCATGATATCACTGGTGTCTCTTTGTTGTTATCCAGGTCTCCTGTGATGTCGTTAAAGTCTCTCTGACATCAAGACTTTCCCTTTGTTGTCACCAGTCCCCAGTGATATTTCTGGTCCCCAGTGATGCCATTGCTGTCTCTGTGATGTCACCACTGTCCCCAACAGTAGCACCATGTCTTCGTGGTGTCACTGATGTCCCTGTGATGTCACTGATGTCCCTCTGACATCATGGTTTGCCCTTTGATGGCAACAATCACCTATGATTTCACAGGTTCCTCTGTGATGTCACCGCTGTCCCCTGTAATGTCACCAATGTACCCAATGATATCACTGGTGTCTCTGTGTTGTCACCTCCACCTCCTGTCCCCTGTGATGTCACTGGTCCCCAATAATGTCACTGATGTCCCTGTGATGTCACCAGTGTCCCCTGTAATGTCACCGGTGTCTCTGTGATGTCACACCTGGCCTTGTGATGTCACTGATGTCCCCTGTGATGTCAAAGGTTTCCCTGTGACATCACTGCTGTCCCTTTTTTGTCACCAGTTCCTTGTGATGTCATTGGTCCCCAGTGATGTCACTGCTCTCTCTGTGATGTCACCACTGTCCCCAGTGGTGGCTCCATGTCCCCATGATGTCACTGATTTCCCTGTGGTATCACAGCTGTCCTTTTCGATCATCAGTCTCTTGTGATGTCACTGGTCCCAATGATTTCTCCACTGTCCCTGTGATGTCACCACTGTCCCCGATGATGTCACTGGTGTCTCTATGATGTCAACCCTCTCCTTGTGAATTTACCAATGTCCCAGTGACATCACAACTCTCCTTTTGTTGTCAACATTCTCCTGTGATGTCACTGGTCCCTAATAATGTCACTGCTGTCTCTGTGGTATCACCACTGTACCCAGCAGTGCCACCATGTCCCTGTGATGTCACCAGATGCTTTTGATGTCACTGATAGTCCTGTGACATCACAGCTGTCCCTTTATTGTCAACAGTCCTCTGTGAGGTCACTGGTCTCCAATGCTGTCACCGATGTCCCTGTGATGTCACCACTGTCCCCTGTGATGTCACCAGTGTCACCGACAATGTCAGTGATGTCCCTGTGATGTCACCCCGTTGCATTGTTAAGTCATCAGTGTCGGCTGTGAAATCACAGATGTCACTGTTGATGTCACTGGTGTCTCTGTGTTGTCATCACTGTCCCCTGTGATGTCACCACTGTCACCAGCAGTGGTACCATGTCCCCGTGATGTTATCAATGTTTCTGTGATGTCACCAAACCCCTTTGATGTCATTGATGTCTCTGTGAAATTGCAGCTGTCCCTTTCCTGTCACCAGTCCCCTGGGATGTCACTGGTCCCCAGTGATATCACCCATGTCTGTGTGATGTCAGTGATGTCTCTTTGATGTCAGCCATGTACTTGTGATGTTACTGATGTCCCATGTGATGCCACCAATGTCCCTGTGACATCACAGCTGTCTCTTTGTTTTCACCAATTCCCTGTGATGACACTCGTCCGCAGTGATATCAACACTGTCCCTTTCATTAGGGTAAGGGTTTAGGGTTAGGCTTAGGCTTAGGCATAGGCTTTGGTTTTAGGGTTAGGGTTAGGGGTTAGAGTTTAGGATTTGGGTTTGGGTTATGGTTAGGGGGTTAAGGTTTAGGGTTACACTTAAGCTTACATTTGGGTTTAGATTTTAGGGTACGGGTGAGGGGTTAGTGTTAGGGTAAGGGGTAAGGGTTAGGTTAGGGTTAGGTTTTAGGTAACTTTTGGGTTAGAGTAAGGGATATGGTTAGGGTTAGGGTAAGGGCTAAGGTTAAGGTTAGGGTTTAAGGTTAGGGTTGACGTTAGGGTTCAGGATTAGGGTTTAGGTTAGGGTTAGGGTTTAGGTAACTTTTTGGTTAGAGTAAGGGATAGAGTTACGGTTAGGGTTGGGGTTAGGGTTAGGGTTGGATGAGGCAAAAACATCCCCTTTCTCTTGCCCTTCTCGGTGTGGGGGGCGAAAATCGCCCTTGTCAGGGAGCCCCTGCAGGCTCTACCCCTCCGGTGATCCAACAGCGGCCCCTGCTGACCGGGATTGGAATTGCGCCAAAAAGCGAGGAATACCAGACTGTTTCCTTTTTTTTTTTTTTTTTTTTTGAGGGGCATTTTTGTTACAGGATTATTTGGTTAGGGTTAGGGTTTAGGGTTAGGGTTTAGGGTTAGGGTTTGTTAGGGTTAGGGGTTAGGGTTAGGGTTAGGGTTAGGGTTAGGTGGTTAGGGTTTAGAGTTGGGCTTAGATTTCGGTTTAGGTTTAGGGTTTAGGGTTATGGTTAAGGGTTAGGGTTTAGGGTTAGGGTTAGGGTTAGGGTTAGGGTTAGGGTTAGGGTTAGGGTTAGGGTTAGGGTTAGGGTTAGGGTTAGGGTTAGGGTTAGGGTTAGGGTTAGGGTTAGGGTTAGGGTTAGGGTTAGGGTTAGGGTTAGGGTTAGGGTTAGGGTTAGGGTTAAGGTTAGAGGTAAGGGTTATGGTTAGGGTTAGGGTTAGGGTTAGGGTTAGGGTTAGGGTTAGGGTTAGTTGGTTAGGGTTTAATGTTAGGCTTAGATTTCTGTTTAGGTTTAGGGTTTAGGGTTATGGTTAAGGGTTAGGGTTTAAGGTTTGGGGTAAGGGTAGGGTTAGGTTAGGATTAGGTTTTAGATAACATTTTGGTTAGAGTAAGGGGTATGGTTATGGTTTGGTTTTAGGGTTTAACATTAGGTTCAGGTTAAGATTTTTTTTTTAGGTTTAGGTCTGGTGTTCAATACAGATGAAGATACCTCCCAGTCCAAAGGTGCACGCACAGAAAGCTCTTTTTCTTTGTGCAGTGCCGAGAGTGGCGCGGCATCAGCACTGGAGAGACAGAGGCTCAGGGTTGTCTTTCCTGGGTGGAACTGCAGTGCACACCCCCTCACTGCATCCCCAAAAGTGTTCCATGGTTGCTTTTGTGATGTCATGGCCTACCCTCTCCATTCCAGAATGATGCCTGAAAACCAAAGAACCAATGCACCACACCCCCACATTGCAGCCTTTCCTTTTTGCCATTGGCCTAGTTGTGATTTTACAGCCAATCATCTCTGTTCCAGAGTGGCCCCTGGACACCAAAGAACTAATGCCTCACACCCCAAGAATGCAGCCCCACATGTCTGCCATGGGCCTCTTAGGGTGTTTTTCTACAATTCTACCTTGAAAAGAAGACTAAAAATGGAGTTTAGAGGGTTTGATATGGAGTGGGGTAGTAGGGTTGGGTATGTGTAAATACTGCGTTAAGGGTAAGGGATATAACACAGCTACATTAAAATATATTCACTACACAACTAGTTCTAAAATCTACAAAAGGTAAAAAAAAAACAAAACAAAAAGGTTTGAGACATCAGTAGGAATTGACTCTGGTGTGAGTGTTGTTATTGTGAATCTATAATTCAGTCACTGTTCAATTGTAGTAAATGCTACTGAATCCCCTGATAACTGTTAAGTTGGTGAATGATTAAATGCTACTAATCTCTTTTGCCCCCTTTTCTTTGGATCCAAACCCTTTGCACTCCTGACCCTCTTGCATCCCAAGACTCTGTGTAAATCATTCCCTTTCATAAAAAAAATAGCTATTCTTTGGGAGCTGCTCTTTGAAATTTTCTTCCTTAGCTAAACTACAAAACAACTCCAATTAGTTGTTGAACACGTGAAGACAGGAAGACAATTAAAAAAAAAAAAAGAAAAACAATTTGTTTTTCTGTATGTTAATGAGTCCCATGGTGTGTTTAGAGATTAGTCTATCATCCTGAGATAGTGAGAGAAGATTGAAGAAGCTGCTCAAGAAGTCAGAAGCCAGAGCCCAAGTCCCTTGAAGCATTGCTGGGCCCCACTGAGGGCAGGCACTGACAAAGCCTCCCCAGGGACTCCTTAGAGCAGATCCTTGCAGGCCAGGAGTGCAGGCAGACAAAGGCTCTGGGCAGGCCCCTGCAATGCTGAGCAAAGCCTGTCTTAGTTTTGGGGAGCACAAAGGCCAAGGCTGAGCCCCAGGCCCTGGCCCAGCAGATCCTGTCCCTGCCGGGGAGCTCAGGGCTGTTTGGGGGCAGTGGGATGGGAGGGGGAGCAACAACCAAGGCCCAAAACTGGGCAAGCCCTGCCAGGCTGCTCAGGGAGGGGCGAGGCAGAACCCAAGGGCAGAAGTTGCCAGGAAAGTTGCTTGTGGTGTCCTGAGGGGCAGAGGCAGCTGCCAGAGCCAAGGGCACAAAGGCCTGGGTGCCTTTGGGCCTTGCAGCCCTGCCAGAGCCCTTGGCCATCTCTGCTGCAGGCTGTGCTCCCCTGGCCCTGCTGCTCCTCTGGCCTTGCAGGCTGCACACACCCCTCCTGCTTTCCCACCCCCTCCCAGCAGCATTTCTGGGCCCTCCCTGATGGCTCTGCTGTCCCCCAGCTCTGGCTGCTGCCATGGGCACTTGGTCTTCTTGGCTTGGATACTGAGCCCCTGTGCCCCAGGACATCCCTGACAGAGCCCAGGCCCTTCTGCTGGGGGTCCCTGCAGAGCTGAGCAGATCCAGGTCACCTCCCATTGCTCTGCCAACCCCTTGGGCCTGCTCTGGGCCCTGCAGGTCCTTGCCCTGCTCCCAAGGGCTGTGGGGGTGCTTCATGGTCAGGCCTTGGGCTTTAGAGCTCAGGGTGGGGATTGGGCAGAACTTTGGCAGGTTTGTTGTTCTGCTGGACGTGTCTGGTTCATGATTAGGGGAAGAGCTTTCTGGGTTGGGTCAGGATTAAAGCTTGGCTTTTCATACTAACAATGCAGGTTTGGGATTGGGGTGGGCACTGGAGGACAAATAAGAGTCTGGAGTTCTGGGTTTGGGCTTTGCCTTTGAGGTCAGGTTGAGGCTGGGATTAGAGCAGTGGATTCCTTTCCATGGGAGGGCCATCACTTCTAAGTTGGGGCTTGACATTAGAAATAGTGTAAAGGTGCATCTGGAGTGTTTACACAGTCAATGTTTCAGCACCCTGCAGCATTCTTCGAACCTGCTTTAACCTCATCAAAATCTTTCCTCTCTGTTGGCCAAGCCCCTTTTTCCTTCCCCAAAATATCCAATCCTTTTTGTCCCTGTTCCTCCTGATCTCCCCCAAACTTTAATCTCGTTGGGGTCAGCTTTGTGATGGCACTGTGCAACCTCGTGGAATCAAAGGGGCCATTGTGGCACTGCAGGGCGTCATGGAAAGAAAGGAACACAGGGACACTGTGAAGGAACCAGGGGGCCATTTAACATGGGGGCCTTGTGGAATAAAAGGGAACCCTGAAACCTTTTGGAATCTGATGGCACCAGGGAGCCCTCGTGTCACTGTGGTGCCTCCTGGAAACAAAGAAACCCTGGGACACAGTGGAACCTCATGAGAGGAAGGGGCCACTGTGACACTACAGGGCCTTTTTGGAGCCAAATGGACCTTGGGACACTGGGGAACCCCATGGAATCAAAGGGGTCATTGTGACACCAAAGACACCTCATGGACTCAAGGGACCACTGTGACACTCCGGGGCATTCTGGAGCCAAAGGATCCTGGGGACACTGAGCAGCCTCCTGGAATCAAGGGGACACTTTGACACTGCAGGGCCTCATGGAAACAAAACCAAATACAGGCTTGTCCAGGTGCTGAGGGTGATTCAGAAGGGAGGCAGCAGTGATTTCTCCCTGCAGACCCACCACTCCAATGGTCTCTCTCTGCCCTGAAGGTTTCTGGCCATCAGGCTGTAGCTGAGGGGCTTGGGCAGGGCCATGAGGAGGGGGTAGAACAAGGGCTGTGTCCAGCTATGCCAGGAGGGCTGTGCTGGGCAAGGAGGAGGAGGCTGCAGCAAACAGTGGCACTGCTGAGGGGAGAGGAGTAGGGGGAGAGACCTTGTGCCTGCCCACGCTGGGCAGGAGCTGTCCCAGGATGGCAGCTCTGAAGCACTCCCAGCATGTCCCTGGGAACAGCAGGGGAAGACTGGATTTCCAAATCAGGTTGGGAATGCAAAGAGCAGGAGTGTCCTGGTGTCACTGCAGGAGAGTTCCAGCCCAGCAGCAAGGGCACAGAAGAAGTGACCCAGTCCATGCAGTGCCCTCAGAAGATGCCACAGCATCCTGTAGATGCTGTCAGGGAGGCCAGCTCTGCTTCACAAGTTCCCAGTGCCTGTCCCTGCCTGTGCTCAAAGGGCTCCCATCCCCCAGGACTGTGCTCAGAGAGCACTCAGGCCTTCCAGCCAGAAAGGGGATCAGGGGGACAGTGTGGCAGTGGAAAGAGCAGCTTTGCAAAGCCCAAGCTCTGCTGCTCCTTGGCAGTGCTGCTGTGCTGGGATTTTGTCCCCTTGCCCTTTGCAAATCCCCCTATCCTGCAGTGTGCTGTCCTTTAGGAACAGCTAAGAAGAAGGGTCTTAGACAAAGAAGGCACTGCAGGGTTCTTTTTTTTGTTTAAATACTTAGAGAGGACAGTTCATCATTTTTACATCTCTGGGTCAAATTCAGTGGGTGGACACTAAATTAGAAGGCAGATGCATAATAATATTTAATTGCACAGAAAATTATTGCAAGAAGAACCCGATGACCTCCACGAAAAAGCTGAGCAGGAAGGTTGGGCCATTAAGGAGTCCCTTTCTGAATGGCGCAAACCAGAAAACAGGCACTTTATTGCTCCTGAAAAGCATCCAGTCATCATTTTCCTTAGGGCATCCTTGAGCTCCTGGTTCCTCAGGCTGTAGACGAGGGGGTTCAGGGCTGGAGGCACCACCGAGTACAGAACACACAGGGCCAGATCCAGGGATGGGGAGGAGATGGAGAGGGGCTTCAGGTAGGCAAATGTGCCAGTGCTGATAACAACAGAGACCACGGCCAGGTGAGGGAGGCACGTGGAAAAAGCTTTGTGCCGTCCCTGATGAGAGGGGATCCTCAGCACAGCCCTGAAGATCTGCACATAGGAGAAAACAATGAAAATGAAACAACCAAACCCTAAACAGGCACTAAACCCAAGAAGTCCCAGTTCCCTGAGGTAGCCTGAGTGTGAGCAGGAGAGCTTGAGGATGTGTGGGATCTCACAGAAGAACTGGCCCAGGGCATTGCCCTGGCACAGGGGCAGGGAAAATGTATTGGCTGTGTGCAGCAGAGCATTGAGAAACCCAGAGGCCCAGGCAGCTGCTGCCATGTGGGCACAAGCTCTGCTGCCCAGGAGGGTCCCATAGTGCAGGGGTTTGCAGATGGCAACGTAGCGGTCGTAGCACATGATGGTCAGGAGGGAAAACTCTGTGGAGATGAAGAACAGAAAGAAAAAGGCCTGTGCAGCACACCCTGTGTAGGAGATGGTTGTGGTGTCACAGAGGGAGTCGTGCATGGCTTTGGGCACAGTGGTGCAGATGCAGCCCAGGTCTGTGAGGGAGAGGTGCAGCAGGAAGAAGTCCCTGGGGGTGTGCAGGTGCTGGTCGCAGGCTACGGCGCTGAGGATGAGGCCGTTGCCCAGGAGGGCAGCCAGGGAGATGCCCAGGAAGAGCCAGAAGTGCAGCAGCTGCAGCTCCCGCCTGTCTGAGAATGCCAGGAGCAGGAACTGGGCCATGGAGCTGCTGTTGGGCATTTGCTGCTTCCTCAGAGTGTTTGGATCTGTATGAGAGGAGAAGTCAATGCTGAGTTAGACCAGGCTGCTGCAGCCAAACAGGACACGTCTCACAGCCACCCCACTCTCAGGCTCGCTTTCCTCACTCAGACCTCCCTGCAGCTCCCTCGCCTGAACTCTGGCTGCTGCTGCCTGAGGGCACCATTGGAAGCCAAAATGTAGGACTGAGCTGCGTGAATTCTTTATGTTTGTTCCCCCACTTTCACCTGCCACAGTAAGGAGTGGTTGTGGATGCTGGAAATCCCTGACATTTCCATGGCACTGCAGGCTCTGAGGGCACACAAACAGTTCCTCAGTAGAGACAGAAGAGCTGCTCTGCCCATCAGTCTGTGCTCAGCTGCCCTGTGCTGGCAGCTTGGAGCTGCAAAAGAGTCACACTCAACTGTTCCCCTGCACAGAAACTGCACAGATAGTCAGGAATCCATGTCCAAAGAACAGATTGTCAACTCCTCACCTTTTCATCTCTCCCTTCCCAGAGTGAGACACAAAATGCTCGTTGCAGCTGCCCAGAGCATTTCCATGGATTTAACACTCAGGAGTTTTCTCCACAGGGATCCTGTGCAGCACAGAAATACTATAGCAGAGCTGTGCCCTCCTGGAGGGCACCTGCAGCCCTGCAGGACACCCAGGGAAACAGCTGAAGAGCCTGAAGTTGCCTGGAGTGCACTTGGGAACTTGGCTCCCACAGACACATCCCCACAGCAGCACCCAAAGGGTTTGTGTCTGCACAGCAATCTGCCCCCCCAAACCCCACACTGGCTCAGAAAAACCAATGCTAAGAACAAGGAGAGCCCAGGCAGCAGGGGATGGCAGGGAAATGCCCCAGTGCTGCTACCAAGGGAGGAGGGACAGGCAGAGCCAGATGGAAATGAGGGTCTTGTCCTTGCCTGGGCTCTGGCTGCTGCAGGGCAATGCCCAGCCCAGCCCCCGTGGGCCTGAGGGCAGAGGCTCTGCTTGGGCTGGCAAAGGAGCCCAGGCAGGAGCTGCTCAGGGAAGGGCTCTGTGCCACAGACACAGGCAGGGAGGGGCCCCATCCCCCTGGTCAGCACTTGTGGCAGCAGCTGCCTCTCCCTCCCTGCCTGGGTGTGTGTGAGGAGCTGTTCCTGCCAGCAGCCCCTCCCTGTGCCCAGCTCAGCTCCTGCCAGTGCTGCCAGAGCCCATGCCCAGCCCAGGGCCCAGGGGCAGCTCTGCCTGGGCAGGGGCTGCAGAGCAGATCCCAGAGCCCCTGCTCTGGCTGGGAAGGGGCAGGGGTTGGCAGTGGATGTGCTTCCTGAGCAGGGCCCCTGCAAATGGCAGCAGGTGCAGCTGAAGCTGGGAGGAGCCCTGAGCCTGCAGCTGAAGGGCCCTGCCCAGCCCTGGCCTGCCAGGAGGGCTCACTCCTTCCCCCCACCCCTTCTCCCTGCAGGGCCGTGGCAGCTCCTTGGCCGGGCTGAGAGCTGCCCCTGGCAGGCAGCAGAGTCCCTGCCCCAGCACACAGAGCCCTTCTGGAAGACCCTACAAGTTGTGGGATGTGCCAGCTTTAGGAGATCCCTGCAGGAAGGGAAGTTTAGGTTTCCTACAGACAGAGAATTCTTCATTCAGATCCTGGGAAGGTTTCTTCTGTAGTGAGAGCTCAGTCCCCTCCCAGCCCAGGCTGCCTCTCACCTCTCTGCCTTCTCTCCTGTGCCCTGGGTGCTGCAGGCAGTGCCCTCAGCCCTGCTGGGCTGTGCAGGGAATCTGATCACCAGCAGAGCTGTGTCTTTGAAGCTGTTCTTGGTTGCCAGGAGCTCCCTGTGTGCCAGGAGCCCGGCCCAGCTCAGCAGCACAGCAACAGCCCCAGGCATTTCATCACCCTGGGGGCTTTGGGGATGAGTCCCTGAACATCAGACCCTGAGGAGAGTTGCAGGAACCTCTTGAGAAACCCAAGTGAGATTCAAACTGTGAAGTTTCTTGCACTGTTAATGGGTCCCACTGAGGGATCTAAGAAAAGATCTTGTTAGAGCAGAAAGCTGGAAACTGTGATGACAATTAACTCATATGTTCAAATCATTACTGTATGAAATTAGTCATCTTAAACACAAATTCCACATAATCCACATTCGTTCTCACACTTCTCTCCCAGGGCCCATCCCAGCAGGAAATCATGTGGCAGATCAAATAGCTGATACAGGGCACCTTGCCCAAACTGCAGTGATTCCAAACAATTTTGAAAAAGCAAAACCTTCCCACAGCTTTTTTCACCAAAATGCAAAATCCCTCAAAAGTACATTCCACCTTACACTATCTCAAGCCAGAGTAATTATTTCTGTGTGCCCCGACTGTCAAAGACTCACTCCTCTACCATCTGAGGGGGTAAACCCTCATGGAATTAACCCACTTGACATCTGGCAGTCGGGCATAACGCATTATTCACCATTTGGAAAATTAAAATACATCCATGTGTCCATTGACACATGTTCTGGTGCCATTACAGCAGCAGCACATGCAGGAGAGGAGGTCCAAGATGTCAACAAACACCTCATATCTGCAATATCAGTCCTTGGCATCCCCAAAATGATAAAAACAGATAATGGACTGGCATACACTTCTCACTCTTTAAATAAGTTTTTCAACATGTGGGGCATCTCCCATGTCACAGGAATCCCCCACTCCCCCACTGGTCAAGCAGGGCTAGAGCGCGCTCATCAAACACTCAGGAATATGTTAACCAAATAACAAAACACCACAATTGGACTTAGATGGTGAGTGTGGGAATGGTTTGGGTTTGGCCGATGTGCTGCTAAAGTCAGGCATTGAGTTTGGTTTCCTTTCTTGGAGCTGAGGAAGAGAAGAACCCAGGGACTGCAGGAACCCCTGAGCCAGCCCAAGGGACATGCTTTTGGAAGGTGGATGGACAGGCCCAGCTCTCTGCAGGATAAGTGGAAGGCTCTGAGCCAGAGAGGGGATGAGAGCTGGGTACAGGTTTGGGAATCACCGGGAGGGCTTTTGAAATGAGTTTAGGGAGGGGATGTCTAAGAACAAGTCCCTTAGGAGAGGGAAGTGGAGAGGCTGAGTTTTGACCCCAGCACTGGGGTGTGGAGGACAGAGCAGAGAATCACCCCCATGTAAGATTCTTGTGGGTCAGTCTTTACAGTTCTGACAGGCACTACTTGTCACAACCTACCCTCTCCATTTCAGAATAGGCCCTGGCAACCAAAGAACCAACACCCCACACCAGCACAGTCAGACCAACCCATGTGCTTTGAGCCCATTTGTGATGTCACGGTCTATCCTGTCCATTCTGGAATAGCCTGTGGATACCAAAAAACCAAGCCCCTACCATGTGGCAGTTCAACCCTATCCATGTTCCAAAGACCCCTTTGTGATGTCACAGCCCATCCCCTCCATTCCAGAATAGCCCTTGGCAAACAAAAAGCCAATGCCCCAAAACCCCAAAATGCAGCCCTACTTGTGTGTCCTGGGTACCTCTGTGATGTCACGACCTGTCCTCTCCATTCTGGAATAGCCCCTGGAAACCAAAGAACCAACGTTACAAAATGTCAAAGTGCAGCCCCACCCATCTGCCATGGGCCCCTTTGTGATGTTACGGCCTTTCCCCCAGGAAAGAAAGCCTGTAACCTTTGGCTTTGAGGTTCAGTTGGTGGGGCACCTGGGCACTCCATGGGCAGCAAGAGCTTTCTGTCCTGCCACCTTTTGTCTGGGAAGAATGTTTGACCATATTCAATTATGGGAGTCTCACCAGCAAGTTCAGTGCAGGGCTCCTGTCCCAGTTTAAAAGAGACACAGGTGTTTTTCTGAGGATGAGTTATGAGCAATTAAAAATCTAAAATTAAGAGGCTCCGGTTGAAGGAAGACAAATTATGGAAAAGGAAAAATAACAGCCCTTTATTAAAAGCTATGTGTGTATTGGCAGAAACAACAAAAGAAAACAAGTAAAATAACCAAACAATACTCCTATACCCACCCAAAATCCTTTTTAAAACAAACCAATAAACAAGCAAAGGACAAAAAGTAAACAGTTCAGTTTGTGCCCTTTGGTGCAATTCTAACAACAGGCAACAGGGGGTGCCGTTGGGTCACTAAAGATGCAGAACTTGTAGTGTCCTGTGCCAGTCACCAGGGGGCGCTGTTGGATCACTGGAGATGCCGAGCCTGCAGTTCTTCATGATGGCCAGCAGGGGGTGCTGAGGAATCACTGGTCATTGCCATGTGGGGGTAACACCCTCCGGGGTGTGTTGGAGAAACTGAAAATGGGTTTCCCTCCCCTTCCCCACACACACTGGGAAAAGGGAGAGAGAGAGGGGGGAGAAAAAAAAGCAAAAAAAGAAAAGTCCTCCAAAATGGGAAAAAACCCTCACTCTATTCGGCTGGTCGAATCGTGCGGTTTAATTTTTCCTTCTCCCTTTGATGGGCACAAGGACCACTGCTAAGAAAAGAAGTCAACGGGAACGGGGAAGGGGAAAAAAAACCTTCCCAAAATAGTTCCTCTCCGATGAAAATCCAAGCAGGATCCACAGCAGGCAACCAGGCTGAGAACAAAAAAACAACACTGAGATCTCCTCCGACCTTGTTCCAGCCTCAGCAGAAAGCCCGAACTCCTCCCCCCGTTTCCCAGGGAACGAGGAAAAAAAAAAAAAAAAAAAAAAGAGCTCCTAACCCCTGTTTCCCAGGAGACGAGATTCTGAGCCCTTAACAAGAAAACAGGTTCCTTTCTGCTCCTTAAGTGCCCCCTTAACAGCTCTGCATGCAGTGGCCAGAGGGGAGGGAAAAAAATTCCTACCAAGTTTCTAAGAACCAGCAAAACCATGACGGGAACCCTCCAGTTTGCAACACTCCAAAGGGTGTCGCTGATGCCCAAGGACAATTCTGATCCCCCTCAACAAACACTCCTCCAGCTGTGACCCTTGTCTGGTGGAAGCATAAAGGGAGGTGTGGGAGGGTTTCACTGAGAACAGGGAGAATTTTGGAGGGGGACCTTTACACACCCAGATCTTGAGGTGTCCACACATCCCTGCCTGGGCGTGGGTGTGAATTGACTGTGGTGTGAGTGTTGTTATTGGGGATCTATAATTCAGTCACAGTTCAATTGCACAAATTATATTGAATCTCTTGTTAACTGTTAAGTTGGTCAATGATTAAATGTTACTAATCTCTTTTGCCTCCTTATCTTTCTGTTCAAATCCTTTGCACATGACCCTCTTATATCTCAAGGCTCTGTGTAAATCACTCCCTTTCATAGAAAATTATATTTTTTTGACTTCCACTTTAAAATTGTCCTCCTCAGCTAAACTACAAATTAACTCCAATTAGTTTTTGAAGACTTGAAGACACAAAGACAATTAAAGAAAAAAAAAAAATTGGTTTTCTGTATTTTAATGAGCCCCACAATGTGTTTAGAGACAAGTCCATCATCCTGAGGTACTGAGAGAAGATTGAAGAAGCTGCTCAAGAAGTCAGAAGCCAAAGCCCAAGTCCCTTGAAGCATTGCTGGGCCCCACTGAGGGCAGGCACTGACAAAACCTCCCCAGGGACTCCTTAGAGCAATCCTTGCAGGCCAGGAGTGCAGGCAGACAAAGGCTCTGGGCAGTGTCACAATGGTCCCCTGATTCCATGAGACAACATTCCTAATTTACTGTCTGGACTAGAGGGAAATCACAGGAAGGGCCATGGTTTGTCAGGACTTGCTTTATCTGAGTGAGCCCCGGGGGGCTTTTGGAGCTGAGTCCTTGAACCTCAGGTCCTGAGGGGAGATTGTACAAACCTGTCCATAAGTGAAAGTCAGAAGGAAAAGCCAAAGTATCTGGAAGCATTAATGGGTCCCCCTGAGGGCCATTCTCAAAACGGGCTCCTCATGGACTCAGTGGAGGAGACAATTGGAGGCCATGACTGAACAAACTTCTCAAAGACTCACTTTCAAAAGGAAAAGTTCCTTCAAAACCCTTGAGTACATTGAAGCATTAATGAGCCCCACTGAGTGTCACTACTGACAAAGTCTCTTTAGGGACTAATTAAAGTAGAGAATTTGAGGCCATGATTGTACAAACCTCTTCAAAACTCAGAGTAAAAAGAAAAGGCAAAGTACCTTAACAAACCTGTAGTACCTTGAAGCTTTAACAAGCCCCACTGAGGGCCATTCCTGACAAAGGCTCTCAAGGGACTCCTTAGAGCAGATAATTGGAGGCCATGACTGAACAAACCACTCAAAGACTCAGTGTCAAAAAGAAGTGTCTTAATAAATTTGTCTTGAGTGTCTTGAGACATTAATGAGCCCCACTGAGTGTCACAACTGACAGAGTCTCTCAGGGGACTCATTAAAGCAGATAATTGGAGGCCATGACTGAACAAACCTCTCAGAGACTCAATGTCAAAAAAAGTACCTTAATAAACCCTGAGTGCCTTGAAGCATTAATGACCCACTGAGGGTTGTCACTGAGGCTCTCAAGGGACTCGTTACAGCAGGTAATTGGAGGCCATGGTTACACAAACTTCTCAGAGATGCAGAACCAGAGGCAACCCCCAAATTGCTCTGAAAATCCTGCAGGCCCTTGAAGCCTTAAGGAGCCCCCCGAGGGCCCCTCCTGACAAAGCCTCCCCAGGGACTCTGCAGCAGCTCCTTGGAGGCCCTGAGTGCAGGGAGGCAAAGGCTCTGAGCAGCAGCTCAGCTGCTGGGCACAACCTGGTTGGCTTTGGGGAAGTTTCCTTCCTTTTCAGGCTTCCTCCAGCTTTGGGAAACGCTGCCTGGCAGATTGGCACCACCTAAGAAGGGCTCTGGCAGGTTCCTGGGAGCAAAGCCAGCCTGCCCTGGGCTCCAGCCCAGATCTTTGGAGCAGGGAGACACCTGAGAGTTCAAGAGAGGAGGGTGCATCTTTGACAATGTTTGGGGACAAGCAGGCATTGCTGCTCTGTGGATAATCTGCATGTGAATGGTTGCTTTGAGTTCAAGCATTCAATTGAAATGAAGGTGGGTATCTCAGTGATTTCTTTTGGTTTTAAATAGGAATATTTACTTTTTCTGTGTAATTATATTATGAAGTTGGTGAATTACAAAACAATCATGGTGACTTTTCTCTCATGCAAACTTTAATTGTATCTTGGATGTTTTGAATGAGAACTGTATGAGACAGATCAAACTCATAGGAAAATGGCACAAATCCTGTGGGAAAACATGAAAAGCATTAGGATGACCTGTTTGTGGGAATTCAGATTTTTCTCTTGAAAAATTTTTCTCTCTGGGCTTGTCCTTTGGCTAATTGGATATTGATGTTTCCTGACCTGCTGTTCTCCTCAGTAACACCTCAGAGTTTAGGAAGACTCCTCCCTGGGTGTTGGTGTCAGGTCAGTCAGCAGGAAGGGCAAGGTGTCTGCAGGTTGGGCAAAGATCTGCGAGCGCTGGCACATCCCAGTCCCTGCTGCAGCATCCCAGGCCCATCCCAGCAGGGTTCCCTTCTGCCAGGGCTCCTGCAGGGCTGTGAAGCCGGGCTGTGCCCCCCAGGCTGCCCCAAGCTGTCCTGCAGAGCAGGGTCCTGCAGCCCAGGGGCTGTGCTGGGGCAGCAGCTCTGCCACCTGCCAGGGGCAGCCTCAGCCGGGCTGGGGAGCTCCCTCAGGGCTGGGCAGGGGCTGTGGGGGGAAAGAGCAAAGCCTGGCAGGGCAGGGCAGGTTTCTTCCCTTATCAGCTGAGAGTTTCCTGGGGCAGGGCTGCTCACAGAACCAGAGCAGCCCAGCACATTTTCCAGGGGATACTTCAAGGGGAAGGTCCAAGGAGGGATTCTCTCAAGCTCTCAAGACACATGCCTGGGGGTTTGAGTTCCAGAGGGACCTCTGAGGAGCTGCACAGGGCTGAGAACACCTTCCTGGCACTGGTGGTGTGTGGGAGGTGGCCCAGCTGGCTCAGGGGGAGGTGCCCTGAGTGCCCAGTGGGCTCTGCCCTGGCCTCTCCAGCTGGCCCCTCCCTGTGCATTCCTTGCTTCTCAGCTTGCCCAGTGCAGAGGGGCAGAGCTGCTGTGCCAGCCCAGGAGATGCTGTTGGGTTGGTGAGATGAGCCACGGGTGTCCTTGGCTACAGGGGGGGTGCTGAGCCCTTGGGACAGGCTGAGACACTGAGGGGTGTGGGATGGATCCCTCTGCTCTCAGCAGTGTCTGGGGCTTTTCAGACCAAACTGGGAGTGTGATCAATCTCCATCTGAGGAAGGAGCAAACCCAGGGCAGTTGGGAACAAGAGAGAGGGATAGACCAGCTCCCCTCACTCTGCACTAAGCCCCAGACAATCCTCCTACCTGGCAGGACCTGCTCTGTTCTCCCTGAGGGCATCAGAAGTGCTGAGGGGTTCTGAAATCCAGGAACACTCCTCAGGAGAGAGCTGAGGGAATCTGAAGAAAAAAACCTCAACAAAACAGTTGGGGAAGTGTAGCAGGGAGGGCCTGTTGGGAAATGGCTTTGATTTTTCTCAGGAAGTTCTTTGCTAACATATCACTGATATTTCCTCCTTGGACAGTACCCCACAGCAAGTGGCAGCAAATGGCCAACAGCAGCTCCATAGCCCAGTTCCTCCTCCTGGCATTTTCAGACAGGCGGGAGCTGCAGCTGCTGCACTTCTGGCTCTTCCTGTGCATCTCCCTGGCTTCCCTCCTGGGCAACGGCCTCATCCTCAGCGCCGTAGCCTGCGACCAGCACCTGCACACCCCCAGGGACTTCTTCCTGCTGCACCTCTCCCTCACAGACCTGGGCTGCATCTGCACCACTGTGCCCAAAGCCATGCACAGCTCCCTCTGGGGCACCACAACCATCTCCTACACAGGATGTGCTGCACAGCTCTTTTTCTTTCTGTTCTTCATCTCAGCAGAGTTTTCCCTCCTCACCATCATGTGCTACGACCGCTACGTTGCCATCTGCAAACCCCTGCACTACGGGACCCTCCTGGGCAGCAGAGCTTGTGCCCACATGGCAGCAGCTGCCTGGGCCACTGGATTTCTCCATTCTCTGCTGCACACAACCAATACATTTTCCGTGCCCCTGTACCAGGGCAATGCCGTGAACCAGTTCTTCTGTGAAACCCCTCAGATCCTCAAGCTCTCCTGCTCACACTCAGGGTACCTCAGGGAACTTGGGCTCATTGTGGTTAGTGTGTGTTTATATTTTGGTTGTTTCATTTTCATTGTTTTCTCCTATGTGCAGATCTTCAGAGCTGTGCTGAGGATCCCCTCTGATCAGGGACGGCACAAAGCCTTTTCCACGTGCCTCCCTCACCTGACTGTGGTCTCTCTGTTCCTCAGCACTGGCACATTTGCCCACTCGAAGCCCCCCTCCATCTCCTCCTCATCTTTGGATCTTATTGTGTCAGTTCTGTACTCGGTGATGCCTCCAGCCTTGAACCCCCTCATCTACAGCCTGAGGAACCAGGAGCTCAGGGATGCCATAAGGAAAATGATGACTGGATGCTTTTCAGGAGCAATAACCTGCCTCTTTTCTTCTGCAGGACACTCACTGTGTAACCCTTCACTGCCTCAGCCTGCCTTCTAAAGCTTTTGAGAGTGCCAGTGGTGGAGTTTTCCTATATTTTTTCCTCTTTTAATGTTGTTAACATAGATATTTCTTCTTCATCCCATACCTAATTCACTCTCTACCTTTTTGTTTTGATCCACAATTGTGTAAATGAGGAATCAGTCTCTGTGTGCACTTAAACAAAATAAACGTTCCTGCAGCAACTTCTTTTTCAAACATCCTACCTTTGTTATTCTGTACATGAGGAATCACAATCTCTAATAAAGGACTTGAGTTCTTTCATCCAGATTCTTGCTCCAAGAACTTCCCTGCAGCTGGAGGGCAGTTCCTGTTTGCAGAGGAGAAGGGGTGAAGAGTCCTGGGACAGGAGCACTGCCAGGGAGCAGCAGCTCTTGGGCTTTTCAGAGATGCTCTTTTTCCACTGCCTCCCTCTCCTTTCTGCTCCTTCCCAAGGCCTGAGTGCTCTGGCAGCTCAGTCACTGCTGTGGGTCAGTGCTGTGACCACGGGCAGGGACAGGCTCTGGCACTGCTGGCACAGAGCTGGGCTCCTTAACATCATTTCCATCAGTAAAAAGGATCCCCCTGGGCAGTTCTTAAAGACTTTGTTCTTTTTAAAAGGTTGGTGTAAAGAACAAGCCAAGGAATAGACTCTCCAAGGTCTCCTGGCTTGGTTTCTTTCCCCATTCAGGCCGTGCAGGGAGAGAAGGACTCACTGTGGTACATCAGGGTCTGAGGGCTGGGTCAGATATTCTGTGCTGTTGGCCCGTGGCAAATGGTCTCCAGGTCCCCTGCCTGGGGCTCTGCAGCTTGTGCTGGCTCTGATGGCAGGGGAGGACTTGTGTGTAGGAAATGAGGAACTGCAGGAGAGCACAGAGGATCTGCAGGGACAGCCCGTCCCATCCAGTCAGCAGTGACTGGAGCCCTGTAGCAGAACCCAGAGCTAAAGTACTAAATGTCCCTGGGAACTGGGGAAGGAGAGTTCTGCAATCCCAGGGGATGCAGGAGGAACAGAGAAAGGACTCTGGGCAGTGACTCCTCTTGCCTTTAGTGAACTCCCACTGTGCCTGCCCAGCTCAGGCAGGGCTGTACCAGAGCCAGGGCTGGGCTTTCCAGGAAGGTACCTTGAAGAACTCTGCAGCCCCCAGGCTGGATGGAGTGGAGCCCTGCCCTGCCCTCTGTGCCATTGCAAACAGCCCATGGTCCTGCCAAGCTTGTTCTTGGCTACTGAGCCTTCCAGGGAGATGGAAGAGGGTGGAGAGGAGGGATCCCCATCCTGCTGGCTCTGCTTCCCAGCCTGACCAGCATGGCCAGGGCAGGGTCAGCCCAGGGTGCCACAGCCCCTCCCTCTGCAGAGCAGCCCCTCCAGCTCAGGGCCCTGCAGGGATCCCAGGCTGGGATCTGCAAGTGCCCAAGGTAGCCTGGACACACTGCCCTGGGCAAAGGGATGTGCCTGGAGAAGAGCAAGGCAGCATTTCTGTGCCTGCACAGAGGAATCCATGGCACAGAGAACCCTCTTTCTGCAGCCCCCCTGGGGACAGGCTGCTCTGTCCCTGGGCCAGGACTCTGTGCTGGGCTGGGCAGAGGGGCTGGCACTGAGGGGCACAGTCAGGCTGTGCTGGGCATCTCCTGCAGATGACACCAGGGCTGCTGCAGTTGCCCTGAGCTCCATTTGCTGCTGCCATGCTGAGTGTCCAGCCCCTGAGCTGATGGGGATGCTGAGACTCCTCTCTGTGCCCTAGGAGCTGCTGTGCCCTTCAGAGGGGCTGGGGCTGTGGGGGAGTGCCCAGAGCTCTGCAGCTCCCTGGGGTGGGCACTGCTGAGGGGCCAGAGCAGAGTGGGCTGCTCCACCAATGACCTCTAGAATGAAATCACTTCTAATTTTCTCCTGAACTATCATAGGAATAGTCAGAAACACACACTGTGAAAACATTCCTGGTGGACTATTACCCTCTTTGTAACCTCAAGACCCATCACTCCTCAAAAGTGCTGCCCCTCACACTGGAAAGAATCCATTGTTCACATTCCAAGCCAGAAAAAGCCCAAACCCAGAACTCCAGACTCTTATTTGTCCTCTAATGCCCACTCCAACCCCAAACCTCTATTACCAGTATGAAAAGCCAAGCTTTAATCCTCACCAAGCCCAAAAAGCTCTTCCCCTTATCCTGAACCAGACCCTGCCAGCAGAACAACAAACCTCACAAAGTTCTGCCCAATCCCCACCCTGAACTCTAAAGCCCAAGGCCTGACCATGAATCACCCCCACAGCCCTTGGGAGCAGGGCAAGGACCTGCAGGGCCCAGAGCAGCCCCAAGGGGTTGGCAGAGCAATGGGAGGTGACCTGGATCTGCTCAGCTCTGCAGGGACCCCCAGCAGAAGGGCCTGGGCTCTGTCAGGGATGTCCTGGGGCACAGGGGCTCAGCATCCAAGCCAAGAAGGCCAAGTGCCCATGGCAGCAGCCAGAGCTGGAGGACAGCAGAGCCATCAGGGAGGGCCCAGAAATGCTGCTGGGAGGGGGTGGGAAAGCAGGAGGGGTGTGTGCAGCCTGCAAGGCCAGAGGAGCAGCAGGGCCAGGGGAGCACAGCCTGCAGCAGAGATGGCCAAGGGCTCTGGCAGGGCTGCAAGGCCCAAAGGCACCCAGGCCTTTGTGCCCTTGGCTCTGGCAGCTGCCTCTGCCCCTCAGGCCACCACAAGCAACTTTCCTTTGTCTGCCTGCACTCCTGGCCTGCAAGGATCTGCTCGAAGGAGTCCCTGGGGAGGCTTTGTCAGTGCCTGCCCTCAGTGGGGCCCAGCAATGCTTCAAGGGATTTGGGCTTTGCCTTCTGACTTCTTGAGCAACTTCTTCAATCTTGTCTCTATATTTGAGGATGATGGACTTGTCTCTAAACACACTGTGGGGCTCATTAAAATACAGACAAACAAATTATTTTCTTTCCTTTAATTATCTTCGTGTGTTTCAAGTCTTCAACAACTAATTAGAGCTAATTTGTAGTTTAGCTGAGGAGGAAGATTTTAAAGTGGAAGTCACAAAAATATAATTTTCTATGAAAGGAAGTGATTTACACAGAGCTTTGGGATACAAGAGGGTCAGGGTGCAAAGGATGTGAACAGAAAGATAAGGGGGTAAAAGAAATTAGTAGCATTTAATCATTGACCAACTTAACAGTTAGCAAGTGATTCAATATAATTTGTGCAATTGAACTGTGGCTGAATTATAGATTCCCAATAACAACACTTACACCACAGTCAATTCACACCCACACCCAGGCAGAGATGTGTGGACACATCAAGATCTGGGTGTGTAAAGGTCCCTCTCCAAAATTCTCCCTGTTCTGAGTGAAACACCCACACACATCCCTTTGTGTTTCCCACCAGGCAAGGGTCACAGCTGGAGGAGTGTTTGCTGAGGGAGATCAGAATTGTCCTGGTCATCAGCGATGCTCTTTGGAGTGTTGGTCATGGTTTAGCTGGTTCTTAGAAACTTGGCAGGAATTTTTTCCCTTTCCCCCTGCCCACTTCATGCAGAGCTCTTAAGTGGGCACTTAAGGAGCACAAAGTAAGCTGTTTTCTGGTTAATGGCTCAGAATCTTGCCTCCTGGGAACGGGGGTGAGGAGCTTTTTTTTTTTTTTTTTTTTCCCCTCTTTTTTTGGGGTGGAGTTTGGTCTTTCTGCTTTAGGCTGGAAGAAGGTCGGAGAAGAGCTCGGTGTGGTTTTTTTTTGTTCTCAGCCTGGTTTCCTGCTGTGGATCCTGCTTGGATTTTCATCAGAGAGGAACTATTTTGGGAAGTTTTTTTTTTTCCCCTTCCACGTTCCTGTTGATTTCTTTTCTTAGAAGTGGTCCTTGTGTACATCAAAGGCAGAAGGAAAACTAAACTGCATGATTCAGCTAGCTGAACAGAGTGAGGGTTTTTTTCCCTTTGGGAAGGACTTTTCTTTTTTTGTTGTTTCCCCGTTTTCTCTCTGCCCTTTCCCAGTTTGTGGGAAGGGGAGGGAAACCCCTTTTTTTTTTTTTTGTTTCTCCAATACACCCCAGAGGATGTTACCCCTCCACATGGCAACGAACAGTGATTCTACAGTGACCCCTGCTGGCCAGCAGAAAGAACTTCAGGCTGTGCATCTCCAGTGACCAAAGGCTGCCCCCTGTTGACTCTGGTTAGAATTTCACCAAAGGGGGCAAACTGAACTGTTTACATTTTTTTCTTTGCTTGTTTATTGGCTTGTTTTGAAAGGGATTATTTGTGGGTATAGGAGTATTGTTTGGTTGTTCTACCTGTTTTCTTTCATTGCTTCTGCAAATACACACATACTTTTTAATAAAAGGTTGTTATTTTTCCTTTTCCATAATTTTTTTCCCCTCGATCAGAACCTCTTAATTTCAGATTTGTAATTGCTTAGAGGGATAAGTTTGGGTCAAAACTCATAACTCATCCTCAGCCAAACACCTGTGTTTTATTGAAACTGGGACAGCCAGTTATATATTGACCCTCAGATTAATAAAGTTTTTGTTCTACCCAGTTGCACTCAATCCTTAGGTAAATAAAGTTATTGTGTAATAAAGTTTTTATTTTTACACAGTAGCACTAAAACCCTTAGGAAAATAAAGTTTTAGATTCTTACCAAGTTACCCCCAAGACCCCTAAAAGAAAGCCCTAAGTAAATACTTGCTGCAATTTGCAGACCTATAAAGGTAATGCACTTAATAAAGTTACTATGTTAAATGAGAAATGTTATATTAAAAAATAGTTAACTAAAAAGTTTTAGAATTGCACTGTTCTGTATCTTGTTGTAATGAAAAAGGGGGAGATGCAGTGTTTAAGGTTTCAGAAGAGCCAGAAGAGCACTCTGGGAAACGAAGTCTGCGGGACTCTGGTGCACATGAGCAGTGAAGAACCTTGGCAGGATTGGTTGAGAGGGTTACCTGTTGGGACGTGTTACAATTCAAAACTGCTACTTAAGCCTTTGTTCTCTCCCAATAACGCATTCTGTTACACACCACATTGGTGTCTACTGATCCATACAGACTCCCTATTTATTATATTAATAATATTACAACAGTTCTTTCCACATCTCAGCATTGGGAAAGGATGGGGAAGGTCGGGAAAGGTGTTAACAGGGTGGTTTTGCCTGAGGTGTTAAACATAGGAGTGGGTCTATCTTCACAATCCCCAAGAGAAGAGATGGCAGAAAGCTGCCCTGCAGGTTGTATTTGAAGGAAGAGGAAAAGAGACCAAAGGTAAGTTGTTTCTTTCCTGGAGGGCAGGGCTGTCGTTCGCTTGCAGGAGCCCCGCGCTGGAATTGTCAGTCCGACTGCCAAATTGGAATCTGGACAAAGATTCCTGCCAGACAAAAGGTGGCAGGACAGAAAGCTCTTGCTGCCCATGGAGTGCCAAGGGTGTCCCACCAACTGCACCTGAAACCCGAAGGTTACAGGTTTTCTTTCCTGGGGGAAAGGCCGTGACTTCCCAAAGAGTCCCATGACAGATGGGTGGGGCTGCACTGTGGGGGTGTGGGGCGTTGGTTCTTTGGTTTCCAGGGGCTATTCCAGAATGGAGAGGATGGGCCAGGACATCATAAAGAGGCACATGGGTGGGGCTGCATTCTGACCTTGTGGGGTGTTGGTTCTTTGGTTGCCAAGGGCTATTCCGGAATGGAGAGGGTAGGCTGTGACATCACAAAAGGTCCTCAAGCACAGGGGTTGGTTTAGTGGGTTAACCCTGGCTGGATTTCAAACACCCACTAAAAGCTGCTACCTCCTCCTCTTTCTGCAACTCCACAGAGGAGAGAAAAAAAACAGTTAAGGATTCCTGAGTAGAGATAAGAGTTGGGAGAAAGTCGCTTACTAATAGGCAAAAAGACTCAAAGTAGGGATAGTACTTAAATTTATTACTGAAAAAGAATGAGAAATAAAACAATTTGAAAAACACCTTCCCCCCACCCCTCCTTCCTTCTCAACTCTCCCTCGTCCTCTTAGGGGTGTAGGGGGACAGCAATGGGGGTTACAGTCAGTTGTTGTTTCTGTTACTGCTCAGGGAGAGGAGTTGGATCCTTCCCTGATCCCGTGCGGTCCCTCCCACGGGACACAGTCCTGAATGGACCTCTCCAGTGAGTCCATCCCTCGGGCAGCAGCTCTTCCCACCCTGCTGTCCCATGGGTCCCTTCTCCATGGGGTCAGTCCTTCAGGGATGAGCTGACCCGACGTGGGTCCCCCACAGGGGCCATGAGTCCTGCCCGGGAAAAACCTGCTCCAGTCTGGGTTTCCCTCTGCATGGGCTGCAGGTCCCTGCCAGAACCTGCTCCATCCTGGGCCTGCCCCGGGGTCACAGCCTCCTTCCTGCATCCCCCTGCTCCAGCGTGGGAGCCTCCAGGGGCTGCAGGGGGGTCTCTGCACCCTGATACTCCCCCATGGGCTGCAGGGGCCTCAGCTCTGAGTCCTTCCCCTGCTCCTGATGGGATCTCTCCTGCCCCTCCTTCTGCACTGACCTTGGTGTCTGTGTTGTTATCCCATGTTCTCACTCTGCTCTTCCCAGGATGGAATTTTTTCTGTGCAACTCTCCTCTCTTCTGAAATATGTTATCCCACAGGTGTTACTGTCACTCCTAAGTGGCTCAGCCTTGGTCAGTGGCAGGAACTCCATCCTGGAGCAGCTGGCATTGACTCCATGGCACAGGGGAAGCTTCTGGTAACTTCTAACAGAAGCCACCCCTGTAGCCCCCCCGCTACCAAAACCCAAGCCACAGAAAGCCCCTGTCTTGTGCAGCTCTTTCTCCAAGACAAGCAGGTGGGAGTTGGTGCCAAGGAGCTGAAACCTGCAGGTCCAGCCTTTAGTGGAGGAAGCTCAGATTGGCCCAAGGCTGCTTTGAGTCCCAGGGCTTGGATGAGGGAATTGTGGGGTGGGGATAGGGATAAAGTCTGATGGATTGTCAGACACAAATTGTCTTGATTTTTGTATCAATTCAGACTGAATTAGGAGGTGCTTGGGATCAATATTGACTGGGGATTGCTGATATCAATGTAAAACCAGGAAAAAAGTAAACAGGCCACAAAAAAGACATCTTTCTTTGTGGTTTTATTAATACAATGTATTGACTTTGAATGCACTTCTGAGATCTGTCATAATTAACCACAGAAGAATTGAAGACTTAGAAGGAAATTATTCCGAGGGGCTTGTCTGGTTAAGATGCCATCACTGAGAAGAGAGTGTGGAGGAATGAGCAGACAAGGACACCATCCCTGGGGCTGGGGCAGCAGGAACTCAGAGTCACTGGTTCCAGGTGACAAATGGACTGTGGGATGTTTCTGTGAGAGCCCATAATGAATGTACTGCTTTCAGGAGGAGTCCAGTTAAATTTCTTCCCCATGGCCAGTGCAGGGCTGTGTTTTGGATTTGTGCTCAACACAGGGTTGATAATCACAGAGTCACAGAATGGGCTGAGTTGGAAGGAACCCCCAAGGATCATCTAGTCCAACCCTTAGCCCTGCACAGGACCATCCCCAAGGCTCACACCATGAGCCTGAGAGGATCATCCAAAACACTCCTTGAGCTCTGTCAGCCTTGGTGCTGTGCCCACTGCCCTGGGGAGCCTGTTCAGTGCCCAACCACCCTCGGGGGGAAGAACCTTTTGCCAAGATCCAGCCTAACCCTGCCCTGACACAACTCCAGGCCATTCCCTCATTCCTGTCCCTGGTCCCCCCAGAGCAGAGCTCAGGGCCTGCCCCTCCTCTTCCCCTCCCCAGGAAGTTATGACTGCAGTGAGGTCTCCCCTCAGTCTCCTCTTCTCCAGCTGAACACACCAAGTGCCCTCAGTGTCCTCACACGCCTTCCCCTCCAGGCCCTTCACCTTCTTCACTGCCCTCCTTTGGACATGCTCCAATGGCTCAATCTCTCCCTTCCATTGTGTCCCCCAAACTGCCCCAATCTTGCAGGTGAGGCCGCCCCAGGGCAGAGCAGAGCGGGACAATCCCCTCCCTGATGCCCCAGGACAGGGATGGCCCTCCTGGCTGCCAGGGCACTGCTGTCTCAGGGCCAACTGGCACCCACCAGCACCCCCAGGGTCCTTTTCCAGCCTCTCATTCCCAGTGTGTCCGTCCAGCCGGGGTTGCCCCATCCCAGGGCAGGATCCGGTCCTTCCCCCTGGGGAAGTTCTCAGGGCTCCTCCAGAGCCAGGAGGTCACTTTGCTGTCCTGGGGGCTCCATGGGGACCTCCCAGGGCTCGTCCTGCACAATCTCCTGGAATCAAAGGCTCTGTGGGGACACTGCAGGGCCATGTGGAGTCCAGGGGCCATTGGGACACTGGGGAAACTCATGGAATGAAGGGACCACTATTACACTGCTGAATGCCATGAAATCAAAGGGTCATTGGGACCCTGCAGGGCCTCCTGGAGCTGAAGGAACCATTGTTACACTCTCAAACCTGGCGGAATCAAGGGCTCAGTGAGACAGTGCAGGTCCTCAATCAACCCAAGGTAACGTGGAAAGCACAGAAACTCGTGGCCTCAAGGAGTCACTGTGACACTGTGGGAACTTATGGAATGAAGGGGCCATTGTGACCCTGCAGGGCCTCGTGGAACCTTGTCTTTTGGGAAACACAAAGGGATGTGTGGTGGTGTTTCACTGACATAAAGGAGAATTTTGGAGAGGGACCTTTACAAACCCAGATCTTGATGTGTCCACACATCTCTGCCTGGTTGTGGGTGTTGTTGCCTTAAGAGACCATGGAGAAGACGACTCTGGGCAAATTTAGGTAGTAGATAAAATAAAGAGATTTGTTCCTTTTAAGAGTTTTTAGGTCTAGAGGAATACATACCATGTGTGCCCCAGACAAGAGTTCTATGATTTATGATAAGGTCCACCCAATCCCAGGTTCCAAAAAAGTTCTGCCTAGAATGTCACTGTGTCTGGGTGATGTCTTCTGGTCCAGTCCTTAGGGTGTTTTTCTACAATTCTACCTTGAAAAGAAGACTAAAAATGGAGTTCAGAGGGATTGATATGGAATGGGGTAGTAAGGTTGGGTATGTGTAACTACTCTGTTAAGGGTAAGGGATATAATACAGCTACTGTAAAATATATTCACTACACAACTAGTTCTAAAATATAAAAAAGTTTAAAAAAACAAAACAAAAAAAAACAAAAAGGTTTGAGACATCAGTGTGAATTAACTCTGGTGTGAGTGTTGTTATTGGAAATCTATAATTCAGTCACTGTTCAGTTGTAGTAAATGCTACTGAATCCCTTGATAACTGTTAAGTTGGTGAATGGTTAAATGTCCCCTTTTCTTTGTATCCAAACTCTTTGCACCCTGACCCTCTTGCATCCCAAGGCTCCGTGTAAATCATTCCCTTTCATAAAAAAAATAGCTTTCTTTGGGAGCTGCTCTTTGAAATTTTCCTCCTTAGCTAAACTACAAAAAAACTCCAATTAGTTGTTGAAGACTTGAAGACATGAAGACAAGTAAAGAAAAAAAGAAAAACAATTTGCTTTTTCTGTATTTTAATGAGTCCCATGGTGTGTTTAGAGACAAGTCCATCATCCTGAGGTACTGAGAGAAGATTGAAGAAGCTGCTCAAGAAGTCAGAAGCCAAACTCCCAGTCCCTTGAAGCATTGCTGGGCCCCACTGAGGGCAGGCACTGACAAAGCCTCCCCAGGGACTCCTTGGAGCAGATCCTTGCAGGCCAGGAGTGCAGGCAGACAAAGGCTCTGGGCAGTGTCACAATGGTCCCCTGATTCCATGAGACAACATTCCTAATTTACAGTCCAGACTAGAGGGAAATCACAGGAAGGGCCATGGTTTGTCAGGACTTGCTTTATCTGAGTGAGCCCTGGGGGGCTTTTGGTGCTGAGTCCTTGAACCTCAGGTACTGAGGGGAGATTGTACAAACCTGTCCATAAGTGAAAGTCAGAAGGAAAACCCAAAGTATCTGGAAGCATTAATGGGTCCCCCTGAGGGCCATTCCCAAAACAGGCTCCTCATGGGCTTGGTGGAGGAGAGAATTGGAGTCCATGACTGAACAAACGTCTCAAAACTCACTTTCAAAAGGAAAAGTCCCTTCAAAACCCTTGAGTACATTGAAGCATTAATGAGCCCCACTGAGTATCACTGCTTACAAAGTCTCTCCAGGGACTAATTAAAGCAGAGAATTGGAGGCCATGATTGCACAAACCTCTTCAAAACTCAGAGTCAAAGGAAAAGGCAAAGTACCTTAACAAACCTGTAGTACTTTGAAGCTTTAACAAGACCCACTGAGGGCCATTCCTGACAAAGGCTCTCAAGGGACTCCTTAGAGCAGATAATTGGAGGCCATGACTGAACAAACCTCTCAAAGACTCAGTGTCAAAAAGAAGTGTATTAATTAACCCTGAGTGTCTTGAAGCATTAATGACCCACTGAGGGTTGTCACTGTCTGGGGCTCTCTAGGGACTCAGCAGATAATTGGAGGCCATGGCTGCACAAACCTCTCAGAGATGCAAAACCAAAAGCAAAACCCAAATTGATCTGAAAATCCTGCAGGCCCTCGAAGCCTTAAGGAGCTCCCTGAGGGTCCCTCCTGACAAAGCCTCCCCAGGGACTCTGCAGCAGCTCCTTGGAGGCCCTGAGTGCAGGGAGGCAAAGGCTCTGGGCAGCAGCTCAGCTGCTGAGAAAAGCCTGGCTGGGTTTGCGGAAGTTTCCTTCCTTTTCAGGCTTCCTTCAGCTTTGGGAAATGCTGCCTGGGAGACTGGCACCACCTAAGAAGGGCTCTGGCAGGTTCCTGGGAGCAAAGCCAGCCTGCCCTGGGCTCCAGCCCAGATCTTTGGAGCAGGGAGACACCTGAGAGTTCAAGAGAGGAGGCTGCATCTTTGACAACATTTGGGGACAAGCAGGCATTGCTGTTCTGTGGATAATCTGCATGTGAATGGTTGCTTTGAGTTCAAGCAATCAATTGAAATGAAGGTGGGTATCTCAGTGATTTCTTTTGGTTTTAAAAAAGAATATTTACTTTTTCTGTGTAATTATATTATGAACTTGGTACATTACAAAACAATCATGGTGAGTTTTCTCTCATGCAAACTTTAATTGTATCTTGGACATTTTGAATGAGACCTCTATGAGACAGATCAAACTCACAGGAAAATGGCACAAATACTGTGGGAAAACATGAAAAGTATTAGGATGACCTGTTTGTGGAATTCAGATTTTTCTCTTGAAAAAAATCCCTGTGCTTGTTCATGGGCTATTTGGATATTGATGTTTTCTGACCTGCTGTTCCCCTCAGTAACACCTCGGAGTTTAGGAAGACTCCTCCCTGGGTGTTGGTGTCAGGTCAGTCAGCAGGAAGGGCAAGGTGTCTGCAGGTTGGGCAAAGATCTGCGAGCGCTGGCACATCCCAGTGCCTGCTGCAGCATCCCAGGCCCATCCCAGCAGGGTTCCCTTCTGCCAGGGCTCCTGCAGGGCTGTGAAGCCGGGCTGTGCCCCCCAGGCTGCCCCAAGCTGTCCTGCAGAGCAGGGTCCTGCAGCCCAGGGGCTGTGCCGGGGCAGCAGCTCTGCCACCTGCCAGGGGCAGCCTCAGCCGGGCTGGGGAGCTCCCTCAGGGCTGGGCAGGGGCTATGGGGAGAAAGAGCAAAGCCTGGCAGGGCAGGGCAGTTTCTTCCCTGATCAGCTGAGAGTTTCCTGGGGCAGGGCTGCTCACAGAACCAGAGCAGCCCAGAACATTTTCCAGGGGATCCTTCAAGGGGAAGGTCCAAGGAGGGATTTCTCTCAAGCTCTCCAGCCACATGCCTGGTGGTTTGAGTTCCAGAGGGAACTCTGAGGAGCTGCACAGGGCTGAGAACACCTTCCTGGCACTGGTGGTGTGTGGGAGGTGGCCCAGCTGGCTCAGGGGGAGGTGCCCTGAGTGCCCAG
Organism: Myiozetetes cayanensis; assembly: GCF_022539395.1. NCBI lineage: Eukaryota > Metazoa > Chordata > Aves > Passeriformes > Tyrannidae > Myiozetetes > Myiozetetes cayanensis. The sequence goes on from NW_026087614.1 coordinate 40,332, forward strand.
TGGGCTCTGCCCTGGCCTCTCCCAGCTGGCCCCTCCCTGTGCATTCCTTGTTTCTCAGCTTGCCCAGTGCAGAGGGGCAGAGCTGCTGTGCCAGCCCAGGAGATGCTGTTGGGTTGGTGAGATGGGCCACGGGTGTCCTTGGCTACAAGGGGGGTGCTGAGCCCTTGGGACAGGCTGAGACACTGAGGGGTGTGGGATGGATCCCTCTGCTCTCAGCAGTGTCTGGGGCTTTTCAGACCAAACTGGGAGTGTGATCAATCTCCATCTGAGGAAGGAGCAAACCCAGGGCATTTGGGAACAAGAGAGAGGGACAGAGCAGCTCCCCTCACTCTGCACTAAGCCCCAGACAATCCTCCTGCCTGGCAGGACCTGCTCTGTTCTCCCTGAGTGCATCAGAAGTGCTGAGGGGTTCTGACATCCAGGAACACTCCTCAGGAGAGATGAGGGGAGTCTGAAAATAAACAAACCCAAACTTCTGGAACTGCCTTCTGCTCTCCTGGTTCTTCTGGGAGTGCAGATGCTGACAAGCACTTTTGCACTGGGACCAGTTTCATCTCACACAGCTGAACACCAGGACAGGCCCCTGTGCCCACCATGCCCATGACCCCAGGGGTGCAGAGCAGGGATGACACCTGACAGCCAGTGGGCACAGGGTCTGCTCCTCATGGAAAATGTAGTGAGCCCCAACCAGGGCTCCAGTCATGGAGCTGAAGGAGAGACTCCTAGAGAAGGAAAACCAATGGACCAGTGAGAGGGGTGTTGGAAAGCAGCTTTGATTTCTCTCAGAATGTTCTGCCCTAACTTGTCACTGTCCTTTCCTCCTTGAACAGGTCCCCACATCCACAGGCAGCAAATGCCCAACAGCAGCTCCATGGCCCAGTTCCTCCTGCTGGCATTCTCAGACAGGTGGGAGCTGCAGCTGCTGCACTTCTGGCTCTTCCTGGGCATCTCCCTGGCTGCCCTCCTGGGCAACGGCCTCATCCTCAGCGCCGTAGCCTGCGACCAGCACCTGCACACCCCCAGGGACTTCTTCCTGCTGCACCTCTCCCTCACAGACCTGGGCTGCATCTGCACCACTGTGCCCAAAGCCATGCACAACTCCCTCTGGGGCACCACAACCATCTCCTACACAGGATGTGCTGCACAGGCCTTTTTCTTTGTCTTCTTCATGTCAGCAGAGTTTTCCCTCCTCACCACGATGTGCTACGACCGCTACGTTGCCATCTGCAAACCCCTGCACTACGGGACCCTCCTGGGCAGCAGAGCTTGTGCCCACATGGTAGCAGCTGCCTGGGCCACTGGGTTTCTCAATGCTCTGCTGCACACAGCCAATACATTTTCCCTGCCCCTGTGCCAGGGCAATGCCCTGCACCAGTTCTTCTGTGAAATCCCTCAGATCCTCAAGCTCTCCTGCTCACACTCAGGTTCCTTCAGGGAAATTGGGCTCATTGCGGTTAGTGCCTGTTTATATTTTGGTGTTTTTCATTTTCATTGTTTTCTCCTATGTGCAAATCTTCAGGGCTGTGCTGAGGATCCCCTCTAAGCAGGGACAGCACAAAGCCTTTTCCACGTGCCTCCCTCACCTGGCTGTGGTCTTCTTGTTCCTCAGCACTGCATCTTTGCCCACCTGAAGCCCCCCTCCGTCTCCTCCCCATCCCTGGATCTGACTGTGTCAGTTCTGTACTCGGTGGTGCCTCCAACACTGAACCCCCTCATCTACAGCCTGAGGAACCAGGAGCTCAGGGATGCCATAAGGAAAATGATGACTGGATGCTTTTCAGGAGGAATAAAGTGCCTGTGTTCTGTTGTGTAGCATTCAGAAGGGGACACCTTAATGGTCAAGCCTTCCTGCTCATCTTTTTTATGGAGGTCATCGGGTTCTTCTTGCAATAATTTTCTGTGCAATTAAATATTATTATGCATCTGCCTTCTAAATTAATATCTACCCATTGAATTTGACCCAGAGATGAATAAATGATGAATTGTACTCTCTAAGTATTTAAACAAAATAAAGGACCTTGCAGTGCCTTCTTCGTCCAAGACCCTTCTTCTTAGCTGTTCCTAAAGGACAGCACACTGCAGGACAGGGGGGATTTGCAAAGGACAAGGGGACAAGAATCCCAGCACAGCAGCACTGCCAGGGAGCAGCAGAGCTTGGTCTTTGCAGAGCTGCTCTTTCCACTTCCACACTGTGCTTGTGAGCCCCTTTCTGGTTGGAAGGCCTGAGTGCTCTCTGAGCACAGTCCTGGGGGTTTGGGGCCCTTTTGAGCACAGGCAGGGACAGGCACTGGGAACTTGTGAAGCAGAGCTGGCCTCCCTGACAGCATCTACAGGATGCTGTGGCATCTTCTGAGGGCACTGCTGGAATGGGTCACTTCTTCTGTGCCTTTGCTGCAGGGCTGGAACTCTCCTGCAGTGACACCAGGACACTCCTGCTCTTTGCATTCCCAGCCTGATTTGCAAATCCAGTCTTCCCCTGCTGTTCCCAGGGACATGCTGGGAGTGCTTCAGAGCTGCCATCCTGGGGCAGCTCCTGCCCAGCGTGGGCAGGCACAAGGTCTCTCCCCCTGCTCCTCTCCCCTCAGCAGTGCCACTGTTTGCTGCAGCCTCCTCCTCCTTGCCCAGCACAGCCCTCCTGGCAGAGTTGGACACAGCCCTTGTTCTACCCCCTCCTCATGGCCCTGCCCAAGCCCCTCAGCTACAGCATGATGGCCAGAAACCTTCAGGGCAGGGAGAGACCATTGGAGTGGTGGGTCTGTAGGGAGAAATCACTGCTGACTCCCTTCTGAATCACCCTCCGGACGTGGAGAAGCCTGTATTTGATTTGGTTTCCATGAGGCCTTGCAGTGTTAAAGTGGCCCCTTGATTCCAGGAGGCTGCTCAGTGTCCCTGGGATCCTTTGGCTCCAGAATGCCCTGGAGAGTCACAGTGGTCCCTTGAGTTCATGAGGTGTCCTCGGTGTCACAGTGGCCCATTGATTCCATGAGGTGTCACAGGGTCCTCACAAAGCTGTGCCCACCCAGGTGAAAGCCTGTGAGAGATCAGGAGGAACTGGGACAAAAAGGATTAAATATATTGGGAAGGAAAGAGGGGCTTGGCCAACAAAGAGGAAAGATTTGGATGAGGTATGTTGGGTGACGACCTGGTTCAGGGAAAGCACGGTGACTATTCTCTAGTCACTCGGGCCATGAACTCATAGACACCAATGTGGTGGACGGTAAATGGCATTTATTACCTTGTAACACAGCCTTTTATAATGCTAAGTTACACCGTCATTTCCGTCTGCTTGTGAAGTCACCTAATCTATTATTGGCTGCCAGGTATGGGAGGGGGG
>NW_026087615.1:0-43073 GCF_022539395.1 Myiozetetes cayanensis
AGTGACTGAATTATAGATTCACAATAACAACACTCACACCACAGTCAATTCACACCCACACCCAGGCAGAGATTTGTGGACACATCAAGATCTGGGTGTGTAAAGGTCCCTCTCCAAAATTCTCCTGGTTGTCAGTGAAACACCCCCACACATCCCTTTGTGTTTCCCAACAGACAAGGTTCCCTGAGGTCCTGCAGGGTCACAATGGCCCCTTCATTCCATGAGTTTCCTTGGCTGCATCATCAAAGGGATGACTGAGGGTTATCAAGGATTGGAACAGAATGTCCAGGGAAGTGGTTGAGTCACCACAGAAATCACAGAATTGTTAAGGGTTGAAAAGACCTCTGAGATCATGGAGTGCAACCATTAACCCAACACTGGCATCTTCACCACTGAACCGTGTCCCCAAGTGCCACAGCTCAGTGTTTTCTGAACACTTCCAGGGATGGTGACTGTAAGACCCCAGGTTTGAGCTACGAGCTCATCAAAAGGGGTTTTCCTTTAAAAAATATAGAAGGCATCAAAAATATCCACCCTCCAGATATTTAAAAGGACTTCAGTTCTTTAAGTACCTTGAGGGAGCAGAGTGGAAAGGATGCAACACACTTTTGACCTCTCAGAAGGTCAAAAAACACATTTTTACTGGTAAACTTTTGAAAAGAAGGCAAAAGTTGAAAGGGCAACATTCCACCAGAATAGAGCATTCCCCAAAGCACTGACTGAGCACAGGCCAACCCAGACAAGTCAGCAAAAACCCAACCCATCCAGTTTTAAGTTTCCTAAAATATTATGAGAGATTGAGAGAATAAGAAAAAGTAAGGGAAGAGAGAGAAGTGCAGCTCCCACCCGCAGTCTGGTGCCAGTGCAGCTTCCCCGTGCCCAGATGGAGGGTCCGACCACGCGATGGCCGCACGGGGCTCCTTTGACTTGCTCTGCCCCCTGTGCCCACCCCCCAGCGGTGTACCAGGTTCGCAAGGATACATGTCCGGAAGAAGGACAAGTACAACAGTCATTCAAACACTAAAAATATCTTTTATTGCAGTGAGAGTTAAAAAAAAAAAAAAATTAGCAAAGAGAAGCAAAAGTTAAAAAGAATACAAAAAAACCCTACTTTATCTATTGGCATTCATACAATACTATGAACAGCCTCTGTTAAAGTATTAGTTAGTACAAGGGGAATTAAAGCGATACAATATTAGCTAGTAAAAAGGAAATTAAAGGGATACAAGAAAAAGGATATAAAGTGTTTTTTCCCCATTACTTCCTATCAATAAACTGTGCTCACTTGCACAGACAGACCAGGGCTACCAGGATCTGCAGGGGCTGGTCAGCACTCATGCTTAACAGGCATCCTCGTGGAGCAGCACAGTGTGGATGGAAGGATGAGCATCGCTCAACCCAGCAGTGCTGACACCCCATTCCATCAGCTCTACATTACACTACGTAGGGCCAGGACGCAGCAGAAGGTGGTGCTTGAGTGGCAGCCAAACAGCGCCCGTTCATCACCTCATGGCAACAGTCTGGGCGTGCCCCACTGTAGGGCAAGGGGCCAATGTCCCCTGCCCACATCATCTTCCTCTCCATCCCCTTCCTCACCCCTATGTAGGACCTCTACCATTGTGTTTCAAGGGGATTTGTATCTATTTTGCAGAATGTAACCAAGCCAAGGAGGAACTCAGCTATGATAATAAGAGATATCTAGTTGACTTTGCTAAAAGTACAATGGGCCTTACAGTCAACTTGTGCAATAAAGTTACACTGTACAATACTCTGGCTGGTTTCACATACAAATACAATAACCTTCTCACCCCTCTATGCTCCACTGATCATCTAAATCAAAAGTACCCCCTTACAGAAGGGTATTATTTGTGGGTATAGGAGTATTGTTTGGTTGTTTTATTTGTTTTCTTTCATTGTTTCTGCCAATACACACATACCTTTTAATAAAGGGCTGTTATTTTTCCTTTTCCATGATTTTTTTCCCCTCAATTGGAGCCTCTTAATTTCAGATTTATAATTGCTTAGAGGGAAGAGTTTGGGTCTTTTCTCATAATTCATCCTCAGCAAAACATCTGTGTCATTAAAACTGGGACACCCAGTTATATATAGACCCTCAGATTAATAAAGTTTTTTCTCTACCCAGTTGCACTCAATCCTTAGGTAAATAAAGTTATTGTTAGTTATTGTTTAATAAAGTTTTTGTTTTTACCCAGTTGCACTAAGACCCTTAGGAAAATAAAGTTTAAGATTCTTACCAAGTCATCCCCAAGACCCTAAAAGAAACTCTTAAGCAAATACTGGCTGCAATTTGCAGGCCCATAAAGGTAATGCAGTTAATAAAGTTACTATGTTAAATGAGAAATGTTATACTAAAAAATTATCAACTAAAAAGTTTTAGAATTGCACTGTTCTGTATCTTGTTGTAATAAAAAGGGGGGAGATGCAGCGTTTGGGGTTTCAGGAGTGCCAGCAGAGCATTCTGGGAAACGAATTCTGTGGGACTCCGGTGCACATGAGCAGTGAAGACCCTTGGCAGGATTGGTTGAGAGGGTTACCTGTTGGGACGTGTTACAATTCAAAACTGCTACTGCAGCCTTTGTTCTCTCTCAATAAAGCATTCTGTTACACACCATATTGGTGTCTCTTGGTCCATGCAAACTACTTATTTATTATATTTTTAATATTACAACAGTTCTTTCCACATCTTGGCTTTGGGAAAGGTTGGGGATAGTTGGGAAAGGTGTTAAAAGGGTGGTTTTGCCTGAGGTGTTAAACATGGGAGTGGGTCTATCTTCCCAAATCCCAAGAGAAGAGATGGCAGAAAGCTGCCCTGCAGGTTGTATTTGAAAGAAAAGGAAAAGGGCCCAATGGTAAGGGGTTTCTTTTCTGGAGGGCAGGGCTGTCGTTCGTTTGCAGGAGCCCCGCGCTGGAATTGTCAGTCCGACTGTCAGATTTGAATCTGGGCAAAGATTCCTGGTTGACAAAAGGTGGTAGGACAGAAAGGTCTTGCAATCCATGCAGTGCCCAGGTTTGCCCACCAACTGCACCTGAAACCCAAAGGTTACAGGCTTTCTTTCCTGAGGGAAAGGCCGTGACATCACAAAGAGTCCCATGGTAGACTGGGGGGCTGCACTGTGACATTCTGTTGGTTCTTTGGTTTCCAGGGGCTATTCCAGAATGGAGAGGATAGGCTGTGACATCACAAAGGGGCCCAGGACACACGGGTGGGGCTGCATTTTGGGAGTTTGAGGCGTTGGCTTTTTGGTTGCCAGGGGCTATTCCAGAATGGAGAGGATGGGCTGTGACATCACAAAGAGCCTTTGGCACATGGATGGGGTTGAACTGTCACATGGTGAGGGCTTGGTTTTTTGGTATCCACAGGCTATTCCAGAATGGACAGGATAGGCCATGACATCACAAATGGGCTCAAAGCACATGGGTGGGTCTGACTGTGCTGCTGTGGGGTGTTGGTTCTTTGCTTGCCAGGGCCTCTTCTGGAATGGAGAGGATAGGCCGTGACAAGCAGTGCCCATCAGAACTGCAAAGACAGACCCACAAGAATCTTACATGGGGAGATTCTCTGCTCTGCCCTGCACACCCCAGTGCTGGGGTCAAAACTCAGCCTCTCCGCTTCCCTCTCCTAAGGGACTTGTTCTTAGACATCCCCTCCCTACGCTCATTTCAAAAGCCCTCTCAGCAATTCCCAAGCCTGTACCCGGCTCTCATCCCCTCTCTGGCTCAGAACCCTCGACTTATCTTGCAGAGAGCTGGGCCTGTCCATCCACCTTCCAAAAGCACGTCCCTTGGGCTGGCTCAGGGGTTCCTGCAGTCCCTGAGTTCTTCTCTTCCTCAGCTCCAAGAAAGGAAACCAAAATCAATGCATGACTTTAGCAGCACATCAAACTCCAACCATTCCCACACTCACCATCTAAGTTCAATTGTGGTGTTTTGTTGTTTGGTTAACATATTCTTGAGAGTTTGCTGAGCACGCTCTACCAATGCTTGACCAGTGGGGGAGTGTGGGCTCCCTGTGACATGGGAGGTGCCCCACATGTTGGAAAACTCTTTTAAAGAGTAATAAGTGTATGCTGGTCCGTTATCTTTTTTTATCGTTTTGGGGATGCCAAGGACTGATATTGCAGATATGAGTTGCTTTTTGACATCTTGGGCCTTCTCTCCTGCATGTGCTGCTGTTGCAATGGCACCAGAACACGTGTCAATGGACACATGGATGTATTTTAATTTTCCAAATGGTGAATAATGTGTTATGCCCGACTGTCAGATGTCCAGTGCCTTAATTCCATGAGGGTTTACCTCCTCAGATGGTAGAGGAGTCTCTGGCAGACGGGGCATGCGGAAATATTTGCTCTGGCTTGAGATAGTGTAAGGTGGAATGTTTTTTCTTTGGAGGGATTTTGCATTTTGGTAAAAAAAAAGCTGTGGGGCAGCTTTGCTTTTTCGAAATTGTTTGGAACTACTGCAGTTTGGGAAAGGTGCCCTGTATCAGCTATTTGATCTGCCACATGATTTCCTGCTGGGATGGGCCCTGGGGGAGAAATGTGAGAACAAATGTGGATTATGTGGAATTTGTGTTTAAGATTACTAATTTCATACAGTAATGATTTGAACATATAAGCTCATTGTAATTGGAGATATCTTTTATGTATGAATTCTCAATTCGTCAGACTGCTCCAACGACAGAGGCTGAATGGGAAACAATGTTTAAAGGCTCTGGCAATAGTTGAAATGCAGGTATGACTGCAGAGAGCTCTGCTACCTGAGAGGAACCTCTTTCCTTGTGCGTGTCATATACCCATTTTCCTGCTCTGAGCCAGGTGACTGCTGCGTTAGATGTTCTGTCAGAACCATCTGTGAAAACAGTTCTAGCACTTGTTAGTGGAACAGGGGAATATTTGTGTGTTAGTTCTGGCTGAGTAAGGGCTAGCAGCTGTAAAAAAGGAATAGAGGGAAGGTGAACTGAAAATTGACCCCTCTAATCAGCAATGGCTAACTGAAAATCAGAACTATGAATCTGCAATTGAGTTAGTTGAACAGTAGACAGAGGAACATAAATAATATCTGGATCCCTCCCCAAGAGCTCCCAAAGCCATAATCTGCTTTTGTGGCAGACTTTGGAGAGCATCTCAGGATATGGAGTAATGGGTTTAGAAAACTGGAAGCTTAAAAAACCCATTCCCATAACAGAAAGTCTTTGCCTTTTACATCTAATTGTCCTATTACAGCATAAGGTTGTTTAATACCTTTAAAAATTACTAAAACAAAAGGTAACCCACACATTTTTTGTTTTTACTCTGACAGGAACTCAGTCTTTGATTTATTTCCTTTAATATTGCCAGGGCTGCCGGTGTTAGGCATCGAGGCCAGATTAAGTCTGCCTCCCCTTTCAGGAGCTGAAAGAGCGGTTTCAGGGTGTCTGTTGTTATACCTAACAGAGGCCTAGCCCAACTGATTAAGCCCAGTAGTAACTGCAAATCATTTAAGGTGTGGATGTCAGTGGGTAAAGTAACAGTCTGGGGCTGAATAGTGGTGTTAATAATTTGAAATCCAAGGTATTTCCATGGAACTGTCACTTGTCCTTTCCCTGGTGCAATTTCAGACCATGTGTCAATAGTGCAGTTTTCACAGACAAATGCACTTGCATGAGTTGTCCCTCGGATTCCGCTGCCAGCAAGAGATCGTCCACAGAGTGATATACGGTGGTATTGGGACACTATCGATGGATTGGTGATAACACGTCTGCAACGACTTTTTGGCAAACGGAGAGGACTGTCCAGTGATAGTGCTGAGATGGTTCTGTTGTGTTGATGGAAGGCACTGTAAACCCGAACCTACGAGAGTCTTTAGGATTTCAAGCAATGTTAAAGAAAGGACCTTTTCTATCAATAAGAACAATAAGGCCACTTTGAAGGTATCATTGTTGGTGATGGAAGCCCTGGCTGGAGAGTCCTGATCGGCTCTATTATTTTACTGGAGTTCTCTTAAATCCTGTATCAGTCTCCACTTTCCATTGGACTTCACTACAGTAAAAATGGGGAAATTCCAGGGACTATCAGTTGGCACAAAACAACCCTTTTCTAGTCATTCATGTACTAGCAGGTTGATTTGCTGCAATTTCTCTCCCTTTAGGGGCCACTGGGATACCCAGATTGGCTGGTCAGAGAGCCATGTGAGGGCAAGAGATTGTGGCTCACCAGTGGCCTTTAAACTAAATTTGAGGTAGTTAGTTGGACTCCCCGTTGTCCTATTATATCTCTGCCCCAGAGGGTCATTGGGATATTAAGGACATAGGGCTTTGCTGAGGCAGTTTTACCTTCTGGTCCTTCAATCAGTTAAGTGGAGACACTTTGGAGAGATGCCATCTCCATCCTAGAGACACTTGCTCTGGGTGTCTGTCCAGGAGTGAGGGGAGCAGCTGGGTGTGCTTGACTTGTGGGGCATTTTTTATCATTGTGCTGTCCTTCGTGCTCAGCTCCCCATTTCCCGAAATCAAGGCCAGCCTTTGTGCAGCTTTCGGCGAAAGCGGCCTCCCCTCTCTGTCGAAGAGTGATCTACAGTCACTGGCCCAGGGCAATCCCTTTTGGCACTGGGGACACAAGCTGGGTGGTACTGTAGGTGCTCTTCTTTTCAGCTGAGGGCAATCCCTTTTAAAATCCCTATTTGTGTGCAGTGGTGACACGTAGCCTCCTTCTGTTGTTATTACACTGCCAGGACTTCAGTTAGTAGGGATTTGTTGTACCTGTTGGATCCTACATTGCAACACGCCTTAACCATGTCCATTGGAGTGGGAACTTTGAGGGACCTTAATATTTGTTGACACTCATCGTTAGCTCTACTGCCAACTTTAGAAACAGGGCATCTTGAGCCTCTAGATTCATTTCTCACTGAATGTTTAGGCATTGGAAAGAGATTCCTTTTGAAGGTGATGGAGTCTCTGGAAGTGTTCAGATGGTATCTGGAAATGGGACTTTGGCATGTGGTTTTGAGGTGATTAGGGTGGTTCTGGTTGACAGTTGGACCAAAAGATCTTGAAGGTCTCTTCCAACCTTGATGATTTTGCGATTCTCTGACCTGTCATCAAAGTTTCCAGGTTTGTGCTCTAAGAAGAACCTGGATATGTTTTCTCTGCTGGGTCCCTCAGTGGTACCAATTACCACTACAAGAAACTTTACAGTTTGAATCTCACTTTGGTTTCTCAAGAGGTTCCTGCAACTCTCCTCAGGCTCTGATGTTCAGGGACCCATCCCCAAAGGCCCCCCAGGGTGATGAAATGCCTGGGGCTGTTGCTGTGCTGCTGAGCTGGGCCGGGCTCCTGGCACACAGGGAGCTCCTGAAAACCAAGTAGAGCTTCAAAGAGACATCTCTGCCCAGGAGCAGCTCCTCTGCACAGCCCAGCAGGGCTGAGGGCACTGCCTGAAGCACCCAGGGCACAGGAGAGAAGACAGAGAGATGAGAGGCTACCTGGGCTGGGAGGGGACTGAGCTCTCACTATGGGAGAAACCTTCCCAGGATTTGACTGAAGAATTCTCTGGCTGGAGGACACTGAAACTTCCCTTCCTGCAGGGATCTCCTAAAGCTGCCACATCCCACAGCTTGTAGGATCTTTCAGAAGGCCTCTCCCAGTCCCTGCAGGGCAGAGGAAGTGGCCCTATGGCAGAGCAGGGCAGGAGCTGCAGGCAGCAAGGGCAGCCAGGAGAAGGGAGCAGGAGGTGAAAGGGATCCTGGGCTGGGAGGACAGGGCAGAGCTGCTCAGGGGAGGAACCTTGGCAGCCCTTTGGCACGGGAAGGCTGTGGCTGCAGAGCAGTGCAGAGGAGTTGCTGCAAGTGGCTCTTGCAGCTGCCAAATGCCAGCCCTGGCAGGAGCTGTCAGGATGGCTGTGCTGGATTTGCTGGGGGGCAGCAGGAGAAGCTGCTGCAGAGCAGGACTTGCTGCTGCCCCATGGGAGGCCCAGGGCCAGAAGGTTCCCTGTGCCAGGGCCCTTCTCAGGAAGCACATCCACTGCCAACCCCTGCCCCTTCCCAGCCAGCGCAGGGGCTCTGGGATCTGCTCTGCAGCCCCTGCCCAGGCAGAGCTGCCCCTGGGCCCTGGGCTGGGCATGGGCTCTGCAGCACTGGCAGGGAGCTGAGTTGGGCACAGGGAGGGGCTGCTGGCAGGAACAGCTCCTCACACACACCCCGGCAGGGAGGGAGAGGCAGCTGCTGCCACAAGTGCTGACCAGGGGGATGTGGCCCCTCCCTGCCTGTGTCTGTGGCACAGAGCCCTTCCCTGAGCAGCTCCTGCCTGGGCTCCTTTGCCAGCCCAAGCAGAGCCTCTGCCCTCAGGCCCACGGGGGCTGGGCTGGGCATTGCCCTGCAGCAGCCAGAGCCCAGGCAAAGACAAGGCCCTCATTTCCATCTGTCTCTGCCTGTCCCTCCTCCCTTGGCAGCAGCACTGGGGCATTTCCCTGCCATCCCCTGCTGCCTGGGCTCTCCTTGTTCTCACCCTTGGCTTTTCTGAGCCAGTGTGGGGTTTGGGGGGCAGATTCCTGTGCAGACACAAACCCTTTGGGTGCTGCTGTGGGGATGTGTCTGTGGGAGCAAAGTGCCCAAGTGCCCTCCAGGCCACTTCAGGCTCTTCAACTGTTTCCCTGGGTGTCCTGCAGGGCTGCAGGTGCCCTCCAGGAGGGCACAGCTCTGCCATAGTATCTCTGAGCTGCACAGGATCCCCATGGAGAGAACTCCTCAGTGCTAAATCCATGGAAATGCTCTGGGCAGCTGCAATGAGCATTTGGTCTCACTCTGGGAGGGGAGAGATGAAAAGGTGAGGAGTGTGTCAGTTCTTTGGACATGGATCCCTGACTATCTGTGCAGTTTCTGTGTAGGGGAACAGTTGAGTGTGATGCTCCTGCAGCTCCAAGCTGCCAGCACAGGGCAGTTGAAACTGATGGGAAGAGTAGCTCTTCTGTCTGTACTGAGGGACCATCACTGCGCCCACAGAACCCACAAGACTTGACCTGCAGTGCAATGGAAATGTCAGGGATTTCCAACATCCACAAACACTCCTACCTGTAGCAGGTGCAAGTGGGGGAAATAACAGAAGGATTTCCCTCAGCTCAGTCCTTCCTTTGGGGAAATTGCAAACAGCAAAGCTGAGAAGCTCTTGGATGTATCAGTAGCCAATTTAATTGGAGATCACCCTGCATTCCAAGTTCCCTCTGCAGTCAGAGCATGAAAGAGTCCTTGGGAGCCCATCCAAGAGTTCCTGCTTCCAATGATGCCCTCAGGTAGAAACAGCCAGAGCTGAGGGGAAGGAGCTGCAGGGAGGTCTGAGTGAGGAGAGAGAGCCTGAGAGTGGGGTGGCTGTGAGACGTGTCCTGTTTGGCTGCAGCAGCCTGGTCTAACTCAGCATTGACCTTTCCTCCTTAACAGATGAAAACACTCTGAGGAAGCAGCCAATGCCCAACAGCAGCTCCATGGCCCAGTTCCTGCTCCTGGCATTCTCAGACAGGCGGGAGCTGCAGCTGCTGCACTTCTGGCTCTTTCTGGGCATCTCCCTGGCTGCCCTCCTGGGCAACGGCCTCATCCTCAGCGCCGTAGCCTGCGACCAGCACCTGCACACCCCCAGGGACTTCTTCCTGCTGCACCTCTCCCTCACAGACCTGGGCTGCATCTGCACCACTGTGCCCAAAGCCATGCACAACTCCCTCTGGAACAACACAACCATCTCCTACACAGGATGTGCTGCACAGGCCTTTTTCTTTCTGTTCTTCATCTCCACAGAGTTTTCCCTCCTGACCATCATGTGCTACGACCGCTACGTTGCCATCTGCAAACCCCTGCACTACAGGACCCTCCTGGGCAGCAGAGCTTGTGCCCACATGGCAGCAGCTGCCTGGGCCACTGCATTTATCAATGCTCTGCTGCACACAGCCAATACATTTTCCCTGCCCCTGTGCCAGGGCAATGCCCTGGGCCAGTTCTTCTGTGAAATCCCTCACATCCTCAAGCTCTCCTGCTCACACTCAGGCTACCTAAGGAAAGTTGGGCTCATTGGTGTTAGTTCCTGCTTTGCATTTGGTTGTTTTGTTTTCATTGTTTTCTCCTATTTGCAGATCTTCAGGGCTGTGTTGAGGATCCCCTTGGAGCAGGGACGGCACAAAGCCTTTTCCACGTGCCTCCCTCACCTGGCTGTGGTCTCCCTGTTCCTGAGCACTGGCATATTTTCCCACCTGAAGCCCCCCTCCATCTCTTCCCCATCCCTGGATCTGACTGTGTCAGTTTTGTACTCAGTGGTGCCTCCATCACTGCACCCCCTCATCTACAGCCTGAGGAACCAGGAACTCAAGGATGCCATAAGGAAAATGATGACTGGATGCTTTTCAAAAGCAATAACCTGTTTCTTTTCTTCTGCAGAGAACTCGTGTGTGACCCATTTTGGGCTCAGCCTTCCCTCTTAAACTTTAGTTTGTGCTGGCATGGGAGGCTTTCCTTTTTTGTTCCTCTGTAAATAACACTTAAATTTTATACTTCATTTCTTATCTAATTCACTCTCTTATCTTTTTTTTTGATTTACAAAATGTACTAATCAGGAATCATGTCTCTGTGTGCATTTAAACTAAATAAAAATTTTTGCAACAAGGTATTTGTCAAACATCCTGCCTGTGATAGTTTGTACATGAGGAATCACAATCTCTGAGTGTAAGAAAGGAATAGACTGTGGAAAGTCTTGTTGCTTTGTTGTTTCTCCATGCAGACAGTGCAGGGAGGGCAGGGACCCACTGGGACTGCAGGGCCTGAGGGCTGGCTCAGATGTTGTGTGTTGGTGGCCGATGGGCAATGGAGATGACAAAGGATCTCCAGGTCACCTGCCTGGGGCTCTGCAGCTTGTGCTGGCTCTGATGGCAGGGGAGGACTTGTGTGTAGGAAATGAGGAACTGCAGGAGAGCACAGAGGATCTGCAGGGACAGCCCGTCCCATCCAGTCAGCAGGGACTGGAGCCCTGGAGCAGAATCCTGCCCAGGGTGGAGTCACCCAGATAGAAAGTACTAAATCTTGCTGGGAAGTGGCAAAGAGAGCTCTGCAACCCCAGGGGACACAGCAGGTACAGGGAAAACTCTTGCAAGTGGTTTCTCTTGCCCTCAGTGAACTTGCACAGGTCAATCAAGAGCAACCCCCCAAGCCATGTCCCAGCTCTGGAACAAGGCAGGGCCCCTCTGAGCACCCTCCATGCCACACAGGAGCGTCTGTGGGAGGTGCTCAGTGGCAGGGAGCTCCATCAGCTGGCCCTTAAGTCCATGAGGTTCCTCAGTGTCAGAATGGCCTCTTGGTTCCATGGGGTTCCAAAAGGTTTCAGGGTTCATTTTCTTCTATGAGGCCTCACATGTCAAAAGACCACTTGCTTCACCCAGTTCTCAGTGTCCCTGTGTTCCTTTGTTTCCAGGGGGCCCTGCAGTGCCACAAAGACCTTCTTATTCCAGGTGTTCCTGTTGTGTCACAATGGCCCCTTTATTTCAGGAGGTTACCCACTGTCCCTGGGTTCCTTTGGCTCCAGGGGGCCTGCAGTGTCACAGTGGCCTCTTGATTCCATGGGTTTCCCCAGGGTCACAATGGCCCCGGAATTCCAGGAGGTTCTGCAGTTTCCCAGGGGCTCCTTGATTCCATGAGGTTGCACAGCATCAGCACAAAGCTGAGCCCATCCTGATGGAAGAGTTGTGGAGGTTGGGAGGAACTGGGACAAAAGGTATAAAATAATTGGGGAAGGAAAGTGGGGCTTGGCAAACAGAGAAGAAAAATTTTGATGAGTAAAAAATAACGTTCAGGGAATGCTGATGGTACTGAAATAGTGACATCTCTGATGGGCCTTCATGTAGTTTTTAACAATAAGTCCCAACACTACCCAAAAGTCCTGCCCCTCCCATTGAAAGGAATCCACTGCTCTAATTCGAAACCAGAAAAAGACCAAACCCGGAAGTCCAGACTCTTATTTGTACTCAATGCCCATCCCATTCCCAAACCTGCATTGTTAGTATGAAAACACAAGCTTTAATCCTAAACAAGACCAAAAAGCTCTTCCCCTAATCATGAACCAGACCCTGCCAGCAGAACAACAAACCTGCCAAAGTTCTGCCCAATCCCCACCCTGAGCTCTAAAGCCCAAGCCCTGACCATGAAGCACCCCCACAGCCCTTGGGAGCAGGGCAAGGACCTGCAGGGCCCAGAGCAGCCCCAAGGGGTTGGCAGAGCAATGGGAGGTGACCTGGATCTGCTCAGCTCTGCAGGGACCCCCAGCAGAAGGGCCTGGGCTCTCTCAGGGATGTCCTGGGGCACAGGGGCTCAGCATCCAAGCCAAGAAGGCCAAGTGCACATGGCAGCAGCCAGAGCTGGGGGACAGCAGAGCCATCAGGGAGGGCCCAGAAATGCTGCTGGGAGGGGGGTGGGAAAGCAGGAGGGGTGTGTGCAGCCTGCAAGGCCAGAGGAGCAGCAGGGCCAGGGGAGCACAGCCTGCAGCAGAGATGGCCAAGGGCTCTGGCAGGCACCCAGGCCTTTGTGCCCTTGGCTCTGGCAGCTGCCTCTGCCCCTCAGGCCACCACAAGCAACTTTCCTTTGTCTGCCTGCACTCGTGGCCTGCAAGGATCTGCTCGAAGGAGTCCCTGGGGAGGCTTTGTCAGTGCCTGCCCTCAGTGGGGCCCAGCAATGCTTCAAGGGACTGGGAGTTTGGCTTCTGACTTCTTGAGTAGCTTCTTCAATCTTCTCTAAGCACCTCAGGATGAAGGACTTGTCTCTAAACACGCTGTGGGGCTCATTAAAATACAGAAAAACAAATTCTTTTCCTTCTTTTAATTATCCCCATGTCTTCAAGTCTTCAACAGCTAATAGGAGTTGTTTGTCGTTTAGCTAAGGAGGAAGATTTTAAAGTGGACTTCAAGAAAATATATTTTTTTCTTTGAAAGGGAATGATTTACACAGAGCCTTGGGATGCAAGAGGGTCAGAGAACAAAGGATTTGGACACAAAGATAAGGGGGCAAAGGAGATTAGTAGCTCTTAATTATTGACCAATTTAACAGTTATCAAGTGATTCAATAGCATTTCCTACAATTTTACAGTGACTGAATTATAGATTCCCAATAACAACACTCACACCCCAGTCATTTCACACCTACACTCAGTGATGTTTGGACAGATAAATATCCGAGTGTGTAAATGTCCCTTGTAGGGATATGCTACAGGTGTGAGAACATAACCTTATGATGCTTATAGTGCTAACATAGAAGATATTCTGCAGTGAGAACATAATCTTATGTTTCAATTGTGAAAACATGATCTGTTGTTCTGATGGCCTTCTGATGGTACCAGGATGTGAAAGATCTACCAAGAGAAACAGTAGCAAATATTAGATATAGAAAACAGGGTCTCAGTACCGTCTATCACAGCTGGAAAGGACATAAAGAATGTTAAAGAAACAAAGCTAATAAAAGAGTATTGTTAGAAAACTGTATAAAAGACTGCTGCTCGAATCAAATAAATGGCGTTCTCTGATCATCACATTGGTGTGTTGAGTAATCTGTGCTTGCATGAAAACCCCCCACAGCTGGTGACTCGTGATGTGATCCGGTAAGGAACAAAACGTGGGCTCCTCTAAAGAAAAGGCAAGGAAAGGGTTACCGGCTGGCGGTTCTTTGTCGTAAAGCTCTGGGCTACTCGAGAGAGGCAGGAAGTGGACACTTACGGGAGCGGTGACCATGGGAAACACGGCATCTGTGCAAGAAAAGGCGACATTAAAATTATTGCTAAAATTAGGAAAACAACAGAGACAGGGGTTAAGACTGTTGATTTAGATGATTTGCTGCGGTGGCAGCAGTGAAAAGGGTTTTTTCAAGACACAGATCAAGTGTTCTCTCTCACTGTATGGAATCAATTAGGAAATGATCTGTGGCAATCTGTCCATGCAGGGAACACCGGCACAGCACGTCTGGCATCTGTGTGGGATGCCTGTGCTAGAATGCTGGAGCAAGCCCTTGTGGAAGCAGGAGCAGTTCAAAAATTGAAACAAGATCTTTTGAGCACAGCAGCGGCACCAAAAGCCTCCCTGAAAGATGGGAGAGTCCCAATCATTTCTCTTCCTAAGGAGGAAACGAATTTCTGGAATGGTAATCTTATTGTTCCATCTGTGCCGCTGACACCCACCGAACAGGTGTCTGCTTCCTTTCCAGTCCCTCTATATAAGCCTCTCAAAGAACCTGAAAATGTGCCTTGACCGAATGACGATAGTGACATGGAAATAGACAATCCAGGTCCTGTGCAACAGGAGACTGCCATGGCACAGGATCAGTTTCACCCGGATCCTATCATGCAAGAAGTGCATAAACAAAACAAACACTTAGAAGACTTGTTAGAGGAAATGCAACAAATAAATACCAGCTCTGCAAGTAACAGGAAAATTCATGATAAAGCAGCATGGTCTATCAAAGAGAGTTTGGATTACTTAATGGAGTCGGCAACCATGGAAAAGAAGACAGAACCCATTCAGACAGAACCCATTCAGCAGTCTTTTAGTAAGACATGCGAAAATAAAAGGACTGATAATATTGCAAAAATCAGGAGAACCCTGCAATGGAAATGTGTGTAGAAGATGGATCTATGTCTCGTCAAGAGGCGGATCAATATATTCAAGACCGATACTGAGGAATTCCTGAAGAACTGATAGAAGAATATAAGGCTCTGAGAAAGCAGGACAGTGATCGATATCAGGGTATGCGGCGATTAACGGATCCTCCACGATCTCAGCAGCAGACAGCAACATCCAGTGTCAAAAGTGGGAACACTCTTGATCGACCACCACCACCACCAATGGATGTTGACTATTCACCAGACATCACTGGAAGGGTGTGGTTGAACATGCAATCCTTGCAGGGTATACACTGTCTTCTTCTATTACTGCTTACCCTGTAATTACAGACCTGCAAGGACAAAGACGATGGGCACCCCTGGATTGGAAAACAATTAGAGAGGTACAATGTTCCATCATGCAATATGGACTTGATAACAAATCTGTACAACAAATGCTAGAACAATTTTTCAAAAGCCAAGTCCTAACTCAAACTGATATCAAGGCTGTGATATAAATGTTTTTTGATCCTGCACAACAATTGTTGTTTTCCTGAAAGATGGAAGGACAAAGTGCGGATAGCTCAGATAGGGCTGAATAGAGGACCCAGTGATCCACTGACTGCTGCTACTGAAGACATGCTTTTAGGACAAGGGCAGTTTGCCAATCCTAATGTGCAAGCTGTATTACATCCAACTATATTACAACAAGCTCAGGCCCTTGCTTTAGCAGCTGTAAAGGAAGTACCGCAGATCGGACGACCAGTGCCACCTTAGAGCAAGATAATGCAAGGCCCCAATGAACCATATATGGAATTTGTTAATCGACTAAAAGAAGTCATCGAAGAATCTCCTAATCTTACCCTTGATGACAAGGGTGCAGTCGGAAAACACCTGGCTGTGCTTAATGCAAACAAGCAATGTAAACAAGTTATAGCTACCTTACCAAAAACAGCCACCTTGGTAGATATGATTGAGGCCTGTTCAAGAGCACCAATCATCGAAGAAGATCAGTGAAAAGCCAACATTCAAGCCAAGGTACGTGCTACTGCATTAGCAATAGCTTTAAAACCTATAAAACAGAAAAACAAAAAAAAAACAACACAAAAAACTCAACAAAACAAACTCTGAAGCATCATCTTGATATTTCGTGAAAGGGGGGAGATGCCCAGCATATCTCCCCCTAAAAACTCTTGCATAAAATGCTTTATATATTAAATTGGCTAATCCTCATAGTGGGGATGACTTGCCAGCAGCACAACAATGTATTACACATGATCAGAATATAGATCAGAATATACACAAACCTTTAGTACAGGTTTATAACCATGTACTTAATCAGTAGAAAAAACCATGTATGTTATTAACCTGGGGAAAGGGTTATACTTGTCTTTCCACAGATCATCAAGAACCCCGTTGGGTTCCAGCAAAATGAATAAAGCCGTGGTTACAGCATCACTCAGCCATTCCCATTAGAGCCTGAAGCTGAAGCAAGACATCTACACAGACTGCGAGAAGCACTGGTTCTGTGGTTGGCAGTGACTGAGACACAGCACTTAGCACCCTTTGCCCCAGAAATCATATTCCGAGAAGGTTTAAGACCTGAATCACAAGACTCCCCTGATCTCCAGAGACAACTGAATAGCGCTTGTAGCAAGCACAGTTATCAATGTAGACTGTGGATATGGGTGTGTTGTAACACCTGTAACCAAAGTCACTGGAGAGTAGTGAGAAACTCCGATCCTGCTCCATGGCATTTATTATGTTTTAATTGTGCTGAACGCCTTCGCCATGAGCTATCAATAGATAGATGGTTTTCTGATTTCTTAGGTTTTAGTGTTAGTCACCATGATGGCACCTTTTTGCAAGCAGTGGAGTTAATAGAAAATTATGAATGTAAAGCAAATGCATTAATTATATTCGAACTAAAACACTTGGCAGCCCACAATCAGGTGATAAAAGGGTGTGTCATTGTGGATAATAGCTGTGGAGAACGGATCAAAGTACCACGATCTTGGTTTGTGAGGAGTGATCAGTGGCAGTCAGAATGCCATCACTGGTGGCGTCGACGGTCACTGTGGCTCTGACACTCACTGTTGACCTGACTACAGGCTTTACTTACAGAAATTAACCCAAGACAAAACATGTGGGTTACATGGGCAAATCAAACTGGGCAAACTGACTTTTGTCTGTCTTTGGCAATGCCTGGAGATCCTTTTCGTACGTGCCTTATTGGCTATCCTACGTCTGAGGAAAGGGCATTTGACGGATGGTTTAGTGGTGGTTTTACTGACATGGAGCGTCTGTATAACAACACCAGACAAAACAAGAACTCCAATGGAGAGTGTATGTGGAGCAACACTGTGCCTGTGATGCAAAGTGCATTTGCACAAAAATATCTTCTACAGCACCTGAACCACTCAAGTCCACTTCCCTTAAAGGAGTTAGACC
The DNA here is from genome assembly GCF_022539395.1 of Myiozetetes cayanensis. NCBI lineage: Eukaryota > Metazoa > Chordata > Aves > Passeriformes > Tyrannidae > Myiozetetes > Myiozetetes cayanensis. The sequence goes on from NW_026087615.1 coordinate 17,054, forward strand.
TGTTAGGCTCTGTAGCACCTGCTCAGTGGGCAAATGTGACCTCATAGACCAACTGCAGCAATGTTAGCCCTGAAGAACAACCATGGAATGGAACAGTGGTAGTTGATTTTGGGAGCCTTGGTACCTTTGGCTTCACACACAGGGTGAACTAGCAGGGAGTGGATATAAAAATCTGAGTGGTAATTCAGAACACTGGAATTTTTCTGAGAACAGTGCAGGGTAATTTAGTGTCAACACATCTGGAGGTTTTTTATTACCGCCAGGATATTTCCTAATTTGTGGTATCCGTGCATGGGAAGGTATCCCTTTTCATCCAGTGGGAAGTCCATGTTATATCAGAAAATTAACACTCTTTGCCCCCAGCCTGAGGCAATTGTGGAACTAAACATGATGTACAAAAAGAAATCTTCATCGTTTCAGTCCAGACTGTGATGATGATGTTAGAATTGGATCAGAGGCAGGAACAATAGCATTAGCCATTTTTCTTCTTGGAGGAGCTGCCGCTTCTAATTATGCTAAATTGAAATGCTCAGCATACTGGAGTTTTTAAACAGTTCAATACAATGTCCAATGTCATATCACAGCTTCTGACTGATGTAGGTAGTGTACGACACACAGTTTTACAAAATAGAGCAGCAATTGACTTTTTACTGCTAGCACAAGACCATTCACACAGCATACACAAACAACTGCAGACCTTACAGGAAAGTTTGGATCATGTTACTTATGGTACATCACCATTTACTGATTGGTTGAAAGGACTTGGATTGGGACCATGGCTTATGCAAATTGCACAATGGTTGGCATGATTCTGCTTCTAGGAGTATGTATTTTTCTGCCATGTTTGGTTCAATGTTTTTGCAGCTTAATGGCTTAAACTGTATCTGCTTTGTTTAAAGAAAAAGGAGGAAGTTTAGGCATTTATAGTGCTAACATAGAGGATATGCTGCTACTGTGAGAACATAACCTTATGTTGCAATTGTGAAAACATGATCTGTTGTTCTGATGGCCTTCTGATGGTACCAGGATGTGAAAGATCTACCAAGAGAAACAGTAGCAAAATTAGATATAGAAAACAAGGTCCCAATACCAACTATCTGAGTGGGAAAGGACATAAAGAATGTTAAAGAAACAAAGCTGATAGAAGAGTATTGTTAGAAAACTGTATAAAAGACTGCTGCTTGATTCCAATAAACGGCGTTCTGTGATCATCACATTGGTGTGCTGAGTCGTCCGTGCTCGCATGGAAACCCCCCAGGCAGGTGCCCTCCCAAAGGCTCCCAAACATCCCTAACATCCCAGTGATGTCACCACTATCCCTGTGATGTCACTGCTTTCTCCAGTGATGTCCCTGGTCTCCAATGATGTCACTGTTGTCCCATGAGATGTCACTGGTGTTCCCAATGATGTCACAGCTGTCCAACTGATGTCATCAGACAGCTGTGATGTCACTGGTCTCCAATGATGTCACTGTTGTCCCATGAGATGTCACCAATATCCCCAGTGATGTCACTGCTGTCCCCGTGGCCTCATCACTGTCCCTTTGATGTCACTGCTATCCCTGTGATGTCACTGCCATCACCAATGATGTCACCGGTCTTCTGTGATGTTACTGCTATCCCTCTGATGTCAGCAGTCTCCAGTGATGTCACTGCTTTCTCCACGGATGTCACCACTGTCCCCAAGGGTGATCCCTGTGTCCCCAAAATGTCACTGCTGTCCCTGTGTTGTCACTGCTGTCCCAAGTGGTATCAAAATGTCCCCGTGATATCACTGATGTCCCTGTGATGTCACCAGACCCCTGTGAGGTCACTGGTCTCCTGTGATGTCACTGCTATAACCTCTGATGTCCCCAATGTCCCCAATGACATCACTGCTGTCCCTATGATGTTACCACTGTCCTTTTGATGTCACCAATATCCCTGTGATGTCACTGGTCCCCAGTGATGTCGCCGGTGTCCCTGTGATGTCAGTAGTGACACCGATAATGTCACTGGTGTCTCTGTGATGTCACTCCTGGCCTTGTGAAATCATCGATGTCCCCTGTGATGTCAAAGATGTCCCCATTAACATCACTGGTGTCTCTGTGGTGTCATCATTGTCCCCTGTGATGTCTACACTGTCCCCAATTATGTCCTCCTGTCTCTGTGATGTCACCACTGTACCGGGCCGTGGCACCATGTCCCCATCATGTCACTGATGTCGGTGAGGTCCCTGTGACATCACGACTGTGACATCCCTTTGTTTTCAACAGTCCCCTGTGATGTCACTGGTCCCCAGTGATGTCACCCATCTCCCTGTGATGTCACCACTGTCCCCTGTGATGTCAACAGTGACCCTGACGATGTCACTGGGGTCACTGGGGTCACTGTGATTTCACCCTTGTCCTTGTGAAGTCACTTAAGTCCCCTGTGATGTCACCAATGTCACCAATGTCCCTGTGACATCACAGCTGTTCCTTTGTTGTGAACAGTCCCATGTGATGTCACTGGTTCCCAATGCTGTTACTGTCCCCAACAGTGGCAGCATGTCCCCATGATGTCAATGATTTCCCTGTGACATCATGGTTGTCCTTTTTTGTTACCATCACCTGTGATGTCACTGGTCCTGAATGATGTCACCAATGTCCCTTTGTTTTCACCATTCTCCTGTAATTTCACTGTTCCCCAATGATTTCACCGATGTCCCTGTGATGTCACCAGTGTCCCCTGTGATGTCAGCAATGTCCCAGATGATGTCACTAGTGTCACTGTGATGTCACCCCTGTCCTTGTGAAATCACTGATGTGCCCTCTGATGTCACCGATGTCCCTGTGACAACAGGACTTAGCCTTTGTTCTCATTAGTCCCCTGTGATGTCACCGGTCCCCAATGATATGACTGAGGTCCCTCTTATGCCACCACTGACGTCAACGGTGGCACCTTGTCCCTGTGACTTCTGCAATGTCCCTGTAATGTCACCAGTCCTTTGTGATGTCATCAGTCCCCTGTGATGTCACCGTTGGCCCTTGTGATGTCAGCAATGTCCCCAATGATATAAATGGTGTCTCTGTGATGTCACCCCTGTATGTGTGAAGTCACCTACATCCCATGTGATGTCACCAATGTCCCTGTGACACCACGGCTGTCCCTTTGTTGTCACCTGTCCCCTGTGAACTCACTGGTCCCCAGTGATGTCACTGCTGCCCATATGATTCTACCACTGTGCCCACCGGTGGCATCATGTCCCTGTGTTGTGATGTCCCTGTGATGTCACCAGACCCCTGTGATTTCACCGATGTCCCTGTAACATCATGGCTGTCCCTTTCTTGTGACCAGTCACCATTACCTGTGATGTCACTGATCCCAGTGATATCACTCATGTGCCCCTGATGTCACCACTGTCCCCTGTGATGTCAACAATGTCTCCGATGATCTCCCTTGTGTCTCTGTCATGTCATCCTTGTGCTTGTGAAGTCACCGATGTCCCCTTTGATGTCACCCATGTCCATGTGACATCACTGCTTTGCCTTTGTTGTCAGCAATCCCCTGTGATGTCACTGGTTCCCAGTGATGTCATCAGTTCCCAGTGATGTCACCCATGTCACTGTGATGTCACCACTATCCCCTGTGATGTCACCAATATCCTCGATGATGTCATTGTTGTCTCTGTAATTTCACCCCTGCCCTTGTGAAGTCACCAATGTCTTATTTGATGTCACTGATTTCCCTGTGACATCACAACCATCCTTTCGTTGTCACCAGTCCCCTGTGATGTCTGTCACTGGTCCCTAGCGATGTCACTGCTGTCCCTGTGTTGTCACCACTGTCCCAAGCAGTGGAACCTTGTCCCCGTGATATCACTGATGTCCCTGTGATGTCATCAGACCCCTGTGACATCACTGTTATGTCTGTAATATCACAGTTATCTTTTCATTTTCACTAGTCACCTTTGATGTCACTGGTCTGTAATGATATCACCAATGTCCCTGTGACATCACAACCTTACCTTTATTTTCAACAGTCCCCTGTGATGTCACTGGTCTCCTATGATGTCACCACTGTTCCTATGATGTCACCACTGTCCCCTTTGATGTCAGCAATGTCCCTGATCAAGTCACTGATGTCTCTGTAATGTCAACCATGTCCCTGTAAAGTCATCGATGTCCCTGTGACATCAGGGTTGTCCCTTTGTTTTCAACACTCCCCTGGGATGTCTCTGGTCCCCAGTGATTCGTCAACATCCCTGTGATGACACCAGTATCCTAAATGGTGTCACTGGTGTCTCTGTGATGTCAGCCGTGTTGTTGTTATTTCAGCAATGTCCCCTGAGACATCATGGCTGTCCCTATCTTTTCAACAGTCCCCTGTGATGTCACTGGTCCACAATGACATCACAACTTTCCCTGTGATGTCACCAGTGTCTTCTGTTATGTCACTATTGAACCTGATGATGTCACTGGTGTCTCTGCAATGTTATCCCGGTGTTCCTGTGACATCACGGCTGTCCCTTTGTTGTCACCAGTACTCTGTGATGTCACTGCTGTTCCTGTGATGTCACCTCTGCCTCCAGCGGTGTCACCATGTCCCCATGATGTGAAAGATTTCCCAGTGACATCACGGCTGTCCCCTTTCTTTCACCAGTCACCTGTGATGTCATTGGTTCTCAGTGATGTCAGCCATGTCCCTGTGATCTCACCAGACCCCTTTCATGTCACTGATGTCCCTGTGATATCACAGCTGTCCCCTTGCCTTAACAAGCCCCTTGTGATATCACTGGTCTCCAATGATGTCACTGCTGTCCCTGTGGTGTCACCATTGTGCCCAGAGGTGGCACCTTGTCCCCGTGATGTCACCAATACCCTTGTGATGTCACCAGACTCCTGTGATGTCACCAATGTCCCCGTTATATTATAGCTGTCTCTTTCTTGTCACCAGTGTCCCCTGTGATGTCACTGGTCCCCAATGGTGTCATCCATGTCCCTGATGATATCACTGGTGTCACTGTGATGTCACCCCTGTCCTTGTGAAATCACTGATGTCCCCGGTGATGTCACTGATTTCCCTTGGATACTATGCCTGTCCCTTTGTTTTCAACAGTTCCCTGTGATGTCACCGGTACCAAGTGATGTCACCGGTACCAAGTGATGTCACCCATGTCCCTGGGATGTCACCACTGTCTCCTGTGATGTCCCCAATATCACCAATGATGTCACCAATGATGTCACTCTTTGATGTCAGTCATGTACTTTTGATGTCACTGATGTCCCATGTGATGTCACCGATGTCCCTGTGACATCACAACTGTCTCTTTGTTTTCACCACTCCCCTGTGATGTCACTCGTCCCCAGTGATGTCACCAATGTCCCTTTCATTAGGGTTAGGGTTAGGGTTTAGGGTTTGGGTTAGGATAAGGGTTTAGGGTTAGGGTTAGGTTTAGGCATAGGCTTAGGTTTTAGGGTTAGGGTTAGGGGTTAGAGTTTAGGGTTAGGTGTAAGTTTACATTTAGGCTTAGGTTTTAGGGTTAGGTTTAGGGGTTAGGAGTTAGGGGTTAGGGTTAGGTTAGGGTTTGGTTTTAGGTAACGTTTGGGTTAGAATAAAGGATAGGGTTAGGGTTAGGGTTTAGGGTTAGGGTTTAGGATTAGGATTTAGGATTAGGGTTAGGGTTTAGGTAACTTTATGGTTACAGTAAGGGATAGGGTTTCAATTAGGGTTAGAGTTAGGGTAAGAGTTAGGGTTAGAATTAGTGTTGGATGAGACAGAAACATCCCCTTTCTCTTTCCCTTCTCAGTGCGTGTGGCGAAAATCGCCCTTGTCAGGGAGCCCCTGCAGGCTCTGCTCCTCCGGTGATCCAACAGCGGCCCCTGCTGACCGAGATTGGAATTGCGCCAAAAAGAGAAGAATACAGGACTGTTTCCTTTTTTTTGAGGAGGATTTTGGTACAGGATTATTTAGTTGTTTTTGTGTTCTTTCATTGTTCTACCAGTGCACATATATCCTTTAATAGAGGGCTGTTATTTTTCCTCTCTCCATACTTCCTCTCCCTACTTGGAGCCCCTTAATTTTGGATTTACAATTGCTTAGAAGGAGGAGTTTGGTCTTCCTCCTAACTCATCCTCCTGAGCCAAACACTTGTGTTTCATTAAACTGAGAGAGGTGAAAATTCATGCTTTGTTTACAGCCCAGAGATCTTGCAGGCTCTTCCCATTTGCCTCTGCCCCTCTCAGAGGACTTGTGTGGACACCTTCCCTACCTGCACCAGGTGATTTCACAAAACTGGGAGCGGGGGTATTTCATGGAGAAGGACCTGGGGGTGTTTTGAGGCCTCTCCAAGCAAATGTTTCCTTCAGGAGAGCTAAAACCAGGACAGTGGGGGAACAGCAGAAATGCAGCTCCTCCAGCAATGGCAGCGCCTCCAGGAATTCCCAGCACATGCCCACAGAACCTCCCAGAGGGGTGAGGCAGACATCAAGGTTTGACGTGAATACCCTGTTTGGGATAACTTAGGAGATGGCTGCATCCCCTCTCCCTTACCCAGAGGCTGGAGATGCTGCTGTCTGGGAGCAGGAGGTGCCTGTGTGGGGGTTCAGCACCGCTGGCTTGGTGCAAGTACAAGAAGCGTTTGGACGATACTCCCGGGCACGTGGTGTGACTCTGGGGGATGGTCCAGGGAAGGCTCAGGAGTTGGACTCGATGATCCTTGTGGGTCCCTTCCAACTTGGAATACTGGGTGTGATTCTGTGAAGTTCCCCAGGGCTGTGTGTGAGCAGAGAGCAGGGGCTGAGCAAAGCAGAGCAGGGCAATGGCAGCACAGCCCTTGAGCACTGCCCCAAGCGGGCTGAGCCCAAAGGGGAGCTGGGGGTGGGGTTGGTCCCACTCAGGTTAGGGGGCAGAGACACGGGGATAGCAGGGAGTGCAGGGCAGGGAGAGCATCAGAGGGAACTGATGGGCATGGGGATGTCTCCAGGCTGGGCTCTCCCAGTGCTCAGTGGCCCCATCTCTCCAGGACGAGGGTGCTGATGGGGGCGGACGACAAGAGGAGCAAGGTGAGGACACAGCACAGGATTCAGATCCAGAGGGGAATGGCTGACCCTGGAAGAAGGGTGGGTCACAATGTGGACAAAACATATCCAGGAGGAAAGAAGAGTAGAAAGGGCTCACAAGTTATCACTTGCCTCTGACAGGGAATATTGTCTTAGTCAAGGGGTTGCTGTCTGTTAGAGAAATGTAGAGCTCATGATTCTTGGTGTCCTGTGCAGGGACCATCCCAGACACTGAACTCCTCCCTCAGCTCCCATCTTGATCCTTTAGATGAATGTGGAACCAGCCGGCTCATGCAAATCTGCCCAACTGGCTGACATGGGCTCTTAGAAAAAGAGAAGAGACCAGAGAAGGCGTGATGGGGAGAGGAAGCAGTGAGCAGGGTATGCCATTACAGCCCAGTGAGATCCCAACTGATGAACCTCCTCATGTCCTGGTGGTGGCAACTGGGCAGCCTTGGCCCAGATGCTGAGGGTCACTGAGTGTATGAGGAGGGAATCCTTCACCATTGGTGGTTTTGCCTGCCTGGGAGGTGACCAGCTATCTGGGAGGAGAAAGGCACAGGCTGAGAGTCTGCAGCTCCCCCAGGTGCTGCACACACTGGGATACCGTGGGGATCCCAGATCCACCATCTGTCATCTGTGAGGATCAAGGAATGAATGCCCTACCCAGTTGTGGCTCTGGAGAGAGCTCAGTCCCTTGCCCCTTCCACCTTCCCATTACTGGGGATTTACTTGACAAGAATTTTCCCACCCATGTGGCTCCATCCCACATCTCCTTTTTCCTCTGTTTGACACGATCCCAAACCCGGTTTTTGTGTGCTTTGTGGTTCCAGGTGGATGGCTCTGATGCCATTTCAGCACCTCCCAGGTGTTACACTCTGCCCTGAACCCATTGGGAAGTGTTGAAAATCACCCCCTTTTGTTCAGAGTCCCCTGGGACTGAAGGAAGCAATCATCCTGCTGCCTTCCCCAAAGCAGCTCTGCCCATCACTGCTGCACGCCTGATCCACACAGCTTGTGTCCTGCCCTGTGCCCAGGACACGCCCTGTCCTGCCCCTCTCAGCAGCACTCCAGTGCTCGCCCCTCCTAGACATATTTTGTCCACATTGTGACCCACCCTTCTTCCAGGGTCAGCCATTCCCCTCTGGATCTGGATCCTGTGCTGTGTCCTCCCAGTGCTCAAGGGCTGTGCTGCCATTGCCCTGCTCTGCTTTGCTCGGCCCCTGCTCTCTCCTCACACACAGCCCTGTGGAACTTCACAGAATCACACTGAATATTCCAACTTGGAAGGGACCACAAGGATCATCGAGTAATCCAGCACCAAAAATCCCCCTCAAAAAAAAGGAACCAGTCCGGTATTCCTCGCTTTTGGTGCAATTCCAATCCCGGTCAGCAGGGGCCGCTGTTGGATCACCGGAGGGGCAGAGCCTGCAGGGGCTCCCTGACAAGGGCGATTTTCGCCCCCACACACCGAGAAGGGCAAGAGAAAGGGGATGTTTCTGCCTCATCCAAGGAGAAGGGTCAGGCGAAATGTCCCCCAGGAGCAGCTCTCTGTCCTCCTGGAGTTTTAACCAAAACCTGCTGCACAGGGCTCATGTGGGGACATCAAACCCAGCCCACATGGGAATATGCAGAGCTCTTTTTTTCTAAAACTTTAACATTATGACAATTTTGATGCAGGAACAGATGTGACCCTGTGACCTCACATGGTATTTTAATGCTCCAATGCCATGGGCCTTTCTGGGTGCAGCCAAGGCTAAAAATTACTTCTGGTTGGGATTTAGCTTTGGAAAGAAAATGCAAGGAGAGAATGGAGGGTCAGTAAACCAGTATGAATCCAAAGGTTTGATGGTCTGGTGGATGTCTCAGCTGAGCTCAGGCCACAGACGTCTCCCCCCCACCCCCTTGTACCTTCACAGTCCCTTCATGTCTCCCCAGCCACCCCTTTGTATCTCCAGGGCTGTGACTGGGCAGCTCAGCCCCATCCCGGGAGGGACTGTGGGAGGCAGAGGTGCAGTGTTGCCCTGCCAAGCTAAGTGCTGGTAGTCCCCCACCAGAGTGGCCTCAAAACACCCCAAGGTCCTTCTCTATGAAATACCCCCACTCCCAGTTTTGTGAAATCATCTGGTGCAGGCAGGGAAGGTGTCCACACAAGTTCTCTGAGAGGGGCAGAGGCAAATGGGAAGAGCCTGGAAGATCTCTGGGTTGCAAACAAAACATGAATTTTGCACCTCTCTCAGTTTAATGAAACACAAGTGTTTTCCTAAGGAGGATGAGTTAGAAGGAAGACCAAACTCCTTCCTATAAGCAATTGTAAATCCAAAATTAAGAAGCTCCAAGTATGGGGAGCAAGTATGGAGAAAGGAAAAATAACAGCCCTTCATTAAAGGATATTTGTGTATTGTCATACACCCCCTCCTGGGGCAGGACTGCATTCTGACAATGTGGGGCACTGGATCGTTGGTATCCAGGGGGTTTTCCGGAATGGAGAATACAGACCATGACAGGGGGCAACACTTACATGGGTTGTGCTGCTCTGTGGGGTTTGAGGCGTTGATTCTTTGGTTGCTGGGGCCATTCTGGAATGGAGAGGATGGGCCGTGACATCACAAAGGGGACAAGGGAACACTGGTAGGGCTGCACTCTGCGGGTTTGGGGCATTGGTTCTTTGGTTGCCAGTGTGGATAACTGAATAGAAAGGACAGGCTGTGACATCACAAAGGGTCCCATGGCACATGGGTTGGGTTGCACTGGGACATTGTGGGGTGTGGCTTCTTTGTTTTCCAGGGGCCATTCTGAAATGGAGGGAGTAGGTTGTGATATCCCAAAGGGGCCCACGGCACAGAGGTGAGGCTGAACTCTGGGGGTGTGGGGTGTTGGCTCTTTGTTTTCCAGGAACCATTCCAGAACAGAGAGGATAGGTTGTGACATCACAAAGGGGCCCATAGCACAGAGGTAAGGCTGCAGTGCAGGGCAGTGGGATGTGTGTTCTTTGTATTCCAGGGGCCTTTCCAAATTGGAGAGGATAGGCCATGACATCACAAAGAAGCCCATGGCAGGCAGGTGGGGCTGCATTCTGACAATGTGGGGCATCGGTTCTTTCATTTCCAGGGGTTATTCCGGAATGGAGAGGATAGACTATGACATCACAAAGGGGTACAGGTTGAATGGGTTGAGCTGCTCTGTGGGGTACGAGGCGCTGGGTCTTTGTTTGCCAGGGGCCATTCTGGAATGGAGACAATAGGTCGTGACATCACAAATGGGCCCATTGCACACGGGTGGGGCTGCCATGTGGGTGTTCAGGTCATTGTCTCTTTGGTTGTCTGGGACCATTCCAGAATGGAGAGTGGCATCACAGAGTGGCCCATGGCACATGGGAGGGATAGCATGGCTGTCCCTATGACATTATTTGGCCCTGCTCCTCTGGGAATGCAGAAGGGCGCTGCAAGAAAATCACAGAGGCAAAGGCACATACTGATGGTTTCCCTCAGAGTGCAACAGTCTGACCAAATTTTCCATCTGAGGTTCTTTAACAATGACCTCTTACTGCATGGACCTCCTTCCCATTCCCTCCATACTTGTAAAGTTGTGCACCACTGGGAAAAAAAACAAATGACAAGGGATGTGCTTGGATTCACAAAAATACAACCTGCCAAAAGTAACGTGATTCTGACTGGCAGTAAAATCCTGCTCCTCTGCCCTCCAGTGCTGATAGTCCGCCTCACCACTCACATCCCACCTCGAAACAAGGAAGAAAAAGACACTCAAAGAATGACCTCTGACAAGAAGGATCTGTCAGAACTGCAAAGAAGGACACAACAAGAATCTTACATGGGGAAGATTCTCCTCTCTGCCCTGAACACCTTAATGGTGGGGACAAACCTGTGCCTTTAGGCTTCCCTCTCCTAAGGGACTTCTTCTTAGACATCCCTTTCCCCTATGCTCATTACAAAACCCCTTCTGGCAATTCCCAAGCCTGTACCCGGCTCTCATCCCCTCCCTGGATCCCAGCCATTGACTTATCTTCCAGAGAGCTGGGCATGTCATTCCACCTTCCAAAAGCAGGTCCCCAGGTCCCTTTGGCTGGCTCAGAGGTTCCTGCAGTCACTGCTTATTATCTTCATCAGCTCCAAGAAAGGGAACCCAAAGCAATGCACGACTTCAGCTGCACATGGGCCAAACCCCAACAATTCCACCACTCACTGTCTCCAAAGTGCACCGAGGTCCTCGAGTCCCTGGCGGCCGCCAGAGTCGGAGCCTGCGGCTCTCACTGCATGGCACACCTTGGGTAGGGAAAGAAAATATTCTGTGGCATTTCTGAAAGTTCCCTGGGCCCCCTGCTCCTCCTTGCTGCCTCCACAACTCACCTGGAATGCTCAGCTCTTTACAAAGGCTACTGGGACAGCACCTCCAAAGAGAAGAGGGTGCTGTGCTCTGGATTAAGCTATAAACTGCCCAGAGCATTTGCATTTTTTATTTAAGGTTTTTCAAAAGAGTTTTGCTTTGTTATAACCTCTAATTAGAGCCCAGAGAAAGAGTCACACGCTCTTCTCTAAGAGAAATCCATTTTAATTTAGTGATAAAGATATGATATTTTGCCGAAAGGCTTTTACAGGAGTAAAATACAATCAAGGAAAAGCATTTCACTCAAACATCCAGCACAAAGACCAATTCCACAGGAAACACCCACTAAAACAATCCATATACCAGCTTTAGTAAAGCACAGTTCATTGCTTTTAAGTTACCCACAAGAGAAGGAAAAGAATGAAAGAAAACAGATTAAAAGGAATAAAGAAAGAGAGAAGGAGGGAGGGAAGAAAAAAATGGTTACTAATGAGTCGATGATTCACATGGTACCAGCTGGAGAGGAAGAAGAGACAGGAAGAGGAGAGGAGATAAAAATAGTTACTGACTCACATGGTTTAGGCAGCAGGAGAGCCCAGAGGGAAGGAGAGAGAGGGAGGGAGACCACACGTAGTCAGGTGTATTTACAGAGTTCAGTTTTCCCTCCCAGGCAGGATATCCGGGCAGTGCCTTCCAACCCACAGTGAGTTGTGCTGTAGCCACTCACCAGGCCCTGCCCAAGCCCTCCCAGCAGGGGCTGGGCCCTGGAGGCAGGGGGAGATCCCTCCCCTGGCATGGCCATTCTTGCCCAGCCCTGTCTGGCCCAGCCTCTTCCCCCCTGCACACTCACCCCTGGCACAGCCTGCCCTGGGGCAGCATTTACTTCTTGGGCCCTTCAGAGCTGCCCCCATGGGGACACTTCCATTTTCTGGGCCAGCACCAGAGCTTGCCCAGCTAGTCCTGCCCCTCGTCCCCAGGCCGGCTCACTGACTCCAATTGCCCCTGGAACCCAAGAGCCAAAGGCCAACACCCCCAGAGTGCAGCCCCACCCTCTGCAATGGGGCCCCAGGGGTTCCCTTTCCCAAGCAGCCCTGCAAACCCTTGTCAGAGAGAAAATGGGGTGACTGAGTCCTGGATGCTTTTAGTAAAGAGCTGGAAACATTCCTTGGATAATGGAGGGGGGTGACTTTTTTATTCTTGGCATTTCCAGTTCTCCATCTGGGGGCAGGATGTCCTCTAGGCTGATGTTTTATTCCCTTTGGAGTGAGTGCAGCCTCCAAGGGCTGAGCCCTCTCTGGCTGGGCCTGGCCTGTCCTGGAGAGCCTCAGGTCTGGCTGGGCTGCCCCAGGGAGATGTTGCAGGAAGAAGAGCCCAGGCCGCCTGTGTCTGCTGTCCCTGGGGCTCAGCCTGTGCCCCATTCCTGCCCAGGGGCTGAGCCCACCTCTGCCTCAGGGCCTTGGGCAAAGGGCTGGCGAGGGAGAGGCCCAGGAGCCTTGGGGCCTGCCCAGCTTTCCTCCTCCCTGGGGGCTCCCAGTCCTCTCCTGACACCCTGTTGGCCCCAGGCCTTGCCGGCTCTGGGCTCACGGCCCGCTGGCACCATCCCACTGGCCTGATCCCCCTCCCTGCCCTCTATCCAGCTGCTCCTGCCTTTGATGACACCATCCAAGGAAAACCCCGGTGATCAGCAATGGCACCTGTGGGATGGTGTAACGTGGTGAGTTCAAAAGGATGTTGAGATTGACAACCAAGACACTGCTGAGAGCTCAACAATAAACCCAATATTTATTACAAAAAGTGGCCAAGTAAACGGGAACCTGAGAGACAGGAAAAGGAGAGGAGTGAACTGAGCCCTCAGGGAAAGCCCCACTCACTCAGGTGTGTTTTACAAGGTTGTCTTACCCACCCCAGGATAACCAGAATTCCCCACAGCAGAGGCTGCACCCTCAGAGGGTCAGCAGGCTCACAAAGATAGTGGCATCTCCACAAAAGGCAACGTTGTCCTTCCTGTGAATGAAGCTTGAGAGCCCCGAGCACGAGCCACCTGCATTTTTATCCAATGAACCGGCGACGTCTCCCTGGGCCGGTGTGGCAGCACCGCCCAGCCAGAGGCCCTCAGTCCCTGCCCCGTTCTGTGAGTGCCCCCCTTCAGCCATGTGGGAGAACGTGGGGATTCCCCTCGCACTTGCGCTGTTTCACTCAAGGGCTCTGATCTATTTGGGTCCGGGGGCTTTACTTCATCCTCTCCTCTTCAGTTTCTCCTTCAAATGTCCTCTACAGAGAACCAGCCAATCACAGAACACCAATTAAAACAGTTTATACAAGAAACTGTCTCTCCAAGGACGAAGCTCCCGTTTATCAGTGAACTTGACAGGCAAAGAACAAAACTTTTGCAGGTGGCTGGGCCAAACACAGACCAAAAAATATCAACAATCCCTGATACACCTACCCTGATTTCTGTGCTGAAGATGCTTCTTCAGCCCTTCTCTGGAGCTGCAGGGGCAGTGCCTGTGTGCAGAGCTGGAGGGAAGAGACTCCCAGCACAGCAGCACAGCCAGGGACAAGGGCACTTGTTCTTTCCACATCTCGGTGAAGGCACTCACTTAAAACTTTGAAACATAAAAGGTTAACACAAAATTGTAAGAGAAATTTCAAAACCTTAACATTAGGAAACTAGGCAGTCCTTGACATAGCAACTCAGCGAATCCTAGAGCAGTCCTAGAGAGATAGCTGCATTCCTCACAGAGATAGCAACTCAGCAAATCGTAGGATGAGCCAAAAGTCAGCCTGACCTTATTGTGTTTGCCAAAACTGCCTTAAAAGGAGAAGATCGAAAGAAAGTTCAGAAGTTTACAGTGAGGAAGACTCACACACGACCCCCGCCCAGAGGAAGGCAACAGGAACCCCCACCGTGAAATCTCCCCAAATTGAAGACTCCGCCCAGACTCCGCCTTCATATGAATATTACAATTAGATGTTGCAATTTAATGAATATGCATGATTGTGTTGTAATCCTATACTCAAAAACTGTATAAAAGAGCTATGCTGATTGTACACGACGGAGCTCTTTGCCCAGGGCGACCTGGAGAGCTCCCAACGCTGGACGACCTGGGAGCTCCCAACGCGTTGCTAATAAAATACCTCCTGCTTTAAAGAAACAAACCTTGTCTCTAAAGCAGTTTCTCCGTGCCTTTTGGGGCAAAATTTCGGCACCATTTTTGGCGAAGCCAGGCAGGAGGTTTTAGTCCTCCTGAGCCGGGGCCTGGGGGTCTAGGTACTCTCTGGGCCCTGCCGGCGGATTTTTGTCGGTAGAGACTCCCCAGACCCCTCGGACCTACGTGCGACGGCGGACAAGAACTCCTGCTTTAAATTAAGAGGTATTTTGCTTTATATGTTATTGTGTTTTGCTTTATATGTTATTGTGTTTTGCTTTATATGTTATTGTGTTTTGCTTTATATGTTTTCGGAATAGAAAGCGCTTTATTGAGACGGGGGTAAGACGTTACCCCCAGGGGAACGCTGAGGGGACGCCCCAGCATATAATCCCCTACGGGTTAGAGTCCCGGCTTGGATTTGGCCCCCCCAGGTATCGTGGGTTAGAGTCCCACTTTGGGTTAGAGTCCCAAAAATTCGGGTTAGAGTCCCGGCCTTGGGGTGGACCCCCAGGTATCGTGGGTTAGAGTCCCACTTTGGGTTAGAGTCCCAAAAATTCGGGTTAGAGTCCCGGCCTCGGGGTGGACTTCCAGGTAATCGTGGGTTAGAGTCCCACCAGAGCGGATAAGTTTGCCGGCAAAAATTGTCTGTTGTATCGCTTGTCTGTTGTAGTGTTTTAACTAATCTGGGATTATTTCCAAAAGTCTGGGAAGGTTTCTGGGAGTGGTGCCAATCTCTGGGAGCGGTTCCAATAACTTCTCTCGAGAAAGGGTTTTGGAATGTGAAAGAAAAAAAAAAAAAAAAAAAGAGGAAAAAAAAGAGGAAAAAAAATGCAAGGAATTGTACTCGATTAAGATGAGACAGGTATCAAATACTTTGTAAACGATATATCTTTTAGCTTGCAACAGACTGAATATTGGGCAGTAGAATTTTACGGTCTGCAAGTGACACCTCGCGACTTTATTTGGTAAAGCAATAAGCTAAAAGGTAAGAACGTTTCATCTAAAAGTGTACAGGTGTGAATGCGTGTGAGTGAGACGTGCAAATAAGCACGAAGTGAGTGCGGAGTCCTAATCTGCGGTTCCTGTTCTTCGCAAGAAGCCAGGCCAGAGACGGACGAAGCGATTGGAAACTGTGTGTATGAAGTATTGACAAAAAAAAAAAAAAAAAAAAAAAAAAAGAGAAAAAAAAAAGAAAAAAGAAAAAAAATCTGGTTAAAGCAAAGAGATAGATCTAGAAAACAGCAATGGGAGGCCAGCAAAGTAAAGATATAAACATGAAAACCCCCTTAGGGTGTGTCTTGAAGCATTGGAAAGATTTAGGGGGGATTCCAGGGGGAAACATAAGTAAAAAGACACTTTTAAAATACTGTACACAGTGGTGGCCTCTATATAAGTTGGATGATGATGAAAAATGGCCTCCGGAGGGAACAATTAATTACAACACAATTTTACAACTCATGTTGTTCCTCTGTCGGCTAGGCAAATGGGACGAAGTAATGTACTGCGATATGTTCTTCACCTTGAGAAATAAACCAGAGTGGCAGAAGGAGTGTGGGGTGAATGTAGCACCCCAAGATCCCCTGGTACTGGCCTTAGAGAAAGATAAGAAAAACTTAAAACCTAAGGAGCGTTGCTGTGATGCCTGTAGTATTGGACAGCAATGCCTTAAATTAACGAGGAGGGATAGCGGAAAAGAGAGCGAAATAAGCTTATGGGAGTATCAGCCGTTAGCGCCAGGATATGGGGTTCCTCCGCCCAAGCGAAGGGAAGGCGAAAGGAACACTAGTCTGTTAGGGGATATGTCACTAGAACAAAGCGGATCCAAGAACGGTTACAGCCCCCAAAGATTAGAAAACAGTTGGGAAGATAGCAGCCCAGCAAGATCGGAGAGTTGCGGGAGAGAAAGCGGATCGCAGAAGCTGAGTAGCCCACAAGACTCAGAAGATTACCGAGAAGAGAGTAGTCCTCTCAGTTCGGAGACTGGTAGGAAAGAGGACAGCTCACCACGACTGGAGCTAGAGGGCCGGGAAAGAAAAAGGAGCTCACCTAAAGTGAGAGGTAGCCAAAATAGAGATTGCAGTACGCCAAGAGATGAAAACACCTCACGAAGATCAGGCGGCCCGCCAAGTCCAGGCAGCCCGCCAAGTCCAGGCGGCCTGCCAGGACCAGGCTGCCTGCCAGGATCAGGGAGCACCAGAAAGGGGGGTGACTTCCCTGAGCTAAGATGCAGTGATGATGATGATGATATAGTTAGCCAGAACAAAAAGGCAGACAACTCACAGAAATTGAGTATAGTCATTCAGATAGAGGATAAAAGAGAGACCTGCAAACGCTATCATTGCACATCAAGAACAGTGAATGAGGAGGACCGGTGAGTCGTTCCCTAGCAGACCCACTGGTTAAAATGGAGCTAGGGGAAGGTGAAAAAGAATTAAACTTTTTAATAGATACAGGAGCAACATTTTCGGTTTTAAATCAAGAATTGGTACCCAAAAGTGATGAATTTGTACAGGTCGTGGGAGCGACAGGCCAACCAGAAAAAGCCTACTTTCTAAAACCTATTAAATACAAAATTGGGAAACAAATGGGAATTCATCAATTTTTGTATTTACCAAATTCTCCAAAGCCTCTACTAGGTAGAGACCTATTAGAGAATTTAGGGGCTGTAATAAAATTCAATAAAGATAAACTTGAATTTCAAGTAAATGATGAACAACTAATAGCAGCTTTAAGTTTGACAATCAGCTATATAGAACCAAAACCTGAAAGTCATAGCATTGAACGCATTATGAGTGAAGTATACCCACTAGTATGGGCTACTGATGTACCTGGAAGGTCAAAACGAGCAGCTCCTATTAATATTGAGTTAATACCAGGAACAAAACCGGTAGTAAGAAAACAATACCCGCTGAGGTTGGAAGATAGAAGGGGAATTGAACCAATAATAGAGAAATTTCTAGAACTAGGATTATTGGTAGAGTGTGAATCAGATTTTAATACACCAATCCTACCTGTTAAGAAACCGAATGGGACATATAGATTAGTCCAAGATTTAAGGGCAGTGAACGAAATTACAAAAACTTTACACCCGGTCGTAGCAAATCCCTATACTCTTCTAACCAAATTGAGGGAAAATTTAAAATGGTTCACAGTATTAGACCTAAAAGATGCATTCTTTTGCCTAGCCTTAGCTCTGACAAGCCAGAAAATTTTTGCTTTTGAATGGGAATCTGCTAAAACAGGGAGAAAGACTCAACTAGCTTGGACTGTGTTACCGCAGGGATATAAAAATAGTCCCACGATTTTTGGAAACCAATTGGCCAAAGAATTAGAACAATGGGAAAGGCCACTGGGAAATGGTACCCTTCTACAATATGTAGATGATTTATTAGTAGCAACTGAAACAGAAGAGGAGTGCATTGAATGGACTATTTCCCTGCTAAACTTTTTGGGCTTAAGTGGATATCGAGTTTCTCTACAAAAGGCACAGCTGGTACAAGAAAAGGTGATATACCTGGGATATGAAATCTCCAGAGGACAACGATCTCTAGGCACAGCAAGAAAAGAAGCCATCTGTCAGATGCCCAGACCAGAAACGGTGAGAGATCTGCGGGCCTTTCTGGGAATGACAGGATGGTGCCGATTATGGATTCATCAATATGGATACTTGCCAAACCACTATATAACTTACTAAAGGAGACTACGAGTACCTTAACCTGGACTCCCGAGGCAGAAGGAGCTTTTAAAAGACTGAAATAAGAACTCATGAAAGCCCCAGCCTTGGGTCTTCCAGATGTAACTAAGCCGTTTTGGTTATTCTCCCATGAGCGGCAGGGGATGGCTCTGGGAGTTCTAGCACAGCAGTTGGGACCACATAAGAGAGCTGTAGCTTATTTCTCCAAACAATTGGACGAAGTAAGCAAAGGCTGGCCTGGGTGCCTAAAAGCAGTGGCCGCAGTGATTATAAACATAGAAGAGGTCAGAAAGCTTACGCTAGGCCAGAAAATGACTGTGTTAGTCTCTCATACTGTCTCAGCAGTGCTGGAACAAAAGGGTAACCATTGGTTATCGCCTTCAAGATTCCTAAAGTATCAAGCCATCCTAGCTGAATCAGATGATGTAACCATTCAAGTAACTAACATTGTCAACCCAGCTTCGTTTCTAGAAGGAAGAATTCCGGCAGAACCTCTCAAACATGATTGCCTGGAAACGATCGAGGCAGTCTATTCCAGTCGTCCAGACCTCAAGGAGGAACCATTTGAAGATGCGGACAACTGGTTCTCGGACGGCAGCAGCTTCGTGAGGCAAGGAGTAAGAATGGCAGGCTATGCAGTGACCACAACAGAAGAGGTAATTGAATCAAATCCCCTACCTGCAGGGACTTCGGCCCAGAAGGCAGAACTGATTGCTCTTACCCGAGCCCTGGAATTAGCAGAAGGTATGCGAATTAACATTTGGACTGATTCTAAATATGCTTTCTCTGTCGTACATGCTCACGGAGCAATTTGGAAAGAAAAGGGGACTATTAACTGCCCAGGGGAAAACAATCAAACATGCAGAAGAAATTCTAAGGTTGTTAGAAGCGGTCCAACTCCCAGAGCAGGTGGCCATAATGCATTGTAAGGGACACCTGAAAGGTAACACAGTTCCAGAAATAGGGAATAGGAAGGCAGATGCAGAAGCCAAATTAGCTGCTGCAAAAACTGAAGAAATAACCATAACAGCTTTAATACCGGGAGAATTAGATACAGATTTTCAACCAAATTATCAAGAATCAGATCAAAGATGGATTAAAAAGAACAAGGGTAAATTGTTAGACAACGGGTGGGGACAGTTAGAAACAGGTCAACTAATAATACCTGAAAAATTAATGTGGCAGTTTGTAAAGACAGAACATGAAAAAGCCCATTGGGCCTTAGACCCACTCTATCAATATTTACAAACCCGAATAGCAGGACAAAAACTCTTTACTACAGTAAAATACGTCACATCTCAATGTAAGCGATGCCTAAAGAATAACCCAAATACTGGAACGAAGGTACATCAGGGAGCCATAAATCGAGGTAAATTCCCAGGTGAAGTGTGGCAAATTGATTTTTCAGAACTCCCAAGAAAAGGGGGGTTTCGATATTTATTAGTATTAACTGAAACATTTTCTGGGTGGCCTGAAGCATTCCCTTGTAGGACAAATAAAGAAAGAGAAGTAACCAAGGTCTTACTAAACGAAATAATACCCCGATTTGGGGTACCGAGAAGTATATCTTCAGACAGAGGTACGCATTTTTGTGCAAAAGTAGTAAGAGCAATAAGCAAGGCATTACAAATCAAGTGGCAGTTACATACGCCTTACCGGCCTCAGGCCAGTGGGCAAGTCGAAAAGATGAATCATCTGATTAAACAACAAATTGCTAAGATATGCCAAGAAACCAATTTACAGTGGTACCAGGCTCTGCCTATTGCTCTGCTGAGACTGAGAGTCAAACCCAGATCAAAAGAAAGATTGAGTCCATTTGAAATTCTGTATGGAAGACCTTATGCTATGCAGATTGTAAATGGAGATGCTGTAGACCAAATAGGTAATCAGTACATTTATGATTATGTAATCACTATAGGGAAACATTTTGATAAAAGTACAGCTGTGGTGATAGAACATCAACCCAAACAGCCTGATTGTAAATTACATCCGTTCAACCCCGGTGACTGGGTATATGTTAAGAATCTCTTAGGAAAACCCCTACAAGAAAAGTGGGAAGGACCTTTCCAAGTGCTGCTGACCACCTTCACCGCGGTCCGGATCAAAGAGCGACCTACATGGATTCATTACTCACGAGTCAAGAAAGCTCCGGAGAATAAGCAAGAGGAAGAAACAAGTGAAACACCAGCATCTGCAGATAATTGTTTGGGTACCAAGCCCCTGAGTAAAAGTCCTGTGTGAATATGGACACGGCACTACCATTGGTGGGATATTTTTACAGGGCATTCCCCAACAGCAACCCAAGTATTCCACTACCTTGTGCACCCAATACTAGTCATAACCATAGCTATGCTTTTACTAACACTCACAAACATATACCTATGGAGCAGACTGAAATCCTTAATAACAAAAACCCAAACACTTTGGGCAATGATCCAATCTTACCAACGTCCCTTAGAGATTAAAACTTGACGAAAGAATTCGTAAGTTATAAGAAAAGGGGGGAAATGAAGCCACGCAAAAGGAAGCAATCTCTGAGAAACAAAAAGTTAAAACATAAAAATGTGAAGCACTACAGGAAAGCTCAGTATTAGGAAACCACGGAGGTAATAAATTGTCTGAAGGAACAGAACGTGTTGATAATAGGATACTAAAACCATTAGGATAACACAAAACAAGGAAATAGTAGCATCAGCAAATCCTAGGATGAGCCAAAAAGTCAGCCTGACCTTATTATGTTTGCCAAAACTGCCTTAAAAGGAGAAGATCTAAAGAAAGTTCAGAAGTTTACAGTGAGGAAGACTCACACACGACCCCCGCCCAGAGGAAGGCAACAGGAACCCCCACCGTGAAATCTCCCCAAATTGAAGACTCCGCCCAGACTCCGCCTTCATATGAATATTACAATTAGATGTTGCAATTTAATGAATATGCATGATTGTGTTGTAATCCTATACTCAAAAACTGTATAAAAGAGCTATGCTGATTGTACACGACGGAGCTCTTTGCCCAGGGCGACCTGGAGAGCTCCCCAATGCGTTGCAATAAAATACCTCCTGCTTTAAAGAAACAAACTTTGTCTCTAAAGCAGTTTCTCCGTGCCTTTTGGGGCAAAATTTCGGCATCAGGATAGTACCTAAATTTATTACTGACAGGATAAAGCCAAAGAGTGAGAGAAACAACAGTCTTAAAAATATCTTCACCCCACCCCTGCTTCCTTCTCAGCTCTCCCTCCTCCCCACCAGCAGTGCAGGGGGATGGGGAAGGGGGTTGCACTCAGGTGTTGTTTGAGTCCATCCCTCAGGCAGCAGCTCTTCCCACTCTACTGTCCTGTGGGTTACTCTTTCCTGGGCTGCAGGGGGGTCTCTGCACCCCGATGCTCCTCCACAGTCTGCAGGGGGACACCTGCGTTATTTTGGTCTCCACCAGGGGCTACAGGGGGACCACAGCTCTGAGTCTTTCCCCTGTTCCTGTGGAGGTCCCTCCCACGGGACACAGTCCTGGATGGACCTCTGCAGTGAGTCCATCCCTCGGACAGAAGCTCTTCCCAACCTGTTGCTCCATGGGTCCCTCCTCCATAGGGTCAGTCCTTCAGGGAGGAGCTGACCCGGCGTGGCTCCCCCACAGGGGTCACGAGTCCTGCCTGGGAAAAACCTGCTCCAGCCTGGGCTTCCCTCTGCATGGGCTGCAGGTCCCTGCCAGGACCTGCTCCATCCTGGGCCTGTCACAGGGTCACAACCTCCTTCCTGCTCCAGCATGGGCGTCTCCAGGGGCTGCTGGGGGGTCTCTGCACCCCGATGCTCCCCCAGGGGCTGCAGGGGCCTCAGCTCTGAGTCCTTCCCTTGCTCCTGTGGGGTCCCTCCTGCCCCTCCTTCTGCACTGACCTTGGTGTCTGTGTTGTTATCCCATGTTCTCACTCTGCTCTTCCCAGGCTGGATTTTTTTCTGTGCAACTCTCTTCTGAAATATGTTATCCCACACATGTTACTGTTGTTCCTAAGTGGCACAGCCTTGGCCAGTGGCAGGAACTCTGTCCTGGAGCAGCTGGCATTGGCTCCATGGGACAGGGGAAGCTTCTGGCAGATTCTAAAAGAAGCCAGTAGTCCACCTGCTACCAAAACCCAGCCACAGAAACCCACTGTCTTGTGCAGCTCTTTCTCCAAGCCAAGCAGGTGGGAGTTGGTGCCAAGGAGCTGAAACCTGCAGGTCCAGCCTTTAGTGGAGGAAGCTCAGATTTGCCCAAGGCTGCTTTGAGCCCCAGGGGTTGGATGAGTCAGTGGTGGGGTGGGGATAGGGATAAAGTCTGATGGATTGTCAGACACAAAGGGTCTTGATTTTCTTATCTATTCAGACTGATTTAGGAGGTGCTTGGGATCAATATCGACTGGGGATTGCTGATATCAATGTAAAAACAGGAAAAAAAGCAAGCAGGTCACAAAAAAGACATCTTTATTTGTGGTTTTGTTAATACAGTGTATTCACTTTGAATACAGTTCTGAGATCTGTCTAATTAACCACAGAAGAATTGAAGACTTGGAAGGAAATTATTCCCAGGGGCTTGTCTGGTTAAGATGCCATCACTGAGAAGAGAGTGCGGAGGAATGAGCAGACAAGGACACCATCCCTGGGGCTGGGGAAGCAGGAACTCAGAGTCCCTGGTTCCAGGTGGCAAATGGACTGTGGGATGTTTCTGTGAGTGCCCATAATGTGTGTGCTGGTTTCAGGGGGAGTCCAGTTAAATTTCTTCCCCGTGGCCAGTGCAGGGCTGTGTTTTGGATTTGTGCTGAACATAGGGTTGATAATTACAGAGTCACAGCATATGCTGAGTTGGAAGGGACCCCCAAGGATCCTCCAGTCCAGTCCTTAACCCTTGAAATGGTTCAGACTTGGTTCTTTGCCATATGCTGAGAACAAGACATTCCTCCCCCTAAAACTTTTTTTTCTTTAAATAAAAGTAAGTTTTCCCCAGTTACATATAGACCCTCAGATAATAAAGTTTTTGTTCTACCCAATTGCATGAGACCCTTAAGTAAATAGGGTTTAAGTAAGAAAAAAGTTACTCTGTCAAAAAATATCCTGTTGAAAAGTAGTTAAGGATTTTAAAAGTGCACTGGTTTATATCTTGTTATTAATGAAACCAGGGGAATTGTGGGGTTTTGGGTTATAGTATGGGTGCTGGTACGGCATGCAGGCAGTTGTAGTTCTTACTGTATCACACATGTGCAGTTAAATGATTGTGTATGACTGGCTAAGAAAGTCATTGGTTGTGACCTGTTACCATTTGAAACTACTTTTTAAGTTCTTGTCTCTTTCAACAAAGGATACTTTTTTACACACCACATTGGTGTCTCTCTGGTCCCTAGGACTCTTTATTTATTTTATTAATACTACTGCTGCAGAATCTGGCATTTTCCCCTGGGGAAGTTCTCAGGGCTCCCAAAGAGCCTGGAGGTCACTTGCTGTCCCAGGGGCTCCATGGGGACTTCCCAGAGGTCATCCTGAAGAATCTCCTGGAATCAAAGACTCTGTGGGGACACTGCAGGGCCCTGTGGAGTCCAGGGGCCATGGGGACACTGAGGAAGCTCATGAAATGAAGTGGCCACTGTGACACTTCAGGGCCTCCTGGAACCTTCTCCCTTCGGAAACACAAAGGGATGTGTGGGAGGGTTTCAGTGACAACCAGGAGAATTTTAGAGAGGGACCTTTACACACCCAGATCTTGGTGTGTCCACACACCTCTGCCTGGGTGTGGCTGTTGTTGCCTTAAGAGACCATGGAGAAAAATACTCTGGGCCAATTTAGGTAGGAGATAAGATAAAGAGACCTGGTCCTTTAATGAGTCCTTAGGCCTAGGGGAATACATACCATGTGTGCCCCCCCAAGACAGGAGTTTTATGATTTTATAAAAAGGTCCATCCAATCCTAGGTTTATTCACCGCGGGTTCTGACCCATTTTGCCCCCTGACACACCCCTTCAGGAATTGGGTTTGGTGCCTTTGGGGCCCTTTCTTCCTCATCTTCATCTTCTTCACAGCACACACAGTCCTGGGAGTTCCTGAAGAGTTCTGCTTAGAAGGTCACTGTGTCTGGGTGATATCTTCTGGTCCAGGCCTTAGGGTGTTTTTCTACAATTCTACCTTGAAAAGAAGACTAAAAATGGAGTTTAGAGGGATAGATATGGAATGGGGTAGTATGGTTTGGTATGTGTAAATACTCTGTTAAGGGTAAGGAATATAATACAGCTACATTAAAATATATTCACTACACAATTAGTTCTAAAATCTACAAAAGTTAAAAAACCCCCAAATGATCTGAGATATCAGTGTGAATTAACTGTGGTGTGAGTGTTGTTATTGTGAATCTATAATTCAGTCTCTGTTCATTTCTAGTAAATGCTATTGAATCCCTTGGTAACTGTTCAGTTGGCCAGTGGTTAAGTGCTACTAATTCTTTTGCCCCCTTAAAGTTAGATCCAAATCCTTTGCACCCTGACCCTTTTCCATCCTATGACTCTGTGTAAATCATTCCCCTTCATAGAAAAAAATATATTTCTGTGACTTCCACTTAAAAATCTTCCTCCTCAACTAAACTACAAAACAACTCCAATTAGTTGTTGAAGAATTGAAAACATGAAGACAATTAAAGGAAGGAAAAAAATTTGTTTGTCTTTATTTTAATGAGCCTGGCAAGGCAGGGGGTGAAGAGCGAGGCTGATAGTACAGGATCAGACTGGACCTCCTGCTGAGAAACTCAGCATCAAGATCACTTGGAGAACAGCCCTATCACCTCTCCTCTGAACCGAAAAATATCCATCCTTGAATTAAAAAAAGACTTCTTTTCAAATTGCCTTGAAGACAAAAGAAGACAAAGAGATCCTGAGGGATTTCTGTATTCTAATGAGCCCCACAGCGTGTTTAGAGACAAGTCCATTGTTCTCAACTACTGAGAGAAGATTGAAGAAGCTGCTCAAGAAGTCAGAAGCCAAACTCCCAGTCCCTTGAAGCATTGCTGGGCCCCACTGAGGGCAGGCACTGACAAAGCCTCCCCAGGGACTCCTCCGAGCAGATCCTTGCAGACCAGGAGTGCAGGCAGACAAAGGAAAGTTGCTTGTGGTGGCCTGAGGGGCAGAGGCAGCTGCCAGAGCCAAGGGCACAAAGGCCTGGGTGCCTTTGGGCCTTGCAGCCCTGCCAGAGCCCTTGGCCATCTCTGCTGCAGGCTGTGCTCCCCTGGCCCTGCTGCTCCTCTGGCCTTGCAGGCTGCACACACCCCTCCTGCTTTCCCACCCCCCTCCCAGCAGCATTTCTGGGCCCTCCCTGATGGCTCTGCTGTCCCCCAGCTCTGGCTGCTGCCATGGGCACTTGGCCTTCTTGGCTTGGATGCTGAGCCCCTGTGCCCCAGGACATCCCTGACAGAGCCCAGGCCCTTCTGCTGGGGGTCCCTGCAGAGCTGAGCAGATCCAGGTCACCTCCCATTGCTCTGCCAACCCCTTGGGGCTGCTCTGGGCCCTGCAGGTCCTTGCCCTGCTCCCAAGGGCTGTGGGGGTGCTTCATGGTCAGGGCTTGGGCTTTAGAGCTCAGGGTGGGGATTGGGCAGAACTTTGGCAGGTTTGTTGTTCTGCTGGCAGGGTCTGGTTCATGATTAGGGGAACAGCTTTTTGGCCTGGGTTAGGATTAAAGGGTTTTTCATATTAACAATCTAGATTTGGGATTGGGGTGGGGATTGGAGGACAAATAAGAGTTTGGAGTTCTGGGTTGAGGCTTTGCCTTTGAAGTAAGGTTGAGGTTGGGATAAGATCAGTAAATTCCTTCCA
>NW_026087616.1:0-43079 GCF_022539395.1 Myiozetetes cayanensis
CCTAACCCTAACCCTAACCCTAACCCTAACCCTAACCCTAACCCTAACCCTAACCCTAACCCTAACCCTAACCCTAACCCTAACCCTAACCCTAACCCTAACCCTAACCCTAACCCTAACCCTAACCCTAACCCTAAACCCTAACCCTAACCCTAACCCTAACCCTAACCCTAACCCTAACCCTAACCCTAACCCTAACCCTAACCCTAACCCTAACCCTAACCCTAACCCTAACCCTAACCCTAAACCCTAAACCCTAAACCCTAAACCCTAACCCTAACCCTAACCCTAACCCTAACCCTAACCAACAACCCTAACCGTTGACAACCTTGGCTCTGTAGGATAAAAAGGAATTAACGAAGCCTAAATAGTTTGAGTCAGATGGGACTGTAGGAGTTCATCTAGTGCAGTCCTTTTGCAATCAACAGGGACAAGTTCAAGTAGATCAGGGCTCTCAGAGCTCTTTCTAATCTGGTCTTCAACGTTTCCAACATAAGGCATTTATGACATTTCTGGGGAGCCTGTGCCAGTGTTTCACCACCATCAGTGTAAAAAATTTCTTCTTTAAAACTAGTTCAAATCTGTTCTTTTTTAAGTTGAAAACCATTATCACTTGTCTTATTACAAGTAAGTCTGTCCCCATGTTTCTTATAAGTATGATCTCAGGAGCTTCTGACAAGCCTTGACCAAACCAGTTGAGCAATGAAGAGCCCCTGGATTGGACCAGGGGTGTGTTAAGTGTCCCTGGACTGGACCAGGTGATCCTGTATGATACAAGTGGGAACAATCCAGAGTGGAACAACTGGGAAACACAGGATAATCAGTCATCCCATGAAAACATTGGAACATTCCCTGCCTGAATCACAACCCAAATGGAACTGTTAGGATACAATTCCCAAATATTTTGGAAACTCCAGTCATTCCTGACAGGAGGACAGAAATTCAGCAGATAAGTAAAGCCAGTGCCCTTGTGAGCCCACACCCAGTGGTTCTGAGGGAGGCCCTGGGAGCTCCCCAGCACCTCCCTCTAAGTGGGACACCTCTCGCAGCCTCTCGGAGCTTGGGAACCCTCCAGTTTGCAACACTGCAAAGAGCGTCACTGATGCCCAGGACAATTCTGATCCCCCTCCACAAACACTCCTCCAGGTGTGACCCTTGTCTGGTGGGAGACACAAAGGGATGTGTGGGAGGGTTTCAGTGACAACCAGGAGAATTTTGGAGAGGGACCTTTACACACCCAGATCTTGATGTGTCCACACATCTCTGCCTGGGTGCGGGTGTGAATTGACTGTGGTGTGAGTGTTGTTATCTTGAATCTACAAGTCAATCATTGTTAAAATTATAGTAAATGCTATTGAATCTCTTTGTAACTGTTAAGTTAGTCAATGATTAGGTGCTACTAATCTCTTTTGCCCCCTTACCTTTGTGTCCAAATCATTTGCACCTTGACCCTCTTGCATCCCAAGGCTCTGTGTAAATCATTCCCTGTCACAGAACAACTATATTTCTGTTACTTCCACTTTAAAATCTTCCTGCTCAGATAAACTACAAAACAACTCCAACTAGATGTAGAAGTCTTGAAGACATATAGACAATTAAAGGAAGGAAAATAATTTGTTTTTCTGTATTTTAATGAGCCCCACAGTGTGTTTAGAGTCAAGGCCATCATCCTCAAGTACTGAGAAAAGATTAAAGAAGCTGCTCAAGAAGTCAGAAGGCAAACTCCCAGTCCCTTGAAGCATTGCTGGGCCCCACTGAGGGCAGGCACTGACAAAGCCTCCTCAGGGACTCCTTCGAGCAGATCCTTGCAGGCCAGGAGTGCAGGCAGACAAAGGCTCTGGGCAGTGTCACAATGGTCCCCTGATTCCAGGAGACAACATTCCTAATTTACTGTCTAGATTAGAGGGAAATCACAGGAAGGGCCATGGTTTGTCAGGACTTGCTTTATCTGAGTGAGCCCCGGGGGGCTTTTGGAGCTGAGTCCTTGAACCTCAGGTACTGAGGGGAGATTGTACAAACCTGTCCATAAGAGAAAGTCAGAAGGAAAACCCAAAGTATCTGGAAGCATTAATGGGTCCCCCTGAGGGCCATTCCCAGTACAGGTTCCTCATGGACTCAGTGGAGGAGAGAATTGGAGACCATAATTGAACAAACCCCTCAAAGACTCACTTTCAAAAGGAAAAATTCCTTCAAAACCCTTGAGTACCTTGAAGCATTAATGAGCCCACTGAGTGTCACTGCTGACAAAGTCTCTCAGGGACTAATTAAAGCAGAGAATTGGAGGCCATGATTGCACAAACCTCTTCAAAACTCAAAGGAAAAGGCAAAGTACCTTGACAAACTTGTAGTACCTTGAAGCTTTAACAAGCCCCACTGAGGGCCCTTCCTGACAAAGGCTCTCAAGGGACTCATTAGAGCAGATAATTGGAGGCAAGGACTGAACAAACTTCTCAAAGACTCAGTGTCAAAAAGAAGTGTCTTAATAAACTTTGAGTGCCTTGAAGCATTAATGAGCCCCACTGGGTGTCACAACTGACAGAGTCTCTCAGGGGACTAATTAAAGCAGATAATTGGTGGCCATGACTGAACAAACCTTTCAGAGACTCAGTGTCAAAAAAAGTACCTTAATAAACCCTGAGTGCCCTGAAGCATTAATGAGCCCACTGAGGGTTGTCACTGTCTGAGGCTCTCAAGGGACTTCTTACAGCAGATAATTGGAGGCCAGGGTTGCACAAACCTCTCAGAGATGCAAAATCAAAAGCAAACCCCAAATTGCTCTCAAAATCCTGCAGGCCCTTGAAGCCTTAAGGAGCCCCCTGAGGGCCCCTCCTGACAAAACCTCCCCAGGGACTCTGCAGCAGCTCCTTGGAGGCCCTGAGTGCAGGGACGCAAAGGCTCTGGGCAGCAGAGAAAAGCTGTTGAGAAAAGCCTGGCTGGGTTTGGAGAAATTTCTTCCTTTTCAGGCTTCCTCCAGCTTTGGGAAACGCTGCCTGTGAGATTGGCACCACCTAAGAAGGGCTCTGGCAGGTTCCTGGGAGCAAAGTCGGCCTGCCCTGGGCTCCAGCCCAGATTTTTGGAGCAGAGAGACAACTGAGAGTTCAAAAGAGGAGTTTTGACAACATTTGGGGATAAGCAGGCATTGCTGGTATGTGGATAATCTGCATGTGAATGGTTGCTTTGAGTTCAAGCATTCAACTAAAATAAAGGTGGGTATATCAGTAATATTGTTTTGGTTTTAAATAAGAATATTTACTTTTTCTGTATATTTATATTATGTAGTTTGTAGATTAGAAAACAATCATAGTGACTTTTCGCACATGTAAACTTTAGTTTTATCTTGGACATTTTGAATTACATCTCTATAAGACAAATCAAACTCACAGGAAAATGGAACAAATCCTGTGGGAAAACACGACAAGTATGTGGATAAGAAGTTTGTGGGAATTTCAGATTTTTCTCTTGAAAAAAGTCCCTGGACTTGTCCCTTGGCTAATTGGATATTGATGTTTCCTGACCTGCTGTTCTCCTCAGTAACACCTCAGAGTTTAGGGAGACTCCTCCCTGGGTGTTGGTGTCAGGTCAGTCAGCAGGAAGGGCAAGGTGTCTGCAGGTTGGGCAAAGATCTGCGAGCGCTGGCACATCCCAGTCCCTGCTGCAGCATCCCAGGCCCATGCCAGCAGGGTTCCCTTCTGCCAGGGCTCCTGCAGGGCTGTGAAGCCGGGCTGTGCCCCCCAGGCTGCCCAAGCAGAGCAGGGTCCTGCAGCCCAGGGGCTGTGCCGGGGCAGCAGCTCTGCCACCTGCCAGGGGCAGCCTCAGCCAGGCTGGGGAGCTCCCTCAGGGCTGGGCAGGGGCTGTGGGGGGAAAGAGCAAAGCCTGGCAGGGCAGGGCAGGATTCTTCCCTGATCAGCTGAGAGTTTCCT
This sequence comes from Myiozetetes cayanensis, assembly GCF_022539395.1. NCBI lineage: Eukaryota > Metazoa > Chordata > Aves > Passeriformes > Tyrannidae > Myiozetetes > Myiozetetes cayanensis. The sequence goes on from NW_026087616.1 coordinate 3,921, forward strand.
GGGGCAGGGCTGCTCACAGAACCAGAGCAGTCCAGCGCATTTACCAGGGGATACTTCAAGGGGAAGGTCCAAGGAGGGATTTCTCTCAAGCTCTCAAGCCACATGCCTGGGGGTTTGAGTTCCAGAGGGACCTCTGAGGATCTGCACAGGGCTGAGAACACCTTCCTGGCACTGGTGGTGTGTGGGAGGTGGCCCAGCTGGCTCAGGAGGAGGCTACCCTGAGTGCCCAGTGGGCTCTGCCCTGACCTCTCCCAGCTGGCCCCTCCCTGTGCATTCCTTGTTTCTCAGCTTGCCCAGTGCAGAGAGGCAGAGCTGCTGTGCCAGCCCAGGAGATGTTGTTGGCTTGGTGAGATGAGCCATGGGTGTCCTTGGCTACAAGGGGGGTGCTGAGCCCTTGAGACAGACTGCGACACTGAGGGGTGTGGGATGGATCCCTCTGCTCTCAGCAGTGTCTGGGGGCTTTTCAGACCAAACTGGGAGTGTGATCAATCTCCATCTGAGGAATGAGCAAGCCTAGGGCAGTTGGGAAGAAGAGAGAGGGATAGACCAGCTCCCCTCACTCTGCACTAAGCCCCAGACAATCCTCCTGCCTGGCAGGACCTGCTTTGTTCTCCCCGAGTGCATCAGAAGTGCTGATGGGTTCTGACATCCAGGAACACTCTTGAGGAGAGATGGGGAAATTTGAAGAAAAAAACCAAACAAAACGGGGGGGAATGTAGCACGGAGGACCTATTGGGAAATGGCTTTGATTTTTCTCAGCAAGTTCTTTGCTAACATATCACTGATATTTCCTCCTTGGACAGTGCCCCACATCAAGAGGCAGCAAATGCCCAACAGCAGCTCCATGGCCCAGTTCCTGCTGCTGGCATTCTCAGACAGGCGGGAGCTGCAGCTGCTGCACTTCTGGCTCTTCCTGGGCATCTCCCTGGCTGCCCTCCTGGGCAACGGCCTCATCCTCAGCGCCGTAGCCTGCGACCAGCACCTGCACACCCCCAGGGACTTCTTCCTGCTGCACCTCTCCCTCACAGACCTGGGCTTCATCTGCACCACTGTGCCCAAAGCCATGCACAACTCCCTCTGGGGCACCACAACCATCTCCTACACAGGATGTGCTGCACAGGCCTTTTTCTTTCTCTTCTTCATTGTAGCAGAGTTTTCCCTCCTCACCATCATGTGCTACGATCGCTAAGTTGCCATCTGCAAACCCCTGCACTACGGGACCCTCCTGGGCAGCAGAGCTTGTGCCCACATGGCAGCAGCTACCTGGGCCTCTGGGTTTCTCAATGCTCTGCTGCACACAGCCAATACATTTTCCCTGCCCCTGTGCCAGGGCAGTGCCCTGGACCAGTTCTTCTGTCAAATCCCTCAGATCCTCAAGCTCTCCTGCTCACACTCAGGCTACCTCAGGGAACTTGGGCTCATTGTGGGTACTTCCTGTTTAGTGTTTGGCTGTTTCATTTTCATTGTTTTCTCCTATGTGCAGATCTTCAGGGCTGTGCTGAGGATCCCCTCTGATCAAGGACGGCACAAAGCCTTTTCCACGTGCCTCCCTCACCTGACCGTGGTCTCCCTGTTTGTCAGCACTGGCATACTTTCCAACCTCAAGCCCCCCTTCATCTCCTCTCCATCCCTTGATCTGGCCCTGTCAGTTCTGTACTCTGTGGTGCCTCCAGCCCTGAACCCCTGTATCTACAGCTTGAGGAACCCAGAGCTCAGGGATGCCATAAGGAAAATGATGACTGGATATTTTTTGAGAAGGAATAAACTGCATTTTTTCTTCTTAAGAACACAAATTTTTTTGGCCCAGACTGCCTTCTAAATGTTTTGTGAGTTGTGGACGTGGGGGCTTTCCTGTTTTTTTCCTCTGTTCATGTCATTAACAGGGATTTTTTTTTCTTCATTCCATATATAATTCACCATCTACCTCTTTTTTTTGACCCACAAAATTTACTGTGTGCATTTAAACAAAATTAAAGTTCATGCAGCAAAATATTTGTCAAACATTCTGCCTGTGATAATTTATACATGAGGATTCACAATCTCTCAGTGTAAGAAAGGACAGAAATTCTTTTTCCCTGATCCTTCCTCCAAGACCTGCCCTGAAGCTGGAGGGCATTGTCATGTTTGCAGATGTGGAGGGGAAAAGAGTCCCAGCCCTGCCAGGGAGCCCCAGATCTGGGTCTTTTCAGAGCTGCTCTCTCTGTACTCCCTCCTCTCCTTTGCTGTCCGTGTCCAAGGCCTGAGTGCTCTGGCAGCTCAGTCACTGTCCTGCTGTGTGTCAGTGCTGGGACCACAGGCAGGGACAGGCCCTGGGCACTGCTGGGACAGGGCTGGGCTCAGCACCACCACTTCCATCAGCAAAGGGCTTCCCCTGCAGGCCCTTCCTGAAGGCTGAGTCCTTTTCCCAACACTGGTATGGAGAAGAAGTCCAAGGAATAGACTCTGCAAAGTCTTGTTGCTGTGCTTGTTTCTCCATGGAGACAGTGCAGGGAGGGCAGGGACCCACTGGGACTGCAGGGCCTGAGGGCTGGCTCAGATGTTGTGTGTTGGTGGCCGATGGGCAATGGAGATGACAAAGGATCTCCAGGTCACCTGCCTGGGGCTCTGCAGCTTGTGCTGGCTCTGATGGCAGGGGAGGACTTGTGTGTAGGAAATGAAAAACTACAGGAGAGCACAGAGGATCTGCAGGGACAGCCCGTCCCATCCAGTCAGCAGTGACTGGAGCCCTGGAGCAGAATCCTGCCCAGGGTGGAGTCACCCAGACAGAAAGTACTAAATCTTGCTGGAAAGTGGCAAAGAGAGCTCTGCAACCCCAGGGGACACAGTAGGTACAGGGAAACTCTTGCAAGAGACTTTTCTGTTACCCTCAGTGAACTTGCACAGGTGAATCATGAGCAGCCTCCCAAGCCATGTCCAAGCTCTGGAAAAAGGCAGGGCCCCTCTAAGCACCCTCCATGGCCACACAGGAGCGTCTGTGGGAGGTGCTCAGTGGCAGGGAGCATCATCAGATGGCTCTACCTCCCAACCTGAGCAGCACAGCCCCACAGAGTCCCCCATGGCCCCGGGCCCCACAGCCCCCCTGCTCTGCAGAGCAGCCCCCCCAGCTCGGGGGCTGTGGGGAACACGGGCAGGGGCTTCAGAAAGGGCTGCTCAGGCCAGCACAGACGTGTTCCCCTGGGAAAAGGCTCTGCGGGGAGATGGGATTTACCAGGAGAAGAGCAGGACAGCCTGGGTGAGCAGAGGGGCCATGCAAAGAGGCTGCCCTGGCCCCGGGGCAGCAGGAGCTGCCCGAGCTGATGATCTCCTGAGCACTGCAGACACACAGGCCCTGGCCTGACCTCCATGGCCTCCATTTCTTGCTGCAGGGCCAGGCCTGACTGGGCTGCTCTGCTGGGCTCGGGCAGGGGCAGGGACATGGGAGGACCAGGGAGGGGCTGCACTGGGCAGTGCCAGGGAGGGAAAACCCCAGTGTTGAGCTGCAGGGTGTGAGTGTGCAGGGTGGGGGCTCTGCAGGGTCCTCCCAAAACCAGCCCTCCTGGGAGGGATGGGAAGGAGCAGCAGAGCAGGGTCTGGTCTTTGCCATGTGCTGCACAACCTGGGAAAGCTGCCCCAGGACAGTGGTCACAGACCAACTAAGAACAATCACAATTGCCTTGTCCATCCCTCAGGCCGTGGGGCATCTCACACAGGGTAGAACAGGTGACACCCCACAGGACTGAGAGGAGAAAGAGGCAAAATTAGAGATATGAAATATGTTAAAAACCTTCCGGAGCTCCTCTGAGCAATCTTTCTTAATTTGAATCATTGGTAGAAAAATTATTTTGATAAGTAGCTGTACAAAGCTTTTCATACAGTTAGTGGATCAAGTCATAGAATATGGGTTTGGTTTTTCAGTGAAAAAAACAATGAAAAATTATTAAAAATTTTAAAAATAAAAAAAGTAAAGGAAGCATTTACCAAGAGTTCTGTTCTTCAGCGGCTTCATCCCTCTCCCAAAATTCACACTTATGGCTTCAGGGCATTGTAACAGGTGATAAAGAGCAAAAGGTATAATTTGATCATCAAATTAAGTTTAATAAAATAAGTTTCAATAAACCTAGCAAGAACTTTGCTGGAGTTATCAATTAGACAGTCACAATAAGGGAAACCACAGTGTTGTAATTGTTAGATGATTAACTACATGATTGTTATGAATTTGTATGTCTTGCTATTTTACAAGTATTTGTTCTAAGCATGCTTATAGAGAAAGAAAATAGAATGAAACAGCAAAAACCAAAGGAAAGGACTTCCCCCCCCAACCTGGAATCTTCCAGACAGCACACTCTGAGGACTATGGTCTAACTAAATCATTGGCTGAACCCAGGTGGCAAGAATGGAGCCCCCCAAAACAAGGACCAATATCGGGGGAGCCCGCGAAATGGAACCCAATAAAGAAATCGAAAGTGCCCAAGTGTGAGAGGCAGGAAAGGCCCAGCTGGGGAGGGCCAGGGAATCCCCACCTCCAGCCCTGCTGCACAGGCTGAGGAGGGTCCTCTCCAGCACAGCAGCACAGCCTGTGCCCTTGGGGGCTGGGCTGCCAGGGCTGTCCCCAGGAACAGACTGGCCAAGGAGGGCAGGCAGATGCTCAGGGGTCAGGAGGGTCATCATAAAGGTGACCCCACCGAGATGAAAGGTTTTGGGGAGGTCAGCAGAACTGGGAAAAACTGGATGGGATATTTGTAGAGGGAAAAGCAGATGTCCAACAAATAAGAAAGATTTTGATGGGATAAAAACAGTTTCAGGGAATGCTGAGGGTGCTAAAACAGTGACTGTGCAAACACTCCAGATGGACCTTTACTCTATTTGTAACCTCAACACTTCCCAAAAGTGCTGCCCCTCCCATTCAAAGGAATCCACTGTTCTAATTCCAAGACAGAAAAAGCCCAAACCCAGAACTGCAGACTCTTATTTGTACTCCAGTGCTCACCCCAATCCCAAACATACATTGTTAGTATGAAAAGCCGAGCTTTATACCTGACCCAGCCCAAAAAGCTCTTCTATTAACCATGAACCAGACCCTGTCAGCAGAACAACAAACCTCCCAAAGTTCTGCCCAATCCCCACCCTGAGCTCTAAAGCCCAAGGCCTGACCATGAAGCACCCCCACAGCCCTTGGGAGCAGGGCAAGGACCTGCAGGGCCCAGAGCAGCCCCAAGGGATTGGCAGAGCAATGGGAGGTGACCTGGATCTGCTCAGCTCTGCAGGGACCCCCAGCAGAAGGGCCTGGGCTCTGTCAGGGATGTCCTGGGGCACAGGGGCTCAGCATCCAAGCCAAGAAGGCCAAGTGCACATGGCAGCAGCCAGAGCTGGGGGACAGCAGAGCCATCAGGGAGGGCCCAGAAATGCTGCTGGGAGGGGGGTGGGAAAGCAGGAGGGGTGTATGCAGCCTGCAAGGCCAGAGGAGCAGCAGGGCCAGGGGAGCACAGCCTGCAGCAGAGATGGCCAAGGGCTCTGGCAGGGCTGCAAGGCCCAAAGGCACCCAGGCCTTTGTGCCCTTGGCTCTGGCAGCTGCCTCTGCCCCTCAGGCCACCACAAGCAACTTTCCTTTGTCTGCCTGCACTCCTGGCCTGCAAGGATCTGCTCGAAGGAGTCCCTGGGGAGGCTTTGTCAGTGCCTGCCCTCAGTGGGGCCCAGCAATGCTTCAAGGGACTGGGAGTTTGGCTTCTGACTTCTTGAGCAGCTTCTTCAATCTTCTCTCAGTAGTTCAGAACAATGGACTTTTCTTTAAACACACTGTGGGGCTCATTAAAATAGAGAAAAACAAATTATTTTCATTCTTTTAATTATCTCCATATTTTCAAGTCTTCAACAGCTAATTGGAGTTCTTTTGTAGTTTAGCTAAGGAGAAAGATTTTAAAGTGGACGTCAAAAAAAAAATTTTTTTCTTTGAAAGGAAACAATATACACAGATCCTTGGGATGCAAGAGGGTTAGGAGGCAATGGATTTGGACACAAAGATAAGGGGGCAACAGACATTAGTAGCATTTTATTTTTGACCAGTATAACAGTTATCAAGTGATTCAATAGCATTTACTACAATTTTACAGTGACTGAATTATAGTTTCCCATTAACAACACTCACACCACAGTGAATTCAAAAAAACACCCAGGCAGTGATGTGTGGACAGATAAATATCTGAGTGTGTAAATGTCCCTTGTAGGGATTTTTAGTGCTAATGTAGAGGATATGCTGCAGCTGTGAGAACATAGCCTTATGTTGCTTATAGTGCTAACACAGAAGATATTCTGCAGTGAGAACATAATCTTATGTTGGAATTGTGAAAACCTGATCTGTTGTTCTGATGGTACTAGGATGTGAAAGATGTACCAAGAGAAACAGTAGCAAAACTAGATATAGAAACCAGGATCTCAGTACCAGCTATCAGAGTGGGAAAGGACATAAAGAATGTTAAAGAAACAAAGCTAATAGAAGAGTATTTTTAGAAAACTGTATAAAAGACTGCTGCTTGCATGAAACCCCACAATTGGTGACCCGCGATGTGATCCTGTAAGGAACAAAACGTGGGCTCCTCCAAAGAAAAGGTGAGAGAAAGGGTTACTAGCTGGCAGTTCTTTGTTGAAAAGCGCTGGGGCTGCTCCAGAGAGGCAGGAAATATAAGCTTATGGGAGCGGTAACCATGGGAAACACAGCATCCATGCAAGAAAAGGCAACGGTGAAATTATTGCTAAAATTAGCAAAAACAACAGAGACAGAGGTTAAGACTGTTGATTTAGAAGATTTGCTGCGGTAGGGGAAGCAAAAAGGGTTTTTTCAAGACACAGATCAAGTATTCTCTTTCACTGTATGGAATCAGTTGGGAGATGATCTGTGGTAATCTATCCGTGCCGGAAACACTGACACAGTACATGTGGCATCTCTGTGAGATGTCTGTGCTAGAATGCTGGAACAAACCCTTGCAGAAGCAGGAGCAGTTCAAAAATTGAAACAAGCTCTTTTGAGCACAGCAGCGGCACCGAAAGCCGCCCTGAAAGATGGGAGGGTCCTGATCTCTTCGTTTCCTATGGAGGAAACAAATTTCTGGAATAGTAATCTTATTGTTCCATCTGCGCTACTGACACCTGCCTAATAAGCATCTGCGTCCTTTCCAGTCCCTCCGTATAAGCCTCTCAAAGAACCTGAAAATGAACCTTGACCAAATGATGATAGTGACATGGAAATAGATGATCCAGGTCCTGTGCAGCAGGAGACTGCCACGGCACAGGATCAGCTTCACCCGGATCCTGTCGTGCAAGAAGTGCAGAAACAAAACAAACACTTAGAAGACTTGTTAGAAGAAATGTGACAAATAGATACCAGCTCAGCAAGTAACAGGAAAATTCAGAAAATATATGATAAAGCAGCACGGACTATCCAACAGAGTTTGGATTACTTAGCAGAGTCAGCAACCGTGGAAAAGAAAACAGAACCCATTCAGACAGAACCCATTCATCAGTCTTCTAGCAAGACACGCAAAAGTAAAAAAATTGATGATATTGCAAAAATCAGGAGAACCCTGAGATGGACTGAAATGTGTGTAGAAGATGGATCTATGTCTCATCATGAGGCAGATCAATATATTCAAGACCGATACAGAGGAATTCCTGAAGAACTGATAGAAGAATATAAGGCTATGAGAAAGCAGGACAGTGATCGATATCAAGGTATGTGGCGATTGATGGATCCCCCATGATCTCAGTAGCAGACAGCAACACCCAGTGTTAAAAGTGGGAACACTCCTGATCGACCACCACCAATGGATCCTGACTATTCATCGCTGGAAGGGTGTGATTGAACATGAGATCCTTGAAGGGTATACACTGCCTGCTTCTATTACTACTTACCCTGTAATTACAGACCTACAAGGACAAAGACGATGGACACCCCTGGATTGGAAAACAATTAGAGAAGCACAATGTGCCATCATGCAATATGGACTTGATAACAAATATGTACAACAAATGTTAGAACAATTTTTCAAAAGCCAAGTCCTAACTCAAACTGATATTAAGGCTGTGATGGAAATGTTTTTTGATCCTACACAACAATTGTTGTTTCCTGAAAGATGGAAGGATAAAGTGCGGATAGCTCAGGTGGAAAACCTGAATAGAGGACCTGATGATCCATTGACTGCTGCTTCTGAAGACATGCTTTTAGGACAAAGACAGTTTGCCAATCCTAATTTGCAAGCTGCATTACATCCAACTACATTACAACAAGCTCAGACCCTTGCTTTAGCAGCTGTAAAAGAGGTACCACAGATCGGATGAGCAGTGCCACCTTAGAGTAAGATAATGCAAGGCCCCAATGGACCATATATGGAATTTGTTAATCAATTAAAAGAAGACATTGAAGCTTCTCCTAATCTTACCCCTGACGCCAAGGGTACAGTCAGAAAAGACCTGGCTGTGCTTAATGCAAACAAACAATGTAAACAAGTTATAGCTGCCTTACCAAAAACAGCCACCTTGGTAGATATGATTGAGGCCTGTTCAAGAGCACCAATCATCAAAGAAGAACAGCAAAAAAGCCAACATTCAAGCTAAGGTACATGCTAGTACATTAGTAATAGCTTTAAAACCTATAATACAGAAAAAACAAGACGAACTTTGAAGCATCATCTTGATATTTTGCAAAGGAGGGAGATGCCCGGCATATCTCCCCGTCAAAACTCTTGCATAAAACACTTTATGTATTAAATTGGCTTGATCCTTGTGGTGGGGATGACTTGCCAGCAGCACAACAACATATTATACATGATCAGAATATAGATCAGAATATACACAAACCTTTAGTACAGGTTTATGACCCTGTCCTTAATCAGTAGAAAGAACCATGTATGTTATTAACCTGGGGAAAGGGTTATGCTTGTGTTTCCACAGATCATCGAGAACCCCCTTGGGTTCCAGCAAAATGGATAAAGCCGTGGCTACACCATGACTCAGCCATTCCCATTAGAACCTGAAGCTGAAGCAAGACATCTACACAGACTGCGAGAAGCACTGGCTCCGTGGTTGGCAGTGACTGAGACACAGCACTTAGCACCCTTTGCCCCAGAAATCATATTCCAAGAAGGTTTAACACCTGAATCACAAGACTCCCCTGATCTCCAGAGACAACTGAATAGCGCTTGTAGCAAGCACGGCTATCAATGTCGACCATGGATATGCGTGTATTGTAACACCTGTAACCAAAGTCACTGGAGAGTAGTGAGAAACTCTGATCCTGCTCCATGGCATTTATTATGTTTTAATTGTGATGAACGCCTTCGCCATGAGCTATCAATAGATAGATGGTTTTCCATTTTTTTAGGTTTTAGTGTTAGTCACCATGATGGCACCTTTTTGCAAGCAGTGGAGTTAATAGAAAATTATGAATGTAAAACAAATGCATTAATTATATTCGAACTAACACGCTTGGAAGCCCACAATCAGGTGATAAAAGGGTGTGTTATTGTGGATAGTAGCTGTGAAGAACGGATCAAAGTACCACGATCTCGGTTTGTGAGGAGTGATCAGTGGCAGTCAGAATGCCATCGCTGGTGGCATCGACAGTCACTGTGGCGTTGACACTCACTGTTGGCCTGACTACAGGCTCTGTTACAGAAATTAACCCAAGACAAAACATGTGGGTTACACGGGCAAATCAAACTGGGCAAACTGACTTTTGTCTGTCTTTGGCAATGCCTGGAGATCCTTTTCGTACGTGCCTTACTGGCTATCCTATGTTTGAGGAAAGGGCATTTGACAGATGGTTTAGTGGTAGTTTTACTGACATGGAGCGTCTGTATAACAACACCAGACAAAACAAGAGCTCCAATGGAGAGTGTATGTGGAGCAACACTGTGCCTGTGATGCAAAGTGCCTTTTCACAACAATATCTTATACAGCACCCAAACCATTTGAGTCCCCTTCCTTTACAAGAATTAGACCTTTTAGGCTCTGTAGCATCTGCTCAGTGGGCAAATGTGACCTCATAGACCAACTGCAGCAATGTTAGCCCTGAAGAACAACCATGGAATGGAACAGGTGTAGTTGATTTCGGAAAGCCTTGGTACCTTTGGCTTCACACACAGGGTGAACAACGAGCAGGGAGTGGATATCAAAATCTGAGGAGTAATTCTGAACACTGGAATTTTTCTGAGAACAGTGCAGGGCAATTTAGTGTCAACACATCTGGAGGCTTTTTATTATCACCAGGATATTTCCTAATTTGTAGTAACTGAGCATGGGAAGGTATCCCTTTTCATCCAGTGGGAATTAGTTCTATTGGAAAATTAACACCCTTTACCCCCAGCCTAAGGCAATTGTGGAACGAAACATGACGTACTTCATCGTTTTGGTCCAGACTGTGATGATGATGTTAGAATTGGATCAGAGGCAGGAACAATAGCATTAGCCATTTTTCTTCCTGGAGGAGCTGCCACTTCTAATTATGCTAAATTGAAACGTTCAGCATGCTGGAGTATTAAACAGTTCAATACAATGTCCAATGTCATATCACAGCTTCTGACTGATGTAGGTCGTGTACGACACACAGTTTTACATAATAGAGCAACAATTGACTTTTTACTGCTAGCAGAAGGCCATGGGTGTCAGGAATTTGAAGGAATGTGTTGCATGAATTTGTCTGACCATTCACACAGCATACACAAACAACTGCAGACCTTACAAGAGTGTTTAGATCATGTTACTTATGGTACATCACCATTTGTTGATTGACTGAAAGGACTTGGGTTGGGACTATGGCTTATGCAAATTGCACAATGGTTGGCACCCGTTGCCTTTCTGCTTCTAGGAGTATGTATTTTTCTGCCATGTTTGGTACAATGTTTTTGCAGCTTGTCGTGGTTTTGCCCACCAGCCCATCCCTGGGGCTGAGGATGGTTTTGTCCAGGTGATTTCCGGACAAAAAACCAATCAAAAAGTTCAGTGACGCCTTTGCTAATTACATCTTTAAGAAAACGGAAGAGAAGGTTGTGGCGCAGTTGAAATTAGGAGCAGCAGCCATGTAGAAGAGAAGGTAGCGGGCCCGAGGAGGGCCAAGGCCCCCTCCTCCCCGGCTTGGGCCGGGGGTGGGGGGCAGGTGCAGCACTGAAGCCTCTCTTCTCTCTTGTGAGAGAGTGAAGAAAAAAAAGTTTAAAAGACGAACTGCTTAGACGAGAAACCGCTGCAGAAGAATTCCAGCCATGAGATAACAGAATTTTCAAGGTCAAAGCTGCAGTCGCAGGAGAGAGAAAAGTTCAAAGGGGGGAGAGCTGCTGTTTTTCTCCCTTTCGCTCTCCCTCCCTTCAGCAGGGTAAAGACTGAAAAATATAATCCCTGCCACCTGTAGAAGTTTATTGGGGTGAAGAGACCCCCCATGCGGCTCACAGAGGAGCTTGTGGATGCACCAGAGATTTGTGACTTTAACAGAAAGAAAGCCTTATGCTGGAGTAAAAGCGGCTCTGATGAGGCAGAATCCTGTTGAAGATTTATGACCCTGAGGGGGATGACGACCTACACTGGAACAGAGAAACGGTTCGGGTAGGGATGTTGGGATCCATGTGTGGGATCCATGCTGCTGGTGCTGGAGATTTGTGATCCTGAGAGAACCTACGCTGGAGCAGAAAAACGGCTTGGGTAGGGATGTTGAAGATTTATGACCCTGAAGGGAATGAGAGAACCTACGCTGGAGCAGAAAATGGCTCAGGTGGGATATTGGGATCCGAGTAAGGGATCCAGACTAGACCCATGCCGAGAAGTCAATCAAGGACTGTTCTCCCATGGGGAGGGACCTCCATAAGGAAACAGGGGTGAACTCTTAAACCATTACCCCCTGTAACCCTGTGGAAGAAGATCCATAGTAAGCAAGTGTCCCCTTGCAAGTCTATGGAAGGAGACCTTTCAGGACCTGGGTAACCCTCAGCCTTCGGTTTTAGCCCAGGAGGGGGTAAGCCCAGCCCTGGAGGCCAACACAGAATGAGAGAGAGATAAAGAAGTTCCAGCTGCGACGAAAGTGCTGCAGAGTTACTGGAGGGAGAGAGCTGGAATTCTGAGAACAGAAAAGGACTGCTTCTCCTCCTTGGACTGATATAAAGGGAAGTGGGGGGAGAAGTATCTTCTGTAAATACATAATACCTTTTACTTAAGTAGAATTGTTGTAAATATAATTCTTTAGTTTTAGTTTGATAATAATAATAAATACTCATACTTTTTTTTTTCAATTCAGTCTCTTTTTGTCTGCATAAACCTTCTCTCAACTAATAGTAATTGTATGTGGGGGTATAAAAGTAAATTGAGCCAGGGCAAAACCACGACACAGCTTAATGGCTTAAACTGTGTCTGCTTTGTTTAAAGAAAAAGGGGGAAGTGTTAGCATTTATAGTGCTAACATAGAGGATATGCTGCTGTGAGAACATAACCTTATGTTGCAATTGTGAAAACATGATCTGCTGTTCTGATGACCTTCTGATGGTACCAGGATGTGAAAGATCTACCAAAAGAAGCAGTAGCAAAACTAGATATACAAAACAGGGTCTCAGTACCGGCTATCAGAGTGGAAAAGGACATAAAGAATGTTAAAGAAATAGAACTACTAGAAGCGTATCGCTACAAAACTGTATGAAAGACTGCTGCTTGATTCCAATAAACGGCGCTCTCTGATCATCACATTGGTGTGCTGAGTCGTCCCTGCTCGCATGAAAACCCCCCAGGCAGGTGCCCTCCCAAAGGCCCCAAACATCCCCAACATCCCCAGTGATGTCACCACTGTCCCTGTGATGTCATTGGTGTTCCCAATGATTTCACAGCTGTCCAATTGATGTCATCGCAGTCCCTGTGATGTCACCAGACAGTTATGATGTCACTGGTCTCCACTGATGGCACTGCTGTCCCCACAGATGTCACCACTGCCCCTGTGATGTCACTGTTGTCGCCAGGGGTGGTCCCTGTGTCCCCAGTGATATCACTGCTGTCCCTGTGATGTCACCACTTTCCCCAGTGATGTCACTGGTCTCCAGTGATGGCACTGTTTTCCCAGGAGATGTCACCAATGTCACCAATGATGTCACCAATGTCACCAATGATGTCACCAATGTCCCCAGTGATGTCACTGCTGTCCCCGTGGCCTCATCACTGTCCCTTTGATGCCACTGCTATCCCTGTGATGTCACTGCCATCACCAATGATGTCACTGGTCCTCTGTGATGTCACTGATGTCCCCAGAGGTGGCACTGGTGTCCTTTGATGTCACTAATGTCCCTGTGATGTCACTGCTGTCCCTTTGATGTCACTGCTATCCCTGTGATGTCAACAGTCTCCAGTGATGTCACTGCTGTCTCCGTGGATTTCACCACTCTCCTGTATGTGATGTCACTGCTGTCCCCAAGAGTGGTCCCTGTGTCCCTAAAATGTCATTGCTGTCTCTGTGATGTCACTGCTCTCCCAAGTGGTAGCACCATGTCCCTGTGATGTCACCAGTGACACCGATAATATCACTGGTATCTCTGTTATGTCACCCCTGACCTTGTGCAGACATCGATGTCCCCTGTGATGTCACAGATGTCCCCGTTGATGTCACTGGTGTCTCTGTGATGTCACTCCTGTCATTGTAAAGCCACCGATGTCCCCTGTGATGTCAACGGTCTCTCGTGACATCACAGCTGTCATTTGTTGTCACCAGTCCCCTGTGATATCACTGGTCCCCAGTGATGTCACCCCACATGTCCCCTGTGATGTCGTCCATGTCCACAATGATGTCACTGGTGTCTTGGTGATGTCATCTCTGTCTTTGTGAAGTCACCAATGACCCCAGTGATGTCACTCATCTCCCTGTGATGTCACTACTATCCCCTGTGATGTTACTGGTCCCCAGTGATGTCACCCATCTCCCTGTGATGTCACCACTGTCCCTCTGTGTTGTCATCAATGACCCCAATGATGTCACTGGTGTCACTGTGATGTCACCCCTGTCCTTTTGAAGTCACTGAAATCCCCTGTGATGTCACCGATGTCCCTGTGATGTCACCAGACCCCTGTGACATCACTGTTACATCTGTGACATCACAACTATCCTTTCATTGTCATCAGTCACCTGTGATGTAACCACTGTCCCCAGCAGTGGCACCGATGTCCCTGTGATGTCACCAATGTCTCTCTGACATCATGGCCTTCCCTTTCTTGTCACCAATCCCCTGTGATGTCACTGGTCCCCAGTGATGTCACCACTGTCCCCAATGACATCAGCAATGTCCCCAATCAAGTCATTGGTTTCTCTGTAATGCCAACCCTGTCCCTGTAAAGTCACTGATGCCCCTGTGACATCAGGGTTGTCCCTTTGTTTTCAGCACTCCCCTGTGATGTCTCTGGTCCCCAGTGATGTCATCCACATCCCTGTGATGGTACCTCTGTCCTCTGCGATGTCACCATTGTCTTCGATGATGTCACTGGTGTCTCTGTGATGTCACCCGTGTTGTTGTTATGGCAGCGATGTCCCCTGAGACATCACGACTGTCTCTTTGTTTTCAACGGTCCCCTGTGATGTCACTGGTCCACAATGACATCACTGCTTTCCCTGTGATATCACCAATGTCTTCTGTTGTGTCACCATTGTACCTGATGATGTCACTGGTGTCTCTGTGATGTTACCCCGGTCCTCTGCGACTTCATTGATGTTCCTGTGACATAACAGTTGTCCCTTTGTTCTCACCAAGCCCCTGTGATGGCACTGGTCCCCAATGATGTCACTGCTGTCCCTGTGATGTCACTACTGTCCCCATCAGGGTCAACATGTCCCCATGATGTTAACGATTTCCCAATGACATCAAGGTTGTCCCCTTTGTTTTCACCAGTTACCTGTGATGTCACTGGTCCTCAGTTGTCACCATGTTCCTGTGATGTCACCAGACCCCTTTGATGTCACTGATGTCCCTGTGACATTACGGCTGTCCCCTTTTTTTAACCAGCCCCTGTGATGTCACTCATCTCCAGTGATGTCACTACTGTCCCTCTGGTGTCACCACTGTGCCCAGTGCTGGCGCCTTGCCCTCGTGATGTCACCGATAGCCTTGTGATGTCACCAGACCCATGTGATGTCACTGATGTCCCTGTTATATCACGACTGTCTCTTTGTTTTCACCACTGTCCCCTGTCATATCACCATTGTCCTTGATGATATCACTGTTGTCACTGTGATGTCACCCCTGTCCTTGTGAAATCACCAATGTCCCCTGTGATGTCACTGATTTCCTGTGATACCACACCTCTCCCTTTCTTTTCCACAGTCCCCTGTGATGTCACTGGTACCCAATGATGTCACTGATTTCCCTGTGATGTCACCACTGTCCCCTGTGATGTCACCAATATCCCCAATGATGTCACTCATCTCTCTTTGATGTCAACCATGTACTTGTGATGTCACTGATGTCCCATGTGATGTCACCGATGTCCCTGTGACATCACAGCTGTCTCTTTGTTTTCACCAATCTCCTGTGATGTCACTCATCCCCAATGATGTCACCAATGTCCCTTTCGTTAAGGTTAGGGTAAGGGTTAGGATTAGAGTTAAGGGTTATGGTTAGGGATAGGGCTTACTGTTAGAGTTTGGGTTTAGGGTTAGGGTTTGGGTTTAGGGTTTAGGGTTAGACTTAGGGCTAAGGTTAGGGTTAGGGTTAGGGTTTGTGTTAGGGTTAGGTTTTAGGGTTAGGTTTTAGGGTTAGGGTTAAAGTTAAGTTTAGATTAGAACTAATGTTTAGGTAATGTTTGGGTTAGAGAAAGGGATAAGGTTAAGGTTAGGGTTTAAGTAATGTTTTGGTTAGGGTTAGGGTTAGTTTTAACTTTAGGATTATGGTTAGACTAGTGTCAGGTTAGGGTTAGGGGTTAGGTAACATTTGGGTTAGAGTAAGGGATAGGGTTACAGTTAGGGTTTAGGGTTTAGCATTAGATTCAGGTTTAGATTTTTTTTTTTTTAGTGTAGGTTTAGGGTGTAGGTCTCCCAGACAAAGGTGCCTGCATACACAGCTCTTGCTCTTTATGTAGTGCCCAGAGTGGTGCAACAACTGTACTAGATAGATGGTGAGTTATCAGGGTTATGATTAGTGTTAGGGTTAGGGTTAGGGTTACAGATAAGGTTAGGGTTAGGGTTATAGTTAGGGTTAGGGTTAGGGTTATTGTTTAGATAACATTTGGGTTACAGTAAGGGATACGGGTATGGTTATGAGTTAGGGTTTAGGGTTAGGGTTAGGATTAGGTTAAGGTTATTGTTTAGATAACATTAGGATTAGAGTAAGGGATACGGTTGAACTTATTGGTTAGAGTTTAGGTTTAGATTCTTTTTAAATATTAGATCTAGGGTTCAGTTCTGTCTAAGATA
Organism: Myiozetetes cayanensis; assembly: GCF_022539395.1. Lineage (NCBI taxonomy): Eukaryota > Metazoa > Chordata > Aves > Passeriformes > Tyrannidae > Myiozetetes > Myiozetetes cayanensis. Next base: position 20,308 of record NW_026087616.1, read on the forward strand.
CCTTCCAGTCCAAAGGTGCATGCACAGAAATCTCTTGCTCTTTGTGTAGTGCTGAAAGTGACGCATCAACTGCACTCGATAGATACAAAGTCAAGGTTAGGGTTAGTGTTCTGGGCTATGATTAAAGGTTAGGGTAAGTCTTAGGGTTAGTGTTAGGATTAGATTAGGTTTAGGGTTTAGGCAATATTTGGGTTAGAGTAAGGGACAGGTTTACGGTTAGGGGTTAGGGTTTAGCATTAGGTTTAGAGTTAGAGATTTTTTAAAGTTTAAGTCTAGTGTTCAGTACTGTCTAAGATACCTCGCAGTCCAAAGGTGCATGCACAGAAATCTCTTGCTCTCTGTGTAGTGCTGAGAGTGGCACACAAATTGCACTCGATAGATGGTGAGTCACAGTTAGGGTCAGTGTGAGGTGCTGGGATTTAAGGTTAATGTTACAGATAGGGTTAAGTTTAGGGTTAGGATTAGGTTAAGGTTAGGGTTTAGGTAACATTTGAGTTAGAGTAAGGGATAGTTTTACGGTTAGGGGTTAGGGTTTAGCATTAGATTTAGAGTTGTTTCAAGTTTAGGTCTAGGGTTCAGTACAGATGATGATTCCTCCCAGTCAAAGGTGCCCGCAAACAAAGCTCTTGCTCTTTGTGCAGTGCCGAGAGTGGCGCAGCAACTGCACTTGAGACACCCAGACTCAGGGCTTTCTTTCCTGGGTAGAACGCAAGTCGTTCTCTTGTAGGAGTGCTGGGCTGAAATGGTCATCCCACAGTGTGACACATTTGCTTGTTCTAACAAAAAAAGGAACTGAGCATTGAATGTTTTCCTTCCCCCCTTCCCCATTTTGTGGGAGGGATGTTGAATGGGCAGGTTGGTCTTGCCTTGGGTAATTGAACAACACAAAAGAACTCAGGGACTCAGATTCCAGACTGATGGCCCTGGAAGTCTGTGGGAGGGATGAGGAGGGTTTCTTCTGTTTTGTTTTCTTTTCCCTCTTCTGGGAAATGGGAAACTTCTATGTTGCCTGAACTGAGACAAAGTGTGGGTTGGGAAAGCTTCAAAGTTACTTTATTCTCAGTCTGGTCACTTGACCCCAGTTTGCCCCCAGCCCAGACCTGTCCAGACTTTATCAGAGAGGAACTCTTTGGGAAGGAGGTCACTCTTTTTTCCCTCTTCTGCTCCCGTGTTTTTTTAATACACATCAAGGAAAAGGAGGAGTCACACAGTCAGGCACGGACAGCGTGAGTTTTCTTGGGAAGAACCCCTTCTCTCCTCTTTCCCCTTCTCGGTGTGGGGGAAATTCTCCATTTTCGGTTTCTCCTGCACCCCCGGGGACACCCCATGGAAACCACCATATCCAACAGCACCCCCTGTTGGACACCAGGTGACACTGCAGGCTCTGCTCCTCCAGTGATCCAACAGCACCCCCTGCTGACTGTGGTTCGAATTGCACCAAAAAAATGCAAACTGATCTCTTTTCTGTTTGAAGGAGACTCTTGGGTATACGATTATTGTTTGGTTGTTTTCTTTGTTCATTGTTCGGCCAATACACATATATCCTTCAATAAAGGCCTGTTATTTTTTCCTTTTTCCACTCTTTCTCAGTCGGAGCCTCTTATTTTCGGATTTACAATTGCTTAGATGGAGGAGTTCTGGTTTTCCTCATAACTCATCCTCCTTAGCAAAACACTTCTGTCTCATTAAACTGAGACAGACAACCAAAAATCAGTATGGATGAAGACACCTCCCAGACCAAAGGTGCCCGCATAGAAAACTCTTGCTCTTTGTGTAGTGCATCAACTGCACTAGATAGATGGTGGGTCAGGGTTAGGGTTAATGTTATGGTCTAGGATTTAAGATGAGATTTAGCATTAGGGTTAGATTAGGAAAAGATTTAGGTAAGGTTTGGGTCTGGGCACAGGATAGGGTTATGGTTAGGGGTTAAGGTTTGGTGTTAGGTTTGGGTTTAGGTTTTTTTTTTTTAAAGTTTAGGTCTGGTGTTCAATACAGACAAAGATACCTGCCAGACCAAAGGTGCCCGCACGGAAAGCTCTTTTTCTTTGTGTGATGCCGAGAGTGGTGCAGCAACTGCACTTGAGAGACAGAGGCTCAGGGCTTTCTTTCCTGGGTGGAACTGCAGTGCACACCAACTCACTGCAACTCCAAAAGTGTTCCATGGTTACCTTTGTGATGTCATGGCCTACCCTCTCCATTCCAGATTGATGCCTGAAAACCAAAGAACCAATGCGCCACATCCCCACATAGCAACCTTTCCTTTTTGCCATTGGCCTATTTGTGATTTTACGACCAATTGTCTCTATTCCAGCAATGGCCCCTGGACACCAAAGAACTAATGCCTCATACCCCAAGAATGCAGCCCAACATGTCTGCCATGGGACTCTTTGTGGTGTCATGGCCTACCCTCTCCATTCCAGAATGCCCCCTGGAAACCAAAGAACACACGCCCCACAGTGTCCCAGTGCAGCCCCACCCGTGAACCATCAACCCCTTTCAGATATCACGACCTGTTCTCTCCATTCTGCAATGCTCCCTGACCACAAAAGAACCAATGCCTCACTACCCCAGAATGCCATCCCACCTGTCTTCCATATCCCAAGGGAATGGTAACCCAAGATTCTGTGGAGACATCTGCTTTGTCCTGTTTGATACATCCTGACTGACTCTTGTGTGGATGGGATGGAACACGTGCCATTGCAAATGTCATGCTCGGGGGTGTTCTTGATCTCACTTGGTTTGGCACAAGCCCTGGCCATGCCAACATGTCCACACCCAGCCCATCCACCAGGCCCAGGACCATCAGAAATGTGTTCTGGATGCCTTGATCCCAAAGCATCTTTGTGACTCACACATCTATTGAGAGTGTCTGATGGATAAATCCAGATCAAATCTATTCCCTCTCTTGGACATGGAGATGTGAGCCCCTCGAGTGAAGACATCTCCATCCCCCTGTGTCCAAAGGAAGCTGTGTGTCCATAAACCACAGGATCCAGCTGCGGGTGTGCTCTTCTCTGTGCCCACACCGATGCTCCCCTGGCTGCACAGGCACACAGGGGCAGAGGCCCTGCTGCGCTCAGGGCTATGGGGGTGTGCAATGCTCAGGTGCTTCTGTTCCCGGGGAGAACAACCATGGATTTCTCTCCCTGACTCCAACTCTGCCTCCCACAGTCCCTCCCAGAATGGGGCTGAGCTGCCCAGTGACAGCCCTGGAGATACAAAGGGGTGGCTGCAGAGACACGAAGGGTCTGTGGAGCTACATGTTGAGAGAAAGGGGAGACGTCTGTGGCCTGAGCTCAGCTGAGACATCCACCAGACCCAAAAACCTTCATATTCGTACCGGTTTACTACTCCTCCTTTCTCTTCTTGGATTTTCTTTCTAAACCTAAATCCCAGCCAAAAGTAATTTTTAGCCCTGGCTGGACCCAGAAAGGCCCATGCCATTACAGCATTAAAATACCATGTGAGGTCACAGGGTCACATCTGTTCCTGCATCAAAATTTTCATCAGTTGGTAGGATAGAGGTTTGTCGTAATGTTAAAAATTTTAGAAAAAAAGAGCTTTGCATATTCCCATGTGGGCTGGGTTTGATGTCCCCACAGGAGCCCTGTGCAGCAGGTTTTGGTTAAAACTCCTGGAGACAGAGAGCTGCTCCAGGGGGACATTTCACCTGACCCTTCTCCTTCGATAAGGCAGAAACATCCCCTTTCTCTTGCCCTTCTCGGTGTGAGGGGCCAAAAACGCCCTTGTCAGGGAACCTCTGCAGGCTCTGCTCCTCCGGTGATCCAACAGCGGCCCCTGCTGACCGGGATTGGAATTGCACCAAAAAGAGAGGAATTCCGTACTGTTTCCTTTTTTTTTGAGGGGGATTTTTGGTACAGGATTATTGGATGATCCTTGCGGGTCCCTTCCAACTCGGAATACTGGGTGTGATTCTTTGAAGTTCCACAAGGTTGTGTCTGAGGTGGGAGGAGGGGCTGAGCAAAGCAGAGTAGGGCAATGGCAGCACAGCCCTTGAGCACTGTGAGGACACAGCACAGGATCCAGATGCAGAGGAGAATGGTTGACCCTGGAAGAAGGGAGGGGGGTCACAATGTGGACAAAATATGTCTAGGAGGGAGGAGCACTGGAGGGCTACTGAGAGGGGCAGGACAGGGCGTGTCCTGGGCACAGGGCAGGACACAGGCTGTGTGGATCAGGCATGCAGCAGCGATGGGCAGAGCTGCTTTGGGGAAGGCAGGAGGATGATTGCTTCCTTCAGCCCCCAGGGGACTCTGAACAACAGTGGGGTGATTTTCAACACTTCCCAATGGGTTCAGGGCACAGTGTAACACCTGGGAGGTGTTGAAATGATTTAGGTATCAGAGCCATCCACCTGGAACTACAAATCACATAGAAACTGGGTTTGGGGTGGTGTCAAACAGGGGAAAAAGGAGGTGTGGGATGGAGCCACACAGGTGGGAAAATTCTTGTCTAGTAAATCCTCAGTAATGTGAATGTGGAAGGGGCACGGACTGAGCTCTCTCCAGAGCCACAACTGGGCAAGGCATTCATTTCTTGATCGTCACAGATGACAGATGGTGGATCTGGGATCTCCACAGTGTCTCAGTGTGTGCAGCACCTGGGGGAGCTGCAGGCTCTCAGTCTGTGCCTTTCTCCTCCCAGGCAGCGGGTCCAGTTCCCAGGCAGGCACAGCCACCAATGGTGAAGGATTCCCTTCTCACACACTCAGTGACCCTCAGCATCAGGGCCAAGGCTGCCCAGCTGCCACCACCAGGACATGAGGAAGTTCATCAGCTGGGATATCACTGGGCTGGAATGGCATATTCTGCTCACTGCTTCCTCTCCCCATCACATCTTCTCTGGTCTCTTCTCTTTTTCTAAGAGCCCATGTCAGCCAGTTGGGCAGACTGGCATGAACTGGCTGGTTCCACATTCATCTAAAGGATCAAGATGGGAGGTGGGGGAGGAGTTCAGTGTCTGGGATGGTCCCTGCCCAGGACCCCAAGAATCATGAGCTCTACACTTCTCTAACAGACAGCAACCCCTCGACTAAGACAATATTCCCTGTCAGAGGCAAGTGATAACTTGTGAACCCTTTCTACTCTTCTTTCCTTCTGGATGTGTTTTGTCCACATTGTGATCCACCCTTCTTCCAGGGTCAGCCACTCCCGTCTTGATCTGAATCCTATGTTGCATCCTCACCTTGCTCCTCTTGTCGTTTACCACCATCAGCACCTTCGTCCTGGAGAGATGGGGCCACTGAGCACTGGGGGAGCCCAGCCTGGAGACATCCCCATGCCCATCGGTTCCCTCTGATGCTCTCCCTGCCCTGCACTCCCTGTTGTCCCCGTGTCTCTGCCCCCTAACCTGAGTGGGACCAACCCCACCCCCAGTTCCCCTTTGGGCTCAGCCCGCTTGGGGCAGTGCTCAAGGGCTGTGCTGCCATTGCCCTGCTCTGCTTTGCTCAGCCCCTGCTCTCTGCTCACACACAGCCCTGTGGAACTTCACAGAATCACACCCAATATTCCAAGTTGGAAGGGACCCACAAGGATCATCGAGTCCAACTCCTGAGCCTTCCCTGCACCATCCCCCAGAGTCACACCACGTGCCCGGGAGTATTGTCCAAACGCTTCTTGTACTTGCACCAAGCCAGCAGTGCTGAACCCCCACACAGGCACCTCCTGCTCCCAGACAGCAGCATCTCCAGCCTCTGGGTAAGGGAGAGGGGATGCAGCCATCACCTAAGTTATCCCAAACAGGGCATTCCCGTCCAACCTTGATGTCTGCCTCACCCCTCTGGGAGGATCTGTGGGCATGTGCTGGGAATTCCTGGAGGAGCTGCCATTCCTGGAGGAGCTGCATTTCTGCTGTTCCCCTCACTGTCCTGGTTTTTGCTCTCCTAAAAGAAATATTTGTTTGGAGAGGTCTCAAAACACCCCCAGGTCCTTATCCATGAAATACACCCCTCTTCCCAGTTTTGTGAAATCACCTGGTTCAGGTAGGGAAAGTGTCCACACAAGTTCTCTGAGAGGGCCAGAGGCAAATGGGAAGAGCCTGCAAGATCTCTGGGCTGTAAACAAAGCATGACTGCATCTCCCTCAGTTTAATGAAACACAAGTGTTTGGCTAAGGAGGATGAGTTATGAGGAAAACCAACCTCTTCCTTATAAGCAATTGTAAATCCAAAATTAAAAGGTTCCAAGTGAGAAAGTATGGAGAAAGAAAAATAACAGACCTTTATTAAAGGATATATGTGTATTGACAAAACAACGAAAGACCACAAAACCAACCAAATAATCCTGTATCAAAAATCCCCCTCAAAAAAAGGAAACAGCCCGGTATTCCTCGCTATTCGGCGCAATTCCAATCCCAGTAAGCAGGGAACGCTGTTGGATCACCGGAGGAGTAGAGCCTGCAGGTGTTCCCTGACAAGGGCGATTTTCGCTCCACACAACGAAAAGGGGAAGAGAAAGGGGATGTTTCTGCTGCATCCAACCCTAACTCTAACCCTAACCCTATCCCTTACTCTAATCAAAAAGTTACCTAAATCCTAACCCTAACCCTAAACCCTAATCCTAACCCAAACCCCAACCCTAACTCTAAACCTTAAGCTTACCCTAACCCTAACCCTAACCCTAACCCTAAAATTTAAGCCTATGCCTAAGCCTAACCCTAACCCTAAACCCTAACCCTAACCCTAATGAAAGGGACATTGTTGACATCATTGAGAACGAGTATCATCACAGGGGATTGGTGAAAACAAAGAGACAGCTGTGATGTCAGAGGGACATCAGTGACATCACAAGTACATGGCTGACATCAAAGAGATATCAGTGACATCATTAGGGATATTGGTGACATCGCAGGGCACAGTGGAGACATCACAGGGACATGAGTGACATCATTGGGTACCAGTGACATCACAGGGGGACTGTTGAAAACAAAGGGACAAGCACAAGGAAATCAGTGACATCACAGGGGTCTGGTGACATCACAACGATATCACGGGGACAAGGTGCCACGTCTGGTTACATTGGTGACACCATGGGGACAGCTGTGACATCATTTAGGAACCAGTGAAATCACAGCGGACTGGTTAAAAAAAGGCGACAGTCGTGCTATAAAAAGGGACATCAGTGACATGAAAGGGGTCTGATGACATCACAGGGACATGGGTGACATCACTGAGGATCAGTGACATCACAGGTGACTGGTGAAAATAAAGGAACAGTTGTGATATCACAGTGACATCGGTGACATCAATGGGGACATTGGTGACTTCACAAGGACAAGTTGACATTACAGAGAGAGCAGTGACAACATTGGGGACACAGGGGACAGTGGTGACATCCTTGGGGACATTGGTGGTATCAGTGGGGACCAGTGACATCCCAGGAGACTGGTGACAAGAAAGGGACAGCTGCGATTTCACAGGGACATCACTGACATTAAAGGGGTCTGGTGACATCACAGGGACATCAGTGACATCATGGGGACATGGTGCCACCACTAGGGACAGTAGTAACATCACAGAGACAACAGTGACACCACTGGGGACCAGTGACATCACAAGGGACTGGTGAAAATAATGGGAAACTGTGATGTCGCAGGGATATTGGTGACATCACAGGGGATATCAGTGACTGCACAAGGTCAAGGGTGACATCACAGAGACACCAGTGACATCATCGGGGACATTGGTTCCATAACACGGGACAGTGGTGACATCACACAGACAGCAGGGACCTCATTGGAGACCAGTGACATCACAGGGGAGTGCTTACAGCAATGGGAAAGCCGTGACGTCACAGGAACATTTGTGACGTCACAGGGGGTGGAGGTGACAACACAGAGACACCAGTGATATCATTGGGGACATTGGTGACATCACAGGGGACAGTGGTGACATCACAGAGACAGCAATGGTGTCACTGGGGACCAGAAATATCACTGGGTGATATAAGGAAAGCCGTGATGTCACAGGGACATCGGTGACATCACAGGAGACAGTGGTGACATTACAGGGACAGTAGTGACATCATTGTGGAGCAGTGACATCACAGAAGACTGGTGAAAACAAAGGGGCAGCCGTGATCTCCCAATGACATCAGTGACATCACTGGGGACATTGGTGACTTCACAAGGACAGCAGTGACATCGCAGAGACACCAGTGACACCACAGTGAAAAGTGGTGACATCACTGGGGACACAGGGACCACCTCTGGGACATAAGTGACATCACAGGGGACAGTGGTGACACCCGTGAGGACAGCAGTGACATCACTGGAGACCCGTGACATCACAGGGACATCGGTGACATCACAGGGACAGTGATGATATCATTGGGGACCAGTGACATTTCAGGGACATAGGTGCCTCCCAAAGGACATGGGTGACACCCTGGGGACAGAGGAGACATCATAGGGGACAGTGGTAACACCCATGGGGACATCAATGACATCAATAAACACCAGTGACATCACAGGGACAGCAGTTATGTCCCAGGGACTTTAGTGACATCATTGGAGACCAGTGACATCGCTGGGGAGAGGGGTAACATCACATGGGACAGCCGTAAAATCACTGGGGACACAGAGACCACCCCTGTGGATAGCAGTGACATCACTGTAGACCAGTGACATCACAGGGACAGTGGTGACATCACTGAGGACATCAGTGACATCACTGGGACAGTGGTCCATGACTGCTGCAGCCACTGCTGTCAGACAGATGGGTCATCCCTTGCTGACTCCATCCCACTGTTTGCAGTCGAGCTCGGCCCTCCTGGATGGCCCTGCTTGGTGGCCCAAGACCCCCAAAGGCATTCCTTGACGTTCATGGCACAACAACCAAAGGGGCTTCGTCCCGTCAGGCAAAGCCAACGCCGGAGCCCTCCTGAGCTCCCGCTTCAGGCCTTTGAAGGCCTCGTCTGTCTCAGGGCTCCACTTGATGTTCTTTTGGGTTCTTTTCAGCAGGTCCTAGAAAGGCTTTACAAGTACTCCCTACTGATAGAGCCATAAACTACACCAACCTGTCATTCCTAGAAAGGCTTGGAGATCTCCCCCTGTTTCTGGGCTGGGTGTCTGGTAGATGCTTCCTTTCTTGCTGTTCCCAGGGAACATTGTCCACTGGAGACTTCATACCCCAGGTACACCACTTTCTCTTGCACCAGCCGTGCTTTCTGTCAGAAAACTCGGAAACCATTTAAACCCAAGTTTCAAAGAGAGATTGTCCACTGCACACTCACTTCTTCTGTTCCGGTCGCTATTAACAAGTCATCTCCATATTGTAGAAGAACACCATCCGCCGGTGGTTGCTGCCATTGTTCCAGCTCTTGGACTGGTTGGTCACTGAACAAAGTGGGACTATTTTGAAATTTCTGTGGGTAAGACTGTCCAACTTCATTGCATCTTTCTCCCACTATGGACAGATTCCCACTGCAAAGCAAAAATCTTTTGACTTTCCTGAGTCTAGGGGTAGACAGAAAAAGGCATCTTTTAAATCTAACACTGTGAATCCAATCAAATTCTCTCTCAATTTTGTTAGAAGTGTATAGGGATTTGCTACCACGGGGTATAAGGTTTTAGTTATCTCATTTACTCCCCTTAAATCCTGAACTAGTCTGTAAGTTCCACTTGGTTTCTTAACTGGGAGAATTGGGGTGTTAAAGTCTGATTCACACTCTATTAGAAGTTCCAGCTTCAAAAAGTTTTCACTTCTTGGTTCAATTCCTTTTCTGCCTTCTAACATCAATGGATATCGTTTCCTGACTACTGGCTTTGCTCCTGGTATAAATTCTATCTGAATACGAGTTGCCTTTTTTGATTTACCGGGTTCATCTGTAGCCCATACCAAGGAATACACTCAATCTAAAATGTGACTGATATTTTGATTGTTTTGCTCTGGCTTTACGCAGCTCAGGACCAAACTCAGGGCTGCTATTAATTGTTACCTGAAATTCAAGTTTACCTTTTTCAAACTTAATCACAGTTCCCAGGTTTTCGAACAAATCTCTATCCAACAGAGGCTTTGGGGAATTAGGCAGATCTAAAAATGGATGAATTCCCATTTTTTCCCAACTTTGTACTGGAGGGGTTTCAGAAAGAAAGCTTTTTCTGATTGGCCTGGTACTCCCACAACTTGAACAAATTTACCACTTTCAGGCACTAGTTCTTGGTTTGGAACTGAAAATGTGGCTCCAGTGTCGATCCGAAACTCTAATTCTTTTTCACCTTCCCCTTGCTCCATTTTAACCAGTGGGTCTACCAGGGAATGACTCACCAGTCCCCCTCATTCCCTGGTCTGATGAGCGATGACAGGTCCTCCTGGGTTCCCGTTTGCCAATGTGGGGCAATCCCGTTTCCAGTGTCCCTCTTGCATGCAATGGGCACATTGATTTCGTCCCACTCTTGCTTCTTGAAAAGGTAAGCCCCCTCTTCCTCGCATTGCCTGCCCTCTGCCACCACCCCTAATATCTGAATTCTTAATTAAAGCGGCAACCACAACCTTTGTAAGTTTTCTATCTTGTCTTTTCTCCCTGTTGTTGTGCACTTTCCAGGCTTCATTCATTAACACCTCTAAATCTTTATTGGAAGGATAATCAATTTTCTGTAACCTTTTTCTAATATCAGGGTTACTTTGTCCCATTAACAACCCCACCAGTTGTTGTTTACCTGTCTCTGATGACCGATCCAGGGTAGAGTATTTTCTCCTGGCAGCTCTAAGTCTGTCTAAGAATGCCGTGGCGGTCCTGTCCCATCCTTGCCTTACATCGTACAAGGCAGCCCAATTCACTGCTTTAGGTGTAGCATTCCGCAATCCCACCTCGACCAATCTTCTATACTGTTCCAATAACTTTTACTGGCCCGGCTCATTTGGGTCCTAATTAGGGTTTTGCACTGGAAGAATATTATCTTTGTCTTCCCTTCCAACATTTGTTGCAATCTGCCTTTCCACATGATTTCTTGCTGCTTTTATTACTAGTTGTTTTTCTGTTTCTTTCAGTTCTGAGAGAATCAAGTTGATATCTAACGAATCTATGTCCTGATTTTTCACAATTAATTCAAACCTCTTACCCATCTTTTCAGGGTTTTCCCCTAAACAGTTTTGATTCCTCCCTCCAGCTGTTCAAATCACTCACTGAAAACGGCACTTTCACTTTTGTTGGAGTGCCTGCAGTTGTTATTACTGATCTTAAAGGGGCAACAGTGTGGTTGCTCTGAGCTCTAACTTTTGTTCTGCCCCTAGTCTTGCCTCTAGCTTTCTGTCCCATGGTCTGACCCCAATGTGTACTACTCACCTCCTCTTGGGGGTCTTCTCTACTCTCTGCAATACTTTCAGTGTCTGTCACATCTAATCCCAATTCCTGCAGGCTGTCAGGTCTCTGGCTAATGGGCTCTGGCCTCCAATTCATCCTACCGGGGGTCGACTGGAGTTCCTGAGGGTCTCTAATGCTCTCCTCATCACTATCTCTTTTTCCCAATTTAAGACATTACTGTCAAACACTACAAGAAACACAGGATTGTTCTACTCTGTAACAGGGTGAGTTCGAAGGATGCCGAGATTGAAAACCAAGACACTGCTGAAAGCTCATCAATAAACCCAATATTTATTACAGAAAGTGACCAAGTAAAGGGGAACCCAAGAGACAGGAAAGGAGAGGAGTCAACTAAGCCCTCAGTGAAACCCCCACTCACACAGGTGTGTTTTACGAGGTTGTCTTATCAACCCCAGGAGAACCAGAATTCCCCCCAGCAGAGGTTGCATCCTCGGAGGGTCAGCAGGCTCACAAAGACAGCAGCGTCTCCACAAAAGGCAACGTTGTCCTTCCTGTGAAGCTTGAGAGCCCCCAGCACGAGCCACCCTGTCAGTTCTGTACTCGGTGGTGCCTCCAGCCTTCAACCCCCTCATCTACAGCCTGAGGAACCAGGAGCTCAGGGATGCCATAAGGAAAATGATGACTGGATGCTTTTCAGGAGCAATAAAGGGCCTGTTTACCGGTGTGTAGTATTCAGAAGCGGACTCGGTAATGGCCCAACCTTCCTGCTCAGGTTTTTTGTCAATATCTTCGGGTTCTTCATGCACTAATTTTCTTTGCAATTAAATATTATCCTGCATCTGCCTTCTAATTTTGTGTCTACCCATTGAATTTGACCCAGAGATCTATAAATGATGAATTGTGCTCTCTGTGTATTTAAACAAAATAAAGGACCCTGCAGTGCCTTCTTTGTCCAAGACCCTTCTTCTTAGCTGTTCCTAAAGGACAGCACACTGCAGGACAGGGGGGATTTGCAAAAGGCAAGGGGACAAGAATCCCAGCACAGCAACACTACCAGGGAGCAGCAGAGCTTGGGCTTTGCAGAGCTGCTCTTTCCACTCCCACACTCTCCTTGTGGGCCTCTTTCTGGCTGGAAGGCCTGAGTGCTCTCTGAGCACAGTCCTGGGGTTTGGGGCCCTTTTGAGCACAGGCAGGGACAGGCACTGGGAACTTGTGAGGCAGAGCTGGCCTCCCTGACAGCATCTACAGGATGCTGTGGGATCTTCTGAAGGCACTGCATGGACTGGGCCACTCCTTCTGTGCCCTTGCTGCAGGGCTGGAACTCTCCTGCAGTGACACCAGGACACTCCTGCTCTTTGCATTGCCAGCCTGATTTGTAAATCCAGTCTTCCCCTGCTGTTCCCAGGGACATGCTGGGAGTGCTTCAGAGCTGCCATCCTGGGGCAGCTCCTGCCCAGCGTGGGCAGGCACAAAGTCTGTCCCCCTGCTCCTCTCCCCTCAGCAGTGCCACTGTTTGCTGCAGCCTCCTCCTCCTTGCCCAGCACAGCCCTCCTGGCATAGTTGGACACAGCCCTTGTTCTACCCCCTCCTCATGGCCCTGCCCAAGCTCCTCAGCTACAGCCTGATGGCCAGAAACCTTCAGGGCAGGGAGAGACCATTGGAGTGGTGGGTCTGTAGGGAGAAATCACTGCTGCCTCCCTTCTGAATCACCCTCAGGACCTGGACAAGCCTGTATTTGCTTTTGTTTCCATGAGGCCCTGCAGTGTCAAAGAGGCCCCTTTGATTCCAGGAGGCTGCACAGTGTCCCCGGGTTCCTTTGGCTCCAGAATGGCCTGGAGTGTCACAGTGGTCCCTTGAGTCCATGAGGTGTCCTCAGTGTCACAATGACCCCTTGATTCTGTGGGGTTCCCCAGTGTCCCAAGGTCTATTTAGCTCCAAAAAGTTCCTGTAGTGTCAGAGTGGCCCCTTCCCTTCATGAGGTTTCACTGTGTCCCAGGGTTTCTTTGTTTTCAGGAGGCACCACAGTGACTCAATGGCTCCCTGATTCCGTCAGGTTCCAAAAGGTTTCAGGGCTACTTTTCTTCCACAAGGCCCCCATGTTAAATGGTGTCCTGGTTCCACAAGATTTCCCAGTGTCCCTGTGTTCCTTTCTTTCCATGAGGCCCTTCAGTGTCACAGTGTCCCCTTGATTCCATGACGTTGCACAGGGTCATCACAAAGCTGAGCCAACCCAGATGGAAGTTTGGGAGAGATCAGGAGGAACTGGGACAAAAAGGATTGGGGGCTTGGCTAACAGAGAGGAAAGATTTTGATGAGGTAAAAGCAGGTTCAGGGAATGCTGAGGGTGCTGAAACACTGTGTGCAAACAGTCCTGATGGACCATTACCCTCTTTGTAACCTCTCTGTAGCCCCAACCTGAAAGTGTTGTCCCTGCCGTGGAAAGGAATCCACTACTCAAACCTCAACCTCACCCTGAGTTCAAAGACAAAGCTCAAACGCAGAACTCCAGACTCTTACTGGTACTCGAATGCCCACCCCATTTCCAAACCCATAATACCAGCATGACAGCTTGAATCCTAACCCAGACCAAAAAGCTCTTCCCAGATCATGAACCAGACATTACCAGCAGAACAACAAACCTCACAAAGTTCTGCCCAATCCCCACCCTGAGCTCTAAAGCCCAAGCCCTGACCATGAAGCACCCCCACAGCCCTTGGGAGCAGGGCAAAGAACCTGCAGGGCCCAGAGCAGGCCCAAGGGGTTGGCAGAGCAATGGGAGGTGACCTGGATCTGCTCAGCTCTGCAGGGACCCCCAGCAGAAGGGCCTGGGCTCTGTCAGGGATGTCCTGGGGCACAGGGGCTCAGCATCCAAGCCAAGAAGGTCAAGTGCACATGGCAGCAGCCAGAGCTGGGGGACAGCAGAGCCATCAGGGAGGGCCCAGAAATGCTGCTGGGAGGGGGGTGGGAAAGCAGGAGGGGTGTGTGCAGCCTGCAAGGCCAGAGGAGCAGCAGGGCCAGGGGAGCACAGCCTGCAGCAGAGATGGCCAAGGGCTCTGGCAGGGCTGCAAGGCCCAAAGGCACCCAGGCCTTTGTGCCCTTGGCTCTGGCAGCTGCCTCTGCCCCTCAGGCCACCACAAGCACCTTTCCTTTGTCTGCCTGCACTCCTGGCCTGCAAGGATCTGCTCTGAGGAGTCCCTGGGGAGGCTTTGTCAGTGCCTGCCCTCAGTAGGGCCCAGCAATGCTTCAAGGGACTTGGGCTTTGGCTTCTGACTTCTGGAGCAGCTTCTTCAATCTTCTCCCAGCAGATCCTGTCCCTGCCGGGGGGCTCAGGGCTGTTTGGGGGGCAGTGGGATGGGAGGGGGAGCAACAACCAAGGCCCAAAACTGGGCAAGCCCTGCCAGGCTGCTCAGGGAGGGGCGAGGCAGAACCCAAGGGCAGAAGCTGCCAGGAAAGTTGCTTGTGGTGGCCTGAGGGGCAGAGGCAGCTGCCAGAGCCAAGGGCACAAAGGCCTGGGTGCCTTTGGGCCTTGCAGCCCTGCCAGAGCCCTTGGCCATCTCTGCTGCAGGCTGTGCTCCCCTGGCCTTGTTACCTTCCCAAAACTTCCATCTGGGTGGGGTCAGCTTTGTGATGACACTCTACAACCTCATAAAATCAAGTGCCCATTGTGACATTCCAGGGCCTAAGGGAGCCAAAGGAACTGAGGGGCATTGACAACCTTATGAAATAATGGGGTCATTGAGACACTGCTAAAACCCATGAAATCAGGAGGTCATTGTTACACTGGAAAACCTCATGGAATCAAGGGACCATTGTGACACTGCAGGGCCTCATGGAAAACAAGGAACACAGGGAAACTCTGAAATCTTGTGGAATGAAGGAACCATTAAACACTTGGGGCCTTGTGAAAAGAGACAAACCCTGAGACACTTTGGAACCTGATGGACCCAAGCAGGCATTTTGAAACTGCAGGCCCTCAGAGAAACTGCAGGAACCCTGGGACATAATGGAAGCTCCTGGATCTAAGGGGCCATTGTGACACTGGGGAACCTCTGGGAATGAAGGTGCCTCTCTGACACTGAGGAACCTTTTGGGCTCAAGTGGTCACTGTGGCACTGCAGGGCCTCAGGGAAGCCAAGGAACCCTGGGACACTGTGGAATCTCCTGAAATCAATGGGCCACTCTGATGCTGCAGAACCTCCTGGAACCAAGGGCTCATTGGGAACCCAACTGGGCCTCCTGGAACCAAAGGAATGCAGGGACACTGTGGAATCTCCTGGAACCAAGGGGCCATTGTGCCTGTCCAGCACTCCATGGAATCAAGGAGAGCCGCTGCCTCCCCCCCGCCGCTGCACGGACCGGAGTCGCCGGCTCTGCCCCGCTTGGACCCCTCTGGAGTCAGCGTGTTCTTGGGCAGCACAACTTAGCTCAGACCAGAGAGTTTCCCAGAGTTTGCTTTGCCCCCTCTTTACTGGGAGTTTCGTTTTTGTTCTTTGTTCATTCAGGGGGAAAAGAGGGAAGGGAGGCACGTGTTGATCCCTGTTTCATCTGTTTAGCAAAGGGAGTTGGGTCATGGGGGGAGAGAGGAGGAAATTTCTCTCTCTGCTGTTGCTTTGAACTGTTCTGTTGGTATTGCTGGTTTTGCTGCTGTATTTCCTGTCAGTGAACTGTTATTTTTTTCACTTATACCTCCTAGTAATTTGTCTCCCTGCATCGGTGGGGAATAAAAGGGGAGTGAGTTCATTTTATCGGAGTTCCTGCCCCAAGATGTGTCTTTAAACCAGGACAGGTTACTCAAGGGCTCCCTGAAATTTGGCATCATCCACAAAGGACTTGAAAACACATTTTGTCCCATTGTCTATAGAGATATGAAAGATGTTCTCTAGTGGTGTTCAAGGGCTGGTCACTGAGGGATTTCATCAGGAAGTTGCTGCCAGGAGGACTTTGTACCATGGATTTTATTTGACACTCTACAGTCCATCTCTCAGCAGTCTCACTCCAAGGAGAGCACAGGAGACCATGTGAAGAGCCTTGATAAAGTCTGGGCACACAACATCCCCTTCTTTTCCCTCCGACGGGGGTTCTGCAATCCCTGCCTTGTCCTTCCCATGCCTGGCAATGGTTGTAGCAGGACTCGCCATGTCCCCTTCCCTGCTGAGCCTGAGCAGTCTGGAACTCTGCCAAGCCTCCTTGCTGCCCTGTTTGCAGACTGGTTCATGTCTGCCTTTGCCAAGGCCTCAGGAACCTCTGGGATGGCTCTGGCCTTTGCAAGGGTTTGGCAGAGTCTCCTCTCTGAGAAGGAATTTTGAAAGCAAGGGGGTCCTTTTTGCCCCTTGCAGCTCAACAAGAGGCTTCTCCCAGAAACTCTGTTTATGCCTTCCACCCCCACCCCCAAGCCGTGACACACGGGCATATCCTCTCCATGCAGGGCAAACATGGACTGCTGAGCTGGTCATTTCTGTCCCTCCTTGGAGGGAAGAACAACCTCCCTGCCCTGGGCTGAGAGGCCAGTGCTGGGAAGGGCGCTGGCTGTGCAAGGGCACTGCTGGGTGCCCCCACCCTGACCCCTCCACACTTGTGCTGCTCCTGCTGTTTTCCTCTGCAGGCCTTGTGTTGGGCACAACCTGCAGAGCAAACTGGAGAGGAGATGGAAGCTCTCAGGCCCTGCCCTGAGGAGATGCCCCTGCAGGATGGCAGTGCTGCTGCAGAGGTCAGCTCTGTGCCAGCAGTGCCCGTGGCTGTCCCTGCCTGCAGTCCCTGCCCAGTCCTGCAGCAGGACTGGCCCCCACTGCCCGAGCACTGAGGCCTCAAACAACACAGGGCTCTGCAGGACAGTGGGCAAGGGTGGGAGGAGGAGGTCATGGAGGAGAAGGGCTGCTGCTCCCTGGCAGGGCTGCTCTGCTGGGACTCTTCTGTCACCCAACTCTGCACAGAGGCACCAACCCTGCAGTTCCAGAGCAGTCAGAGAGGAAAGATGGCAGGGAAACCAGTCCATGCAGAGTTCTTTATTTCCTTAAAGTATACAGTGAGTACAACTGCCATTTTGTACAGCCTCTGGGCAGGCTAGAAAGGCAAACACTGAACTGACAATGTGATTTATATATAAAAACACATATATATGTACATTCATATGTATAAAGATTTTTTGGTGTGAACCACAAAACTAAAACCCATACTGGGAGAAAAAAATAGAGAAGATACGGGCCATTATTAAGTACATAACAGGATTAGTCTTTAATGAGATACATAACTTGAAGAAGAAAGAGAGTTTATTGCTTCTGAAAAAACCCCAGTTATCTTATTCTTCAGGACATCCTTGAGCTCTTGGTTCCTCAGGCTGTAGATGAGGGGGTTCAGTGTTGGAGGCACCATTGAGTAGAGAACTGACAGGGCCAGATCCAGGGATGGGAAAGAGATGGAGGGGGGCTTCAGGTAGGCAATGAATGAGGTGCTGAGGAACAGGGAGACCATGACCAGGTGAGGGAGGCACATGGAAAAGGCTTTGTGCCGTCCCTGGTCAGAGGGAATTCTCAGCACAGCCCTGAAGATCTGCACATAGGAGAAAACAACGAAAATGAAAAATCCCAAAAAAGGAAAATCAGTAAAAGCAAGAAGCCCATTTTTCCTCAGGTACGTGCCTGAGCAGGAGAACTTGAGGATGTGAGGGATTTCACAGAAGAACTGGCCCAGGGCATTGCCCTGGCACAGGGGCAAGGAAAATGTATTGGATGTGTGCAGCAGAGCATTGAGAAACTCAGTGGCCCAGGCAGCTACTGCCATGTGGGCACAAGCTCTGCTGCCCAGGAGGGTCCCGTAGTGCAGGGCTTTGCAGATGGCAACGTAGCGGTCGTAGCACATGATGGTCAGGAGAGAAAAGTCTGCTGACATGAAAAAGGTAAAGAAAAACACCTGTGCAGCACATCCTGTGTAGGAGATGGTTGTGGTGTCCCAGAGGGAGTTGTGCATGGCTTTGGGCACAGTGGTGCAGATGCAGCCCAGGTCTGTGAGGGAGAGGTGCAGCAGGAAGAAGTCCCTGGGGGTGTGCAGGTGCTGGTCGCAGGCTACGGCGCTGAGGATGAGGCCGTTGCCCAGGAGGGCAGCCAGGGAGATGCCCAGGAAGAGCCAGAAGTGCAGCAGCTGCAGTTCCCGCCTGTCTGAGAATGCCAGGAGCAGGAACTGGGCCATGGAGCTGCTGTTGGGCATTTGCTGCTTCCTCAGAGTGTTTGGATCTGCTGAGGGGGAGAAGTCAATGCTGAGTTGGACGAGGCTGCTGCAACCAAGCAGGACACGTCTCACAGCCACCCCACTCTCAGGCTCTCTGTCCTCACTCAAACCTCCCTGCAGCTCCCTCCCCTGAGCTCTGGTTGTTGCTGCCTGAGGGCACCACTGGAAGCAGGAACTCTGGGATGGGCTCCCAAGGACTCCTTCTTGCTCTGTTGGCAGAGGGAACTTGGAATGCAGGGTGATCTCCAATTAAATGTCCTCCTGATACATCCAAGAGCTTCTCAGCTTTGCTGTTTGCAACTTGCCCAAAGGAAGGACTGAGCTGAGGGAATTCTTTGTGTTTGTTCCCCCACTTGCCCCTGCCAGAGGTAGGAGTGATTGTGACTGTGTGAAATCTATGACCTTTCCATTTTACTGCAGGTCAACCCTTGTGGGTTCTGAGGGCACAGGGATGGTCCCTCAGTGCAGACACAAGAGCTGCTCTGCCCATCAGTCTGTGCTCAGCTGCCCTGTGCTGGCAGCTTGGAGCTGCAGGAGCATCACACTCAACTGTTCCCCTACACAGAAACTGCACAGATAGCCAGGAATCCGTGTCCAAAGAACAGACTGACACACTCATCGCCTTTTCATCTCTCCCCTCCCAGAGTGAGACACAAAATGCTCATTGCAGCTGCCCAGACCACTTCAATGGAATTAGCACTGAGGAGTTTTCTCCACGGGGATCCTGTGCAGCACAGAGATACTATGGCAGAACTGTGCCCTTCTGGAGGGCACCTGCAGCCCTGCAGGACACTCAGGGAAACAGCTGAAGAGCCTGAAGTTGCCTGGAGGGCACTTGGGCACTTTGCTCCCACAGACACATCCCCACAGCAGCACCCAAAGGGTTTGTGTCTGCACAGGAATCTGCCCCCAAACCCCACACTTGGTCAGAAAAGCCAAGGGTGAGAACAAGGAGAGCCCAGGCAGCAGGGGATGGCAGGGAAATGCCCCAGTGATGCTGCCAAGGGAGGAGGGACAGGCAGAGACAGATGGAAATGTAGGCCTTGTCCTTGCCTGGGCTCTGGCTGCTGCAGGGTAATGCCCAGCCCAGCCCCCGTGGGCCTGAGGGCAGAGGCTCTGCTTGGGCTGACAAAGGAGCCCAGGCAGGAGGTGCTCAGGGAAGGGCTTTGTGCCACAGACACAGGCAGGGAGGGGCCACATCCCCCTGGCCAGCACTTGTGGCAGCAGCTGCCTCTCCCTCCCTGCCTGGGTGTGTGTGAGGAGCTGTTCCTGCCAGCAGCCCCTCCCTGTGCCCAGCTCACCTCCCTGCAGTGCTGCCAGAGCCCATCCCCAGCCCAGGGCCCAGGGGCAGCTCTGGCACAGGGCAGGGGCTTCAGAGCAGATCCCAGAGCCCCTGCGCTGGCTGGGAAGGGGCAGGTGTTGGCAGTGGATGTGCTTCCTGAGAAGGGCCCTGGCACAGGGAACCTCCTTGCCCTGGGCCACTGATGGGGCAGCAGCAAGTCCTGCTCTGCAGCAGCTTCTCCTGCTGCCCCCCAGCAAATTCAGCACAGCCATCCTGACAGCTCCTGCCAGGGCTGGCATTTGGCAGCTGCAAGAGCCACTTGCAGCAACTCCCCTGCACTGCTCTGCAGCCACAGCCTTCCCATGCCAAAGCGTTGCCAAGGTTCCTCCCCTGAGCAGCTCTGCCCTATCCTCCCAGCCCAGGATCCCTTTCACCTCTTGCTCCCTTCTCCTCGCTACCCTTGCTGCCTGCAGCTCCTGCCCTGCTCTGCCATAGGGCCACTTCCTCTGCCCTGCAGGGACTGGGAGAGTCCTTCTGAAAGATCCTACAAACTGTGGGTTGTGGAGATCCCTGCAGGAAGGGAAGTTTAAGTGTCCTCCAGCCAGAGAATTCTTCATTCAAATCCTGGGAAGGTTTCTCCCACAGTGAGAGCTCAGTCCCCTCCCAGCCCAGGCTGCCTCTCACCTCTCTGCCTTCTCTCCTGTGCTCTGGGTGCTGCAGGCAGTGCCCTCAGCCCTGCTGGGCTGTGCAGAGGAGCTGTTCACAAGCAGAACTGTGTCTTTGAAGCTGTTCTTGGTTGCCAGGAGCTCCCTGTGTATCAGGAACCCTGCCCAGCTCAGCAGCACAGCAACAGCCACAGGCATTTCATCACCCTCGGGGGCTTTGGGGATGAGTCCCTGAACATCAGACCCTCAGGAGAGTTGCAGGAACCTCTTGAGAAACCAAAGTGAGATTGAAACACTGAAGTTTCTTGTACTGTTAATGGGTCCCACTGAGGGATCCAACTGAGAAAAGATCTTTTTATAGTACAAACCTGGAAACTGTGATGACAGGTCAGTGAATCACAAAATCATCAAGGCTGGAAGAGACCTTCAAGATCTTTTTGTCCAACAGTCAACCAGCACCACCATAATCACCCCTAAACCATATCCTAAAGTTCCATATCCAGATGCCATCTGAACACTTCCAGAGACTCCATCATCTCCGTAAGAATCTTCTTCCAATACTTAAACACTCAGTGAAAAATTAATCCAGAGGCTCAAGATGTGCTTTTTCTAAAATTGGCAATAGAGCAAACGATGACTGTCAACAAATATTAAGGTCCCGCAAAGATCCCACTTCAATGGTGGTGGTTAAGGCGTGTCGCAATGTAGGATCCAACAGGTACAACAAATCCCTACTAACTGAAGTCCTGGCAGTGCAACAACTACAGAAGGAGGCTGTGTGTCACCTCTGCACACAAACAGGACATTTTAAAGGGATTGCCCTCAGCTGAAAAGAAGAGTACCTACAGTACCACCCAACTTGTGTTCCTGATGTCAAAAAGGGATTGCCCTGGGCCAGTGACTGTAGATCACTCTTGGACACAGAGGGGAGGCCGCTTTTGCTGAAAGCTCCACGAAGGCTGGCCTCGATTTCAGGAAATGTGGAGCCAAGCACGAAGGGCAGCGTGATGATAAAAAATGCCCCACAAGTCAAGCACACTCAGCTGCTCCCCTCACTCCCGGACAGAGACCCAGAGCAAGTGTCTCTAGGGTGGAGTTGGCATCTCCCAACCAACTTACATTAGGCAGTGACAACTACCAAACAGTTCTCGTGAGACCAACGAATAACCTTCCAGTACCTGCTGGAAATTACATTTTAACTGGGACTGCTCCATCTAATAATACAGGGTTAACAGTTATCCCACACTAAGTGACTGTAGACAACCCTAAGGCATTAGAAGTGACTCTAAAAGCTCTATTTCCACCTGTGGAGCAAGACACCCATAGCCAATGTAACCCACATTGCTGTAAGGGGGACACTTTGGACTCTATGCCGATGGTCCAGTGGTCACAGGCCATTTTACTCCATCAGCCAATGCGAACCTGCACGGTATCTTTTCCCAACACTCACCAACGTCTTCCAGTTCAAGGTCTTACAGACACAGGAGCAGACGTCATGATCTTTGCGGAGAGCGACTGGCCAAAGGAATGGAGCACTACGGAGCCCTGCACCGACATCAAAGGGGTAGGAGGAGCCCAGACACCGCTCCAAAGTGTCCCCACTTTACTGATCAAAGAACCAGAAGGTAAAAGTTCTTCAGCAAAGCCCTATGTCCTTAATATCCCAATGACCCTTTTGGGGGGAGAGATATGATAGGACAATGAGGAGTCCAACCAACTGCCTCAAATTTAGTTTAAAGGCCACTGGTGAGCTGCAATCTCCTGCCCTCACATGGCCCTCTGACGAGCCAATCTGATTACAGGGCTCAATTTTCAGTTCACCTTCCCTCTGTTCCATTTTTGCAGCTGCTAGCCCTTACTCAGCCAGAGCTAACACACAACTATTCTCATGTTCCACTAACAAGTGCTAGAACTGTGTTCATAGATGGTTCTGGCAGAACATCTAACGCAGCAGTCACCTGGCTCAGAGCAGGAAAATGGGTATATGACATGCACAAGGTAAGAGGTTCCTCTCAGCAGAGCTCTCTGCAGTCATACCTGCATTTCAGCTATTTCCAGAGCCTTTAAACATTGTTTCCCATTCAGCCTCTGTCATCAGAGCAGTTCAGCGAATGGAGAATTCATTCATAAAATATATCTCCCAATTACAATGATTTCATATGTTCAAATCATTACTGTATGAAATTAGTCACCGTAAACACAAACTCCACATAATCCACATTCGTTCTCACATTTTTCTGACAGGGTCCATTACAGCAGGAAATCATGTGGCAGATCAAATAGCTGTTACAGGGCACCTTGACCAAACTGCAGTGGTTCCAAA
>NW_026087617.1:0-43524 GCF_022539395.1 Myiozetetes cayanensis
GATTAGCTTTAAGCAGGGCCTGCAGCCAGCAACAGCTGAGAAGAGAACAGCAGCAAACTCCCTTTGACAGGGAAGAAAGAAGAAACCAGGCAGCTCTGCAGCTTGCAATAGGTCCTCCCCTCCCGGCACACACACCAACCACCTCCCCATCTCCTTCCAGCCACACACCAGCCCCCACAACTCCTCCCCCTTCGTTTGTCAAGGAGACTAATCTCTACCATTAGTGGGCCAAGGCCGATTCTTTTGTTCAACTAATGGCCCATATACAGAGTACACACACGGCGGGGAAGGGGAAAGAAAAATTCCTTGCTCAAAATCAGAACTATGACATTATCCACCCTAATTTTTTTCCCCTTTTGCATACCACCATACATCTATCAAATTGAACTTTTGAACTCCATACATACATACATCATTCTAAACTGTGTACATATTCACAAATATCTAGATACATATAGTTATGGTCTCTTTACCCTAAGAAAATATCTCCTTGAGGTATGCACCGGGTTTCTCCATCTTCTTGCATCACTCACCATGTGCAACCAGGTCCTGGGCAAAAACAATTCCACGAATGGATTTGCCTTTGCTCGAGGGCAGGGTTAACCCAATCTGTTTTACCTAACAGACCTCTCATGTGAACCACTGGGACCTTGTCCCCATCTACAGTGTGAAGGGTCTCTGATTGGGCAAGGCCGGCTCGATTGGCCGGAGCCTCTAGGGTTTGACTAACCATGTAACCTTTGCTAGGTGTTGATCCCAGTGTTTTGAAAGTCCCTCCACCTAATGCTTTCAGGGTAGTCTTCAACAGTCCATTGCACCGTTCAACCTTCCCGGCAACTGCTGCGTGGTATGGTATATGATAGACCCACTCAATGCCATGCTCTTTTGCCCAGGTAGTAACTAAACTATTCTTGAAGTGTGTCCCATTATCTGACTCAATTCGCTCTGGGGTGCCGTGCCGCAACAGGAGCTGTGTTTTCAAGGCCCAGGATGGTATTTCTGGCAGTGGTGTGGGACACCGGATGGGTCTCCAACCATCCAGTGGTGGCTTCCACCATGGTGAGCACATAGCGCATACCTTGACGGGTCCGTGGGCAGTGTGATATAATCAACCTACCAAGCCTCCCCATACCTGTATTTATTCCACCATCCACCATACCACAGGGTTTCAGTCTCTTGACCTGTTTAATGGTAGCGCATGTCTCACAGTCATGAATAACTTGAGAGATAGCATCCATGGTTAGATCCACTCCTCGGTCTCGTGTCCATCTCTAGGTGGCATCTCTGCCCATCGTGCTAAGAACAATTCCTTTGTGCTGCCAGTCTAGGTCCACCTGTGACACTTCAACTTGTGCAGTTCGGTCTGTCTGTTCATTGTTGCGATGCTCTTCATTGGCCTCGATTTTTGGGTGCGTGGTGTCTACGTGGCGGGCCCTCACAATCAGTTTCTCTACCCGGGTAGCAAATGTCTTACCATATATCAGGGGTCCAGATGGGTTTTCCCTACGTTTCCAATTGGTCTTCTTCCATCTGTCAACCACCCCCACAGGGCATTGGCCACCATCCATGAGTCCGTGTAGAGGTAAAGTTTTGGTCACTTCTCGTCTCAGTAATGTCCAACGCCAACTTGACAGCTTTGAACTCTGTGAATTGGCTTGATTCACTCTCTTCTTCATAGTTTCTGAAACTTGTCGTGTGGGAATCCATACAGCTACTTTCCATTTACGTTTCATCCCTACGATGTGGTAGGAACCATCAGTAAAGAGTGCGTAGCGTATGTCTTCTTCTGGTAGTTGGTTGTATGCTGGGGCTTCCTCCGCCCACGTACCACCTGGTCCCCTTCTTCTTCTTCTGCTAGACTAAAATTCTCACCTTCCGGCCAGTTTGTGATGATTTCTAGGATCCCAGGGCGATTTGGGTTTCCAATGCGGGCGCGCTGCGTGATCAGGGCCGTCCATTTTGCTCCAGGTGGCATCAGTGGCATGATGAGTAGAGGGCATCTTCCTTTGAACATCCAACTCAACACCGGTAGCCAAGGTGCCAGGAGGAACTGTTCTTCTGTGCCAATCACCTCTGAGGTAGTTTGTACTCCTCATAAGCTGCTAGGATCTCTTTTTCTGTTGGAGTGTGATTGGCTTCCAACCCTCTGGACTTCGACTTCAGAATCCAAGTGGGCGGCCTCGGATCTCACCAGGTACCTTCTGCCAGAGGCTCCAGGAGAGGCCCTTATCCCCAGATGCAGAGTAGAGCACATTCTTCACATCTGGTTCTGTCCATGACTGGTCCAAGGGCTACAGTATGGGCAATCTCCTGTTTAATCTGTTCAAATGCTTGCTGTTGTTCAGGACCCCACTGGAAATCATTCTTCTTGTGGGTTACCAGATAGAGAGGGCTTACGATATGGTTGTACTCGGGGATGTGCATTCTCCAAAAACCTATGGCACCCAGGAAAGCTTGTGTTTCCTTCTTGCTAGTTGGTGGGGCCATTGCTGTGATTTTATTGATGACTTCAGTCGGGATCTGACGACGTCCATCTTGCCACTTTACTCCCAGGAACTGGATCTTTTGGGCCCTTGACTTTACTCTATTTAATGGCAAACCCAACTCCCAGGAGAATCTGTAAGATTTTCTTTCCTTTCTCAGAGACCTCTTCTGCTGTGTCCCCCATACGATGATGTCATCAATGTACTGCGAGGATGTTCTGGGGCTTCCCCTTTCTCTAGTGTAGCCTGGATCAATCCGTGGCAGATGGTGGGACTGTGTTTCCACCCCTGGGGCAGTAGGTTCCACGTGTACTGCACGTCCCTCCACGTGAAAGTAAACTGCGACCTGCACTCTACTGTCAAGGGAATGGAGAAGAATGCATTCGCGATTTTAATAGTGGCGTACCACCTCGCTGCCTTAGACTCCAGCTCGTGCTGGAGCTCCAACATATCTGGAACAGCAGCACTCAGCGACGGGGTGGCTTCATTCCAGGCCACGATAGTCCACAGTCAATCTCCATCTCCATTCTCCATCAGACTTACGCACAAAGCCAGATGGGGCTGTTGAAGGGGAGTGGATCCTGCTGATCACTCCTTGGCTCTCCAGTTCACTGGATCATCTTATGGATGGGGATCACATCATTTAGATTCGTTCGGTACTGCCGATGGTGCACTAATATGGCCAGTCTTCGCAGCGAAGATCCAGGGAAAGGTCTTTACACCTTCCAGCCTGCGCATTGGATTTTTAGGTGAGACACAGTGTGCGCGGAACTGAGCCCACCCTTTAATCCTAAGGTTCATCTGCCGGGGCCAGCGAGCTTGGACGGTGGCAGCGAGGTCCTAGGACGTGGGTGGGTTGCCTTTAAGGGCTAACGAGCTCCACCTGCCCGGGAGTGGCCTTGACCGGGAATCGAACCCGAGCCTCCGGCGGTGATAGCGCCGCGCCTTTACCACTAGACCACCAGGGCTCCACTATTGTAGTGGCAATTGGCACTTGCTGTTCCTCAACCTTCAACAGTCCCACAGCAGAAGGGTTCTCCGAGAGGCCAGGTAGTGAATTCAGCCGCTTAGCCGCCTCTGTCTCACAGTAGCTATTCCGAAGCCCATCTATGTCCCTTGAGGTCTTTGAAATACCCATTCCTAAGGTAGTCAATGCCCAGGATACATGGGGCATCTGGACCAGTCACAATGGGGTGTTTCTACCACTCCTTCCTGGTCAAACTCACTTCAGCTTCCAACACGGTCAACTGTTGCGACCCTCCTGTCACCCCAGAAATGGAAATAGCCTCCTGTCCCACATGTCCTGAGGGCATTAACGTGCACTGAGTGCCAGTGTCAACCAAAACCTTATATTCTTGTGGGTCTGACATGCCAGGTCATCGGATCCACACCGTCCAATAGACACGGTTGTCCCGTGCCTCTACCTGGTTAGAGGCAGGGCCCCTCTAATACTGGTCTCTGTCCTGCTCGTCACAGTTTTCCATCTGTGAACACCGGCGGGAGGTACCTTCTAACGGGTCAGATCCCTGCCCACGGGATACCGGCACTGCACTCACTTTCACAGACTTTTTCTTTTCCTTGTCCTTCAACTCCTGTACTTGGGCTGCCAAGACATGGGTAGGTTTCCTGTTCCACTGTCTCATGTCTTCTCCAAGGTCAGATAAGAAATACCACAGCTCGGTTCGTGAGGTCTGTCTACCCTCTCTAGCTGGGGGGCGCCCGGTTCTCACTGGTGCCACCTGGGAGCTGTTTCTCTCAATCTTTTCTAGGATTTTCTCCTGTTGATCTTGTAGTTTTGTAGCTATGGTAGTGAGGTTATTGATTTAGGTCTCTATGGAGGAAACACGGGTTTGTAGTGATCCTTGGACCATACTGTCATACATCTGAAGTTTATTTGTTATAAACACCACTGGTCTAGTCTTTTCCCCAGCCTCCAATGATGTCAGGTAACTGACGTGTGCAGATGGCCCCATACGTATGAAGGTCCACCACATGACTGGTGTACATCTAACCTTGTAAGGATCGTGATTAGTTTGCATATCTCTTCCAAACAGAACCTCCAATAGTGCCATTTTTCCTCAGGCGTCAGAGCCCCTCCTCCATGGTATTCCAGCTCTTCACAAAATGGTCTGTCTGCAAGACCTCTCTGTAAACGAACCTCTCTCACACAGCAACCAGCAGCCGTGCCCAGAGAGACAGGGGCTTTGATTCTCTCACAAATGCCTCTTCAATGCCCACATCCTGGGCAATAGACCTCAAGAACCTTGCTTCACCGCCATCAAGGTTTATGGCATCACCCGTGGAGTCCCAGACTCGGATCATCCAGGTCAGTATGGGCTCATTCCAGGTGACGAATGACATCTGACCGTAAATTCCGGAGGTTGTCATACGATAAGGACTCAGTGATGATTTCTGACTCCAGGTTAACTGCCTGTGAGGGTCCTACCTCCCCATCATCATTAACTGGGAAGGGCTGATTTGGTCTTATATTTCCTCTTTTGGATAGGGGCAACCTCCATTGACTTGTTTGGTCCCTTGGAACTGGTCAGTATCAGGAGTCACCCTTGTATCAGACCTGTCGTTTTCATCTTTTCCTTTTCCTGTGAGGGCTGCACCATACTGAGCACCTTTCTGTAGGCAACAGCTAAAGCCCCACATGCATCTACCACCTGCCTCTCTATGGGTTTACCACGACCTCTCTCCCTCACAGCTGTTATTATCTGTGCAGGGTTTAGGAGTTGTTCGAGAGTGAACTTCCATGTTGTAGGAACTGAACCACTTTCTAGAAATTTACCCATATCCTCCCATGGCCCATGCCATTCGAGGTTTTCCACCACTGGGATTGCCTCCTGTGCCCGTTCCTGGTAAATCCTGGGCCTAACTACGAATATTAGATATGACACCGTGGCACAAGCTTGCACGAGAAACCCAAAAAGTAAAGCGTCTCTTACATCTAAAGAGAGTTTAAATTTCTCAGAGGTCATTGTATTGGAACCAAAGGGAAAATGTATGAAGGGTTGGGTAAATATACCCCCCGGTGTTTCTCCATAGGGATAGGTGTCATTTTTCTTAAAACCCCAAAGGAGACAGTGTAGACTTGAGCAGTAATTTATCCTTGAGAACATATCCCGAATGAAAATAACAGGTACTGAGTTTGCTATGTCATAAAACCAGTGCAAGATCTCTAACATACTTATTGCAATGAAGGTCATAGTGTCTGAGCTGAAAAACATCGACAGGTGGGACATAGATTTTGGCATAATTATATACCACAGAAAAGCAACGACCTTAGACTTCATGGTCCCTACAGGTTCACAAACACATATAAAGTCACACAAGGGCAGTTATTGTTTTCCACTTTTCCTCTCTTGTGCCCTACGTTTGGGCGCCAAAAATGTCCCAGTTTAAAAGAGACAAGGGTCTTTTCCTCCCAGTCCATCCTCAGCAAAAGACCCTTGTCTCTTTTAAACTGGGACATTTTTTGGCGCCCAACGTAGGGCACAAGAGAGGAAAAGTGGAAAACAATAACTGCCCTTGTGTGACTTTATATGTGTTTGTGAACCTGTAGGGACCATGAAGTCTAAGGTCGTTGCTTTTCTGTGGTATATAATTATGCCAAAATCTATGTCCCACCTGTCGATGTTTTTCAGCTCAGACACTATGACCTTCATTGCAATAAGTATGTTAGAGATCTTGCACTGGTTTTATGACATAGCAAACTCAGTACCTGTTATTTTCATTCGGGATATGTTCTCAAGGATAAATTACTGCTCAAGTCTACACTGTCTCCTTTGGGGTTTTAAGAAAATGACACCTATCCCTATGGAGAAACACCGGGGGTATATTTACCCAACCCTTCATACATTTTCCCTTTGGTTCCAATACAATGACCTCTGAGAAATTTAAACTCTCTTTAGATGTAAGAGACGTTTTACTTTTTGGGTTTCTCGTGCAAGCTTGTGCCACGGTGTCATATCTAATATTCGTAGTTAGGCCCAGGATTTACCAGGAACGGGCACAGGAGGCAATCCCAGTGGTGGAAAACCTCGAATGGCATGGGCCATGGGAGGATATGGGTAAATTTCTAGAAAGTGGTTCAGTTCCTACAACATGGAAGTTCACTCTCGAACAACTCCTAAACCCTGCACAGATAATAACAGCTGTGAGGGAGAGAGGTCGTGGTAAACCCATAGAGAGGCAGGTGGTAGATGCATGTGGGGCTTTAGCTGTTGCCTACAGAAAGGTGCTCAGTATGGTGCAGCCCTCACAGGGAAAAGGAAAAGATGAAAACGACAGGTCTGATACAAGGGTGACTCCTGATACGACCAGTTCCAAGGGACCAAACAAGTCAATGGAGGTTGCCCCTATCCAAAAGAGGAAATATAAGACCAAATCAGCCCTTCCCAGTTAATGATGATGGGGAGGTAGGACCCTCACAGGCAGTTAACCTGGAGTCAGAAATCATCACTGAGTCCTTATCGTATGACAACCTCCGGAATTTACGGTCAGATGTCATTCGTCACCTGAATGAGCCCATACTGACCTGGATGATCCGAGTCTGGGACTCCACGGGTGATGCCATAAACCTTGATGGCGGTGAAGCAAGGTTCTTGAGGTCTATTGCCCAGGATGTGGGCATTGAAGAGGCATTTGTGAGAGAATCAAAGCCCCTGTCTCTCTGGGCACGGCTGCTGGTTGCTGTGTGAGAGAGGTTCGTTTACAGAGAGGTCTTGCAGACAGACCATTTTGTGAAGAGCTGGAATACCATGGAGGAGGGGCTCTGACGCCTGAGGAAAATGGCACTATTGGAGGTTCTGTTTGGAAGAGATATGCAAACTAATCACGATCCTTACAAGGTTAGATGTACACCAACCATGTGGTGGACCTTCATACGTATGGGGCCATCTGCACACGTCAGTTACCTGACATCATTGGAGGCTGGGGAAAAGACTAGACCAGTGGTGTTTATAACAAATAAACTTCAGATGTATGACAGTATGGTCCAAGGATCACTACAAACCCGTGTTTCCTCCATAGAGACCTAAATCAATAACCTCACTACCATAGCTACAAAACTACAAGATCAACAGGAGAAAATCCTAGAAAAGATTGAGAGAAACAGCTCCCAGGTGGCACCAGTGAGAACCGGGCGCCCCCCAGCTAGAGAGGGTAGACAGACCTCACGAACCGAGCTGTGGTATTTCTTATCTGACCTTGGAGAAGACATGAGACAGTGGAACAGGAAACCTACCCATGTCTTGGCAGCCCAAGTACAGGAGTTGAAGGACAAGGAAAAGAAAAGTCTGTGAAAGTGAGTGCAGTGCCGGTATCCCGTGGGCAGGGATCTGACCCGTTAGAAGGTACATCCCGCCGGTGTTCACAGATGGAAAACTGTGACGAGCAGGACAGAGACCAGTATTAGAGGGGCCCTGCCTCTAACCAGGTAGAGGCACAGGACAACCGTGTCTATTGGACGGTGTGGATCCAATGGCCTGGCATGTCAGACCCACAAGAATATAAGGTTTTGGTTGACACTGGCACTCAGTGCACGTTAATGCCCTCAGGACATGTGGGACGGGAGGCTATTTCCATTTCTGGGGTGACAGGAGAGTTGCAAGAGTTGACCGTGTTGGAAGCTGAAGTGAGTTTGACCAGGAAGGAGTGGTAGAAACACCCCATTGTGACTGGTCCAGATGCCCCATGTATCCTGGGCATTGACTACCTTAGGAATGGGTATTTCAAAGACCTCAAGGGACATAGATGGGCTTTCGGAATAGCTACTGTGGAGACAGAGGCGGCTAAGCGGTTGAATTCACTACCTGGCCTCTCGGAGAACCCTTCTGCTGTGGGACTGTTGAAGGTTGAGGAACAGCAAGTGCCAATTGCCACTACAATAGTGGAGCCCCTGGTGGTCTAGTGGTAAAGGCGCGGCGCTATCACCGCCGAGGCTCGGGTTCGATTCCCGGTCAAGGCCACTCCCGGGCAGGTGGAGCTCGTTAGCCCTTAAAGGCAACCCACCTACGTCCTAAGGACCTCGCTGCCACCGTCCAAGCTCGCTTGGCCCCGGCAGATGAACCTTAGGATTAAAGGGTGGGCTCAGTTCCGCGCACACTGTGTCTCACCTAAAAAAATCCAATGCGCAGGCTGGAAGGTGTAAAGACCTTCCCTGGATCTTCGCTTGCGAAGACTGGCCATATTAGTGCACCATCGGCAGTACCGAACGAATCTAAATGATGTGATCCCCATCCATAAGATGATCCGTGAACTGGAGAGCCAAGGAGTGATCAGCAGGATCCACTCCCCCTTCAACAGCCCCATCTGGCTTGTGCGTAAGTCTGATGGAGAATGGAGATGGAGATTGACTGTGGACTATCGTGGCCTGAATGAAGCCACCCCGTCGCTGAGTGCTGCTGTTCCAGATATGTTGGAGCTCCAGTACGAGCTGGAGTCTAAGGCAGCGAGGTGGTACGCCACTATTAAAATCGCGAATGCATTCTTCTCCATTCCCTTGACAGTAGAGTGCAGGTCGCAGTTTACTTTCACGTGGAGGGACGTGCAGTACACGTGGAACCTACTGCCCCAGGGGTGGAAACACAGTCCCACCATCTGCCACGGATTGATCCAGGCTACACTAGAGAAAGGGGAAGCCCCAGAACATCCGCAGTACATTGATGACATCATCGTATGGGGGGACACAGCAGAAGAGGTCTCTGAGAAAGGAAAGAAAATCTTACAGATTCTCCTGGGAGTTGGGTTTGCCATTAAATAGAGTAAAGTCAAGGGCCCAAAAGATCCAGTTCCTGGGAGTAAAGTGGCAAGATGGACGTCGTCAGATCCCGACTGAAGTCATCAATAAAATCACAGCAATGGCCCCACCAACTAGCAAGAAGGAAACACAAGCTTTCCTGGGTGCCATAGGTTTTTGGAGAATGCACATCCCCGAGTACAACCATATCGTAAGCCCTCTCTATCTGGTAACCCACAAGAAGAATGATTTCCAGTGGGGTCCTGAACAACAGCAAGCATTTGAACAGATTAAACAGGAGATTGCCCATACTGTAGCCCTTGGACCAGTCAGGACAGAACCAGATGTGAAGAATGTGCTCTACTCTGCATCTGGGGATAAGGGCCTCTCCTGGAGCCTCTGGCAGAAGGTACCTGGTGAGATCCGAGGCCGCCCACTTGGATTCTGAAGTCGAAGCTCCAGAGGGTTGGAAGCCAATCACACTCCAACAGAAAAAGAGATCCTAGCAGCTTATGAGGGAGTACAAACTACCTCAGAGGTGATTGGCACAGAAGAACAGTTCCTCCTGGCACCTTGGCTACCGGTGTTGAGTTGGATGTTCAAAGGGAAGATGCCCTCTACTCATCATGCCACTGATGCCACCTGGAGCAAATGGACGGCCCTGATCACGCAGCGCGCCCGCATTGGAAACCCAAATCGCCCTGGGATCCTAGAAATCATCACAAACTGGCCGGAAGGTGAGAATTTTAGTCTAGCAGAAGAAGAAGAAGGGGACCAGGTGGTACGGGCGGAGGAAGCCCCAGCATACAACCAACTACCAGAAGAAGACATACGCTACGCACTCTTTACTGATGGTTCCTACCACATCGTAGGGATGAAACGTAAATGGAAAGTAGCTGTATGGATTCCCACACGACAAGTTTCAGAAACTATGAAGAAGAGAGTGAATCAAGCCAATTCACAGAGTTCAAAGCTGTCAAGTTGGCGTTGGACATTACTGAACGAGAGAAGTGACCAAAACTTTACCTCTACACGGACTCATGGATGGTGGCCAATGCCCTGTGGGGGTGGTTGGACAGATGGAAGAAGACCAATTGGAAACGTAGGGGAAAACCCATCTGGACCCCTGATATATGGTAAGACATTGCTACCCGGGTAGAGAAACTGATTGTGAGGGCCCGCCACGTAGACACCCACGTACCCAAAAATCGAGCCAATGAAGAGCATCGCAACAATGAACAGACAGACCGAACTGCACAAGTTGAAGTGTCACAGGTGGACCTAGACTGGCAGCACAAAGGGGAATTGTTCTTAGCACGATGGGCAGAGATGCCACCTAGAGATGGACACGAGACCGAGGAGTGGATCTAACCATGGATGCTATCTCTCAAGTTATTCATGACTGTGAGACATGCGCTACCATTAAACAGGTCAAGAGACTGAAACCCCTGTGGTATGGTGGATGGTGGAATAAATACAGGTATGGGGAGGCTTGGTAGGTTGATTATATCACACTGCCACGGACCCGTCAAGGTAAGCGCTATGTGCTCACCATGGTGGAAGCCACCACTGGATGGTTGGAGACCCATCCGGTGTCCCACACCACTGCCAGAAATACCATCCTGGGCCTTGAAAAACAGCTCCTGTTGCGGCACAGCACCCCAGAGCGAATTGAGTCAGATAATGGGACACACTTCAAGAATAGTTTAGTTACCACCTGGGCAAAAGAGCATGGCATTGAGTGGGTCTATCATATACCATACCACGCAGCAGTTGCCGGGAAGGTTGAACGGTGCAATGGACTGTTGAAGACTACCCTGAAAGCATTAGGTGGAGGGACTTTCAAACACTGGGATCAACACCTAGCAAAGGTTACATGGTTAGTCAAACCCTAGAGGCTCCGTCAATCGAGCCGGCCTTGCCCAATCAGAGACCCTTCACACTGTAGATGGGGACAAGGTCCCAGTGGTTCACATGAGAGGTCTGTTAGGTAAAACAGATTGGGTTAACCCTGCCTCGAGCAAAGGCAAATCCATTCGTGGAATTGTTTTTGCCCAAGGACCTGGTTGCACATGGTGAGTGATGCAAGAAGATGGAGAAACCCGGTGCATACCTCAAGGAGATATTTTCTTAGGGTAAAGAGACCATAACTATATGTATCTAGATATTTGTGAATATGTACACAGTTTAGAATGATGTATGTATGTATGGAGTTCAAAAAAGTTCAATTTGATAGATGTATGGTGGTATGCAAAAGGGAAAAAAATTAGGGGTGGATAATGTCATAGTTCTGATTTTAGCAAGGAATTTTTCTTTCCCTTCCCCCTGCCGTGTGTGTGTACTCTGTATATGGGCCATTAGTTGAACAAAAGAATCGGCCTTGGCCCACTAATGGTAGAGATTAGTCTCCTTGACAACGAAGGGGGAGGAGTTGTGGGGGGCTGGTGTGTGGCTGGAAGGAGATGGGGAGGTGTGGTTGGTGTGTGTGCCGGGGAGGGGAGGACCTATTGCAAGCTGCAGAGCTGCCTGGTTTCTTCTTTCTTCCTGTCAAAGGGGAGTTTGCTGCTGTTCTCTTCTCAGCTGTTGCTGGCTGCAGGCCCTGCTTAAAGCTAATCCTAATCTACTGAAGTTTGTGAGTTTTCTTCCATTGGGAGAACTTTCTGTTTTATTACTGGTTTTTTTTTTTTCCTTCCCCCTTCCCACCCGTTCCCTTTCTCCTTTCCCAGTGTGGGAAGGGAAGGGGAACTGAGATTTTTTTTTTTTGGTTTTTGGTTTGTTTTTTTCCTTCCCTCCGACATACCTGGAGAGTACTTTTTTTTCCCCATCCCACAGGGTGGTGACTAGGGATCCCACAGCGCCGCCTGGTGACAGGCACTGGACATTACAAGTTCTGCTCCTCCAGTGATCCAACAGCACCACCTGGTGAATAGTAGAGGACATTACAAAATTTGCATCTTCAGTGACCCGATGGCGCACCCTGCTGACTGTGGTTGGAACTGCATCAAAGGGTGAAAAAAATTGAACTGTTTAATTTTCCTTTTGCTGGTTTATCGGTTTTGTTCTTAAAGGGGATTATTGGTGGGTATAGGAGTTTCACATAGTTATTTTACTTGGTTTTTTTTCGTGTTCCTGTTAATACACACATACCTTTTAATAAAGGGCTGTTATTTTCCCTTTTCCATAATTTGTTTTCCTTCAATCGGAGCCTCTTAATTTTGGATTTATAATTGCTTAGAAAGAGAAGTTTGGGTCTTTTCCTCCTAATCCATCCTCAACAAAAGACCCTTGTCTCATTTAAACTGGGACAAAAGGCTTTAATGAACCCCTCTTCTTCATCTTCATCTTCCTCAGAGTGTGTAATGTTCTTGGAGGTCTTCCAGATTTCTAGGTCTGAAGGTTGTTGAGTCCATGACTATATCTTCTTCTGTAGGGTTAGGATGTTCCCTATAATTCTACCTTGAAAAAGAGACAAAACAGGCCAGTGGAATTTATGGGAATTGATATGGGAATGGGTAACAGGGGTTTGAGTTGGTGTGTTAAAGGGTAAAGGGGTAATATGCTGCTACTCTAAAATCTACATTTACTACATAACTACTTCTAAGATCTACAAAAATTAAAAAAAATTCAAAACATCAAAACTCCAAGGTATCATACTCATACAGGGAAGGATGCCAAGGGCCTTCTTGGTCATCTGGGCACACTGATGGTTCATGTTCAACTGGTTGTTGACCAGCACCCCCTGGTCCTTTCCCACTGAACAGTTAAACCACGACACTGACTTTGCCTTAGAACCTAGGATTTGAACTCTTTGTTAACAAATTTCCTTGTCAAAATAATGAGTTGAAATGGGCAACATTTCTACCTCGATTAGGAATTTAGGAGTTTAGTGCTCTTTGACCTTAGAAGTTGTATCTATATCAACCAAAATGTATGCTTTTCTGAGTTTTGGCATTTTGACTATATTTCTTGTATACATATAATTAGTTTAGTGTTGTAAGATAAGAGTAAGGGAAACTAAGATACTTGAAAATAGCTGAATGATCCACCTGAAGGAAGTTAACTAAATGAAACATATTGTCATGGTTTTGCTGGTTCTTAGAAACTAAGCAGGAATTTTTCCCTTCCCCCTGCCTACTGCATGCAGGACTGTTAAGTGGGCAGTGAAGGAACACAAAAGAAGCTACCTTCTAGTTAAAGGCCTCAGAATCTCGTCTCCTGGGAAATGGGGGTGAGGAACTTCTTTCTTTCCTTTTTTTTTCTCTCGTGTACTGGGAAACGGGGAAGAGGGGGGAGGAGTTCTGGTTGGTTGCTAAAGCTGGAACAAGGTCGGAGTGGAAGCTCTGTGGGGTTTTGTTCTCAGTCTGGTTGTCAGCTGTGTATTCTGCATGGATTTTCATTCATCAGAGAGGAACTGTTTTGGGAGGTTTTACCCTCCTCCGTTCCCGCTTTTCTTTTTTGGTAGCACTTCTTGTGCACATCAAAGGGAGAGGGAAAACCATACAACGCTATTCAACCAGCAGGACAGAGTGGAGTCCCATTGGGAAGGACTCTTTTTTCTTTTCCTCTCCCTCCTCTCTCTCCTCTTTCCCAGTGTGGGGAGGGAGGGAAACCCATTTTTGGTTTCTCCAACACACCCAGGAGGGTGTTACCCCCAGGTGGCAACGACCAGTGATTCCACAGTGCCCCCTGCTGACCAGCATAAAGAACTGCAGGCTCTGCATTTCCAGTGACCCAACAGTGCCCCTGGTGACTGGCACAGGACACTACAAGCTCTGCATCTCCAGTGACCCAACAGCGCCCCCTGTTGACTGTGGTTAGAATTGCACCAAAGGGCACAACTGAACTGTTTACTTTTTTTTCTTTGCTCCTTTATTGGTTTGTTTTGAAGGGAATTATTTGTGGGTATAGGAGTATTGTTTGATGATTTTACTTGTTCTCTTTTGTTGTTTCTGCCAATACGCATATATCTTTAAATAAAGGACTGGTATTTTTCCTTTTTCCACAATTTTTTTCCCCTCAATCAGAACCTCTTAATTTCAGATTTACAACTGCTTAGAGCAAGGAATTTGGGTCTTCCTCATAACTCATCCTCAGCAAAACACCTGTGTCTCATTTTAAACTGAGACACATATGCTTCAAAGGACACAACAGAAGATGTTCTACTCAGGATTAATTACAATGAAGAATTGTTTTTGTTGTGATACCTTTGAATTTTTATAAATTTTAACCTTTTGTAGATTTTAGAAGTAGTTGTGTAGTAAATATAGATTTTTAGTATAATTGTATAGTCTCTCACACTTTAGGATAGCAGTTAAACACTCACCAAACCCTATTTCCCCATTTCATATCGAATTTTCTAAGTTTTTTAGGCTTGTTTAGGCTCCTTTTGCAAGGTAAGACTTTAGTAAACATATTCTGTTTAAGAACATATGCACCTCAGGCCTGAACAACAAGATGCCATCATAGTCAAAGGAACCTTCAAACCTGGAACCTTGGAGAAACTCCAAAGACAGTATGTGCCATGAAGAAGAGGAAGATGAGGAAGAAAGGGGTTTCGGGACACCCCAACTCAATTCCAAAGAGGTGTGCTGGGGGGAGGATTTGGGGAGGATCTGGGGGCGGGTAGTTCTGGGTAGTTCTCGGATGTAAACTGTGGAACCCCTGGACACGGGGGCTTCGCACTGTGTGTACTCCTTGTGCCAGAAGGCCTTCATTAAAGGTTTGTTCTCTATATCTTATCTCTATACTAAATTAGCCTGGAGTTTTTTGGCTCCTGATCTTAAGGTAACAGTAGAGAATAACCTTCTATTATCTTTTAATTAGTGATAGATGTAAGTGTCTTGTAGTGAGCAATCAGATGAGGGTTCGATGTTGGAATCACCAATCTGAATTTGTGGACTTAGTGAGGATGAATATGCAAGGTCAAAGTAAAACGACCCCCAAAGTGAGACCCCCACTCCAAATTTCTACTGCAAAAGAGACAGTAGATGGCAGTCTTGCTCCACAAAAGAGCAACTAGGTGAAATCTGAGCATAAGATCATGTCCTAATAAGGGGGAAGTGTGTTTTTGGGAGGCAACTTTGAATGTTACAATGTATAATTATCGGAACCGTATTTTGATGAGCATGTATGGTAAATTATTCCCTATGCTCCAGGCATGACAAATTAAAGAAATGTGTCATTCAACAACACTTTGGGTGTGATTTCTTTGTTTCAATACATTCACACAAATATTGTGAGACAAACTATTCACCAGTTTGAATAATGCTGGTGCCATAAAAGTAGGCACCAGCACTATTCAAGCATAGTCAATTGTCTTCTGGGTGGTCACAGACCATGCACAACCCAACCACGTGGTTTAATTTTTGCAATATGGGTGAGTATAGGCAATTATGTAGGTGTAAATACAGTGAGACCTCTGAATGCTGAAGCATTCCTTCCTGTCTCTTTAAGTAGCAGCTCCCAGTGACCCACATGCATGTGCTGGGTGCCTCAGTCTTGCTGGGGTGGTTGTGTCACACCTATATCTGGAGAGCCTGGCTTTTCTGCGGGGACTGGCTGAAATTCCCCTCACTGCTGTTATGATCCAATTAGTGAGACATGCCTCTGCTCAAATTAAGGTGCAAACGAGACCATATGCTGAAGTCAACAATACAGAATATATTTAACAGTAAATGTGAAGTAGAGAGAGAGAAAGAAATAGAAAAGCGGGGAGGAGAGAGAGAAAGAAAAAGATCAAGCAGAAGATAGACACCACACATGTATCCAGCAGCATCCTGTTGGTCCTTCTTCACCCTGGGTTTCTTGTTGGTGGGGGTCCTAGAGTTGTTCTTCTGGGGGTACCACTTTTATACAGTCCAAGTTCCAGGTATCCACAGGGTGGTCCCAAATGAAACCTTGTGGCTGGCAATATTGATACTGCCCAGCAGTAAGTATAAAACCAGAGTACACAACAAAGAAGAGTGAACAGTGAAAGCACGTTTCCGTCCCCTAATCCTCTTATTTCCCTACCTTGAAAAACCTCCTCAAGCTGCTTAAATTTGACTGCTACTATGACAAGCAATGACAACCGACTCCCTCGGGCCAGTGTATGAGGGCAGGCATACCCAGCACTGCCAACCACAACACCTTACCACCACCACACCTGGTTTAACATGGATAAAACCATGTTTGATGAAAACTATACACAAGTGCCCTGGGCAGAAAATTAAATAATTACCAAGGCAGAATAGGCTATATCTGGGTCCAGATCTTTCCCAGATCCTGATGGTGTTCAAGTCTATAACTAGTTTGGCTCTGTTTCAGATAAGTAAATGATCTAGTGTGGGGGTTGTTTTCTGTTGATCTCCAGGGTGGACACACAAAAAGCAGATGGTGAGTTCAGTCTCAGTTGACTCAAAGGGGAAAATACTTGGACACCAGAAACCTGATGACTTCACATAGGAAGTACATGGAAGCTGATCTCAATCCTAACATTAGTTGAGTCATCTTCCATCTGCTCACCTCAGTGAAGAGCATAACATAAGGAGGGAATAAGAATGGTCATATTAGGTCAGACTGAAGATCCTTCTAGCCCAATGTAATCTTCATAGTGACCCTTAGCTTCCTAATTGCCATCCAAACTGCCAACCTTTTTTTCAGGACCTCCATAGGATCTGGCAGCTCTTTCCACTGACCAGTTCAGTTATAACCAAGACAGAGGAGACTGTTCTGGGAAGCACCTACCAGTGTAGGTGGCAGAGATTCTTGTGCTGTGTTGCAGAATAGCCCTAAAAGACTTAACTGTGAACAGATTGGGCCCCAGTCTAGTCACTTCATGAACTGGTGGCCCACCTGCAACTTCTCACACCTTATAGTCCAAGATAGGATAACTTTCTTGAAACTCTCGGTGGGTTATCTCAAGTGACTCTTGGAGAAACACCATTCAACCTTAACCCCTGGCCCCACAGTGTTCATTCTCCAATGTGAACCAAGTGAGCCTCCCAGCTGCTCATAACACATTAGCAAAGTTAATTGCAGAGTTTGCATCTGCTCTTTTCCTCCTTGCCATATGTCTGGGCAGATCTCAACCAAGCAATACCCCCTTCCCCCCGCCTGCAGCTCCCTGGATGCCTCTGCAGGGTGATGGGCATTCAACACCCCCTTCTAGTCACTTAAACTTTTCTTCTAATTGTCTTTCTTTTCTTTAGGCTCTTACCTTTACAGTAGTCTCAGCAATAGTAGTCTCTCACTGTAACCTTCCAATACATAAAGGGGGTTTATAAAAAAGAGGGAGACTGACTTTTTACACGCGCAGATAGTTATAGGACAAGGGACAACAGTTTTAAACTAAAAAAGGAGAGATTTAGATTAGATATTAGGAGGAAATTCTTTACTCAGAGGGTGGTGAGGCACTATAACGCTACCCAGAGAACTTATGGATGCCCCATCCCTGGAAGTGTTCGACCAGGTTGGATGAGGCCCTGAGCAACACCATTTTATGGTTTGATGAGTAGGAGTTACTGCAAGAAATACAAACATAAACCTGAGCTGCACATTCAATGGAGATAAATGCCCTTGTGGAGCCCCTGGTGGTCTAGTGGTAAAGGCGCGGCGCTATCACCGCCGAGACCCGGGTTCGATTCCCGGTCAGGGCCACTCCCGGGCAGGTGGGGCTCGTTAGCCCTTAAAGGCAACCCACCTACGTCCTAAGGACCTCACTGCCACTGTCCAAGCTCACTTGGCCCCGGCAGATGAACCTTAGGATTAAAGGGTGGGCTCAGTTCCGCGCACACTGTGTCTCACCTAAAAAATCCAATGCGCAGGCTGGAAGGTGTAAAGACCTTCCCCAGATCTTCGCTCGCGAAGACTGGTCATTATTTATTATAAATGCCCTTACATTCTGTATTTATTTTTGTTTATTACTTGGATGTTCTTTACTTTCCTGAATGCATGTGAATACCCTTACTATGCTTTCCCAATTTTCCAGTCATCTCTGTTCTCTGGAACTCCTTGGATTTTCAGGTCTCTGTTGTGAGTGAGAAGTAAAGTCTGTCCATTATGTTGTGCAGAGAAAAGAGTGTTTTTTATGAATCAAAAATGTGCTCTTTATTTAGTAAAACACAATATAGCCTCACTTCATGTAAACAATATGACCTTCAGGTGGAATGCAGCCAAAGGGGTTACAAATAGCACTTTTATTAAGGAAGGAGACAGAAGCATTTAGAGTTTAACTGGTAGTGCTCCCATATGGAGAAATAACAAGTGAGCTACCTGTACCTTTTGTGCTCCAAAAAAAAAAGGATGCAATTTATATATGACCTCAGTTGTATCTGCACTGACTAGGTAGGGAACCCTGTGTATTACAAAGACCTTTGATGCCTCAGAGTGCGGGGGATCCCAACTGGTTCTGGGTTCTCTGTAAGTTGAGATACCAAAGATGGAACGCCTACACCTGGCAGAGGGTCAACTATGGACAGAAAGGACTGTAACACAGAATGGGTTTCCTGTCAAGAATGTTGACCTATTGTGTTCAGACATGTGTGGTTGTATGTCCAATCATGAGTTATTATGTTGGTAGTAAACCAATGGTTCATGTACATGTGTCAACTAAAACCGTATAAAATAGCTGCACTGTTGTAATAAAGCTGTTGGTATCCTGAAACCATGTCATGTCCCTCCTCAACCCGCGACATCAGAGCTTTTTTTGAATTTTAAATTTTTGTAGATTTTAGAAGTAGGTGTGTAGTGAATGTAGATTTTAATGTAGTTGTACTTTCCCACACTGTGTAGCCAAATGTTTACACATACCCAAGCCTACTACCCCATTTCATATCAATCCCTCTAAATTCCATTAGTGTGTTTAGTCTTCCTTTCAAGGTAGAATTGTGGGAAAGACACCTTAAGGTCTGGACCAGAAGATATCACACAGACATCCTTCAAGCACAGAACTTTGGAGGAACCCCAAGAACTGTACGTGCTGGGAAGAAGATGAAGATGAGGAAGAAGGGGTCCCAAACTCCCCCTGACTCAATTCCCGAAGGGGTGCATCGGGGGGCAGAAGGGGGCAGAACCGGGGGGTGGACAAATTGGGATTGGATGGACCTTATTATAAAATCATAGAACCACTGTCTGAGCGGGTACGCGTGGTATATATTCCTCTAGACCTTCGGACTCATTAAAGCAGTTGCTCTCTTACCTCCTATACTAAATTGACCTGTAGTTTTTTCTCCGCGGTCTTTCAGGTAACAGTTTTGGCACTCTGAAAGGTGAAAAAGCAGGACCTGTGACTCCTCTGGATTGAAATATATCATTCTGGAGGAAATTCTTCTTCTGTCAGCATATTTTGGAGAATTCCCACATCAATCTTGAGAAGCCCAGTTCCTCAGAATCACACGTGGAGGTGAGATAAAAGAGCAGTTGCAAAGGGGTTTTCCCCGGAAATTGGGAATATGGTGGAGCTGGGAAGTGAGGTTTGGACCTGTGTTGTTGCAAAAGTCAGTGTTTTCCCAGTCTGTGGGGGGAAACCTGGTATTTTAAAAGGGGAACAGGTG
This sequence comes from Myiozetetes cayanensis, assembly GCF_022539395.1. NCBI lineage: Eukaryota > Metazoa > Chordata > Aves > Passeriformes > Tyrannidae > Myiozetetes > Myiozetetes cayanensis. The sequence continues at coordinate 19,761 of NW_026087617.1, forward strand.
GAGGACACCCCCCCTTCTCCCACCTCCCGGCTTTAGTAAAGGCAGGACAGGGACAGTGGACCATACCACTGTGTTTACTCAGGGGGTTTGTATTGGCTTGGTACAGCTGGGAGGAGAGGAACATCTTTCGATCTATTAAAATACCCTCCCCAGGTCTGAAATCAGTGGTGGTGTTTGGAGAGGGAGCTTGCGTGGTTAAACCTGAGGTTGCAAGTTCAAATCTGGTGCCCTGAAATTTTTTCCTGCCTAGTAGTGATAAAGGGTGATCAAAATATAAAGCAGTGGTACAGGATTGTGACCTTAATTGCTTACTAACTAATTTTTAGATAGAATTAGGATCGGGCCCTGCTTACTTATGCTAACTCACAGACAAGATATAGTTAATTTTATAATGAAGACTAGTAGGAACAGAAAACCTTAGAATTTAGATAAGGGGCTTTGAAGCCCATGAGAAAGAGACCTTGAAAGTTGATAAAGAGAAGTTCCTGAAGAAGATACCAGTTTTGAGTTAATTGGACAGTGCCAACTCATCAATTCTTAGCAAAGGTAGAAAGTTCAAGCTGAGGAAGACTTCTTACTTCATCCAAAAGACCCTCAAAGGCCCCTGAAAGAAAACTCCAAGGGTGAGTTCCAAGGTGGAGTTATAGGAGTGGTATATGTTAATGATTTCCCCTCCCACTTTTTTGGAATTTGTTGACAGAGCTAATGCATATGTAACACAGCTAATGTCTATGTAATACTATTAATGCATATGCAACATTATACTGCATAAAAAGAGCTGAACCGAGGCAATGGGTGTGGGTGATTGGAGGAATTACCCCCCATGCACCCGGCGCTGTGAATAAACATACCTGCTTCAGTACTCTTTGTGAGTTTTGGGGTCTGTTTCTGCAAGTCAGTAGTTGTCATCATGGGTTGTGTCGAGTCCCGAGAGGAGGAGATCCCAAAAAGATCTCCCTTAGCCTTGTTTTTGCGGCACTGGAGGCATTTGTCTGACCCTGAAACATCTTTAAGGAGGCAGGAATTATGCAGACTCTCTATGTGGCCCTTGCATGGGTTGCTCAAGGGGGAGACTTGACCAAAGTTTGACTCTTTCCAAATGAATACAGTGTTACAACTTACATCGATCCTTCATAAGGAAGAACAGTGGAACGAAGTGGTGTATGCCGAATTGTTTGTGGGTTTTTTAAACCACCCGGAAGGGAGAATATAGAGATGTGGTAGATAAAGCCCCAGTAGAGGTACAGCTCTCAGAAATGGCTTTAGAGAGAGGAAAGGTCATGGTAAGCATGATCCCATCAATCAAGTTTATGTTAAGAGCCCAACAGATGAAGATTTAGGTCTTTTAATTGCCCCGAATTTGCGAGGGGGAAGCGGGGGAGTTGTTCCTACTGGAGTGGTCTCAGCCGACTCCACGGGGACTGGGGCGGCCATACCTTCTGGAGCGGGGGCGGTCCCTCCTCCTGTTGCAGCTGTGGTCATTCCTCCTGGGGCGGTGGCGGTCAACTCCCCCTTCTGCTGTGGCAGGGGTTGCTCCTACCAGAGCGGCTGTGGGCGCTGAGGCACCGGGACTTGGCGCAGGTACGGATCCCTCTGGGATACCCAGAGCTACGGGACAAACAGCGGTGACCTTGGTTGCCAAGGCTCTGACAGATAGAGCAGGCACCGCGGCAGATCACCCATTGGCTATGACCTGCACGGACACAACTGCCCACGATATCTCGGCAGCTATGGGCAAAATGCCCGCCAGAACTGTGGGAGGAGAAGCGGGGGTGGCAATTGACCCCTAGAGTGTGAAATTCAAAACTAGGGATAGCGATCTCACTGACACAAGCCTCTGATGACAAATCAGAAAGTACCTCAGAGGAGGAAAAATCTCCCGTAGTGAAACCAAAAACAAAGGCAAAGGTTTCTACAACAACTGCCAGGGAAAGGGGGAGAAAGGTGCATGAGGCTTTGTCAGATCCAAGCCCGATGGATAGAAGAATGAGGAGAAGAAAGGAGAAAACTGTCGTAGAGGCTCCCTTGGGACAGGTCGAGGGTTAGTCTTGATAAAAGTTACTTTTTCTCTGGTGGTGTTACAATAATGGAAGACCTCAGTGGGGGCATATAGAGATAACCCAGTAAAGGTGGCTATATGGAAAGAGCAATAAAAACACAAGATCTGGACTTGTATGACCTGGAAGTTATGATGGAGACATTACTTGATAGTACAGAGAAGATAATGGTTAAGCAAGTTGCCCAGTCTGAGATTGAGCTACTGCTAGCATCTAGAAAACTCACAGGGTAAGTTAAGGATATATTCCCCCCAGAGGACCCAAAATGGGATCCCAATTTACCAGAAAAGAGGGAGGCATTGAAACACTATCAGAATTGGGTGGTGTATGGGTTAAGACGTGGTATTCCAAAGGCAGTGAATTGGTCAAAAATGTATGAGGTGAAACAAGACAAGAATGAATCCCCGGTAGACTTCTTGAATAGGCTGAAAGAAGTCATATGAAAGTATACAGATGTGAACATCGAGTCAAACCTTTGGGAAAAAACACTTGGTTTTTTTGTTCATAGGTCAGTCTGCAGATAATATAAGGAAAAAGTTGCAAAAGGCAGGTGTCTCAGTTTAAATGAGGCACAAGTGTTTTATTGAGTTATGAGGAAGGCCCAAACTCCTCCCTCTAAACAATTGTAAATCTGAAATTAAGAGGTTCCAATTGAGGAAAAAAAAAAAAGGTGTGTAAAAAGGAAGAATAACAACACTTTAATTAAAGATATATATGTATTGGCAGAAACAATGAAAACAAGTAAAACAACCAATCAATACTCCTATACCCAAAAAATAATCCCCTTCAAAACAAACCAATAAACAAACCAAAAAAAGGTAAACTGCTCAGTTTGCACCCTTTGGTGCAATTCTAACCACAGTTGGCAGGGGGCACTGTTGGATCACCGGAGATGGAGAGCTTGTAGTGCTTGGTGTCAGTCAGCAGGGGACACTGTTGGATCACTGGTCGTTGCCATGTGGAGAGACACCCTCCTGGGTGTACTGGAGAAACCAAAAATTGAGGTCTTCCCTCCCCCTGCACTGGGAAAAGGGAGAGAGAGGAGGGAGAGGAAAAAAAGAAAGGGTCCTTCCCAGCAGGAACGAACTCTGTCCCGTTGGCCGAATCGTGCGGTATAGTTTTCCCTCTCCCTTTGATGTGCACAAGAACTGCTACCAAAAAAGAAAAGCAGGAACGGAGGAGGGTAAAACCTCCCGAAACAGTTCCTCTCCAATGAATGAAAATCCAAGCAGAATCCATAGCTGGCAACCAGACTGAGAACAAAGCCACCTCTGAGCTCCAACTCGGACCTTGTTCCAGCTCCTGCAGCAACCTGTGAAAAACAGTCCCTAAATATTCCCCAATTTGTGAGAAACAGAGTCTCGGAATATAATCAGTTTTCAAATTGGAATTTATTATATGATAAAAGCAAACAGCATACTGGGTAACAGAAAGATTCTGCGCACCTGACAAGAGTATTTGAGTAATATTTATTCTAGCTACTTCATGCATATTTATTACATGATATACATATACATTTATCATATGTTTATTTCCACAACTAGAGTTAGGTTGTTATCTCTACAACAGTGATAGTTCTCCTATAATTCATACATTCTTAGACTACAAGACGCCTAAAAGATCATATAATTCATTTTAGGAAAACAGGGATGATTTGTAGCTTTTGACCTTGATGACCTTACAAAGGATCTACTTTATTTCTTTATGGGGATGTAAGTAAGTTTTACAATCTGTTTGTTTTATTATTTTATTGACACCAATTTATGGGTATGTATATGACAATCCTTCCCCCTTTTTCGTTAACTTATTCATTCATGTCTTTTACTTTAATTTTGACAATATTAATTTTGCACCTTCTTTATTTTGGTTTGTTGGGTCCTGGGCAATTAATAACACTTTGGCTCTTTTTGCAGTTTCTGGATCTATTGGCATAGTAGATATCTGTATTCTCTGTACTATTGAGACTATCAATTTTATAAAACAAGGAATCAAACATGATAAAATATAATATTCATTAAAATACATCTTTGTTTCGTTGTATATAGTAATAGAGTTAAAAGTTTTTGAATGTCTTTAGTCTTCATTTGCAGGTCTTCACTTGAATTTTTATTTTCAAATTCTCTGTTGGTTGCATTGTCTACACAGGTTTCGGGGCTTTTTATTTTTGGTGTAAAGTATTTGAAGAAGTCGCTTTTTTAATCTTGATTGTAGTGTAAGTAGTTAGCAACACTTGATACGGACTTTTCTTTTGACTGCAGGAGTTCACCTGTAAAAGATCTTACATACATGTAGTTTTTGGGTACAATATTATGAATTAGCCCATTGGGGCCACGAGCTTGTGTCTGAAGGACTAGGTTTTCAACATTTTAAGTTGTTTTTGTAAATGTATAATATAATTTATTAATGTTTCTGTTCTCACTTTACTTGACACTTCTTCCTTATATAGAGCTTATCGAAAAGTGTTTGTTTTTTTTTTTTTTTAGTTCGGTGAGGATACATTCTAGGCCAATCTGAAAAAGTGTCAGTGAAAACAAGTAAATATTTAAACCCCCCTTTTCTGGATAGTTCTGAAAAACCAATTTGTCATTGTTGTCCGGGATAATTACCTTTTTTTATTTGCCCAAGTTGAATTTTGTTATGGGTCCTGAGGTTGTTCTGCAGGCAAAGTTCATACTGTTGGGTCACCTGCCTCACAGAAGTATAGAGCTTTTGTGCTGTTATATTCTGGTTTAGATACCTGTATAGAACTTCTGCTCCCCAGTGTGTTTTCTTGTGTTCTGCCATGATAAGGCCTATAAAATAGAAGAGGGTATTATCAACTTACCCTCTGGTGTCTTGGTTCATTTGGTTTTTTTTTTTTTTGGTTTTTTTTGGTTTTTTTTTTTTTTATTTCTCTTTCTAAATTCTGGATTGACTTTTGGTTTTCTTTAGAGTATCTAGGTTTTATGTTAGACTGCTGAATTTGAATCTTACCGTCAGGGATCAAAGATTGGATTTTGCTTTCTTCTGCTTCAGTTGCCCTTTTTACTTCTTGATCAGCCATGGCGTTTTCTCTTTCATGGTCAGTTACGCCCTTTTAGTGAGTTTTGCAATGCATAATAGCAACTTTTTCTGGCAACTGGACTGCTTGTAATAGTTCAAGGATTTCATCTGCATATTTAATTGACTTTCCTTGCTCAGATAATAGTTTTCTTTCTTTCCAAATTGCCCCATGAGCATGAATGACTCCGAATGCGTATTTTGACTCGGTCCAGATATTTATCTTCTTTCCTTTTGCCAATTGCAGTGTTCAGGTTAGCACTATAATTTCTACTTTTTGGGTTGAGGTGTTGACAGGGAGGGTTCTTGCCTCTATTACCTCATTTACAGTGGTTACTGCATATCCAGTCTTACGCACTCCTTTCCAGATGAAACTGCTCCCATCTGTGAACCAGGAGTCCTCAGCATCCTCCAGGGGTTTCTCTTCTAAGTCTGGTCGCTGGATACACCACCTCTATTGCCTCAGGCAGTCATGTGTAACTGTATCTCCAGTGGTCCCCTGAAGAAAAGAAGCTGGATTGACAATATTAGTGACCACTATTTCTATATCATCCTGTTCAATCAGTATGGTCTGGTATTTCAGAAAGCGCTGAGGTGACAGTCAATGACTCCCTTTTACTTTTAATATTTATAACATTGTATGAGAGACTATGACTGTAATTTTCTGGCCCAGTGTGAACTTTGTGCTTTTATATGTTGGTTATCACAGTTGTTACCGCCCTTAGGCAGCTGGGTCATCCCCAACTTATTTCGTCTAATTGTTTGGAAAAGTAGGCTACAGGTCTTTGGTACGTTCCTACATCTTGAGCCAAAATTCCAAGGGTAACTTTTTGTTTTCATGGGGAAAAGCAAAAAGGCTTTGGTAACCTTTGGTTACTTAGGGGTTGGAGTCCTTATCAGCTCACGAAAGGCTTTGTCAGTTTCCTTACTCCAAGTGAGTATTTTGGATTCACCTTTTAAGGCATTCATACAGGGACTTTACCAGAAACCCGTAGTTGTAGGTCCATAAGTAGCACCATCCGGTCATGCTGCAGGCAGGCAAGCGAGTGGGAGAGAACCACACACACATCCACAAGATGCAAGTTCAAATCCAGTTTTATTATTGTTAGGCTGTACAATTTATATTATTCTGAGTCCTGTCCACGCGAACACGAGCACAGCACGCCATCACGATTGGTCAGCACGGGCTGTCCACGCACCCTAGGTAACCCACCAATTTGTGGTTTTGAAGACCACATTTGCATACCGTTTCCGTTATCACTGTTTTTCTCATCCTGTTTCTGCTGGCTCCTGCATTCCTGCAGCAGCAAGCCGTTTCTTGTTTATCTTACCGTTACCTCCTGACCTTTTCAGAACTCAGAATAATCATGCAGAATTGCTAAGGCCCCAACATTTCCCCCCTTTCGCTTAAGCATAGAATCAAAGCTGTGAATGATACAATCTTGAAGACACCTAAAGATACATGGAAAAACAAGCAGTAAAACCAGAATAAAAATGAGTATAGACAACCCTTGTTTCAGTACATCTTTTAGCCAACCTCCTATTCCCCATGATGCCAGCCAGGCATCCAATCCCGCAGATCCTTCTTTTACATGATGCATGCGTTCCTTAAGTTCTTGTAGCTGTTTGTGTATGCTTTGTGAATGATCAGATAAATTCATACAACACATTCCCTCAAAATCCTGACACCCATGCCCATGTGCTAAAAGTAAAAAGTCAATCGCTGCTCTATTTTGTAAAACTGTATGTCTCAAGCTATTTACATCGCTAGCTAAACCTGTTAAGATTTCAGAAGTAGAGTTAAATTGTTTTACAGCCCAGCACGCCAAAGTTTTAATTTTCTTCCAGTTTGCTGCCGCCATGCCCCCTGGGAGGAAAAGTGACAAAGCAACAGCTTCACCTGTTGTTCCAAGTTTCACATTGTCATCACAATCAGGTGTTAAGTCTTTAAGATCTCTCTTGGTCCGAATGTGATTTGTCTGTCGTACCAGGTCACGCATGGCGGGTGTAAACATGGTTAACTTTCCAATGTAACGTGGTCCTCCTATGGGACGAAAAGGAATACCAGGCCAAGCTCTATCACCACATATTAGAAAATAACCCTCAGGTAGTATTTTAGCAGACACGTTTTCTACATTTAACTCCCTGGCATGTTTGGAGGTATTCCAATGACTAGATTGCCCGGTCACATTTTGGTAGCCCAAATAATATTGCATTATGCCGTCGGCATGCATGAGACGTTTCCATGAGTCTCCAAAATGGACGACTCCAGATCCATTGATCGGTAAAATCTTTGGGTATATATTGGTACAATTTGTTTGGTTAGAAACATCGCTCACACTTATGACAGGAGGAAATGATCCCCACAAATCCAATTCTTATAAGGGTAAAGGTGCCGACTCGTTGAGTTGATATATCAACTGTTGTAAAAAACGTGCTTCTTTTACAATAGGCCAATTCCACGATTTTGTACATTCGCCCCGTGAGTTGTCATCTCTCCACTGCCAATAAGAGTTATTAATAGCAGTATAGTTCACTCCCAAATGGCTAAAGTCTGGCCAATGTATGTATGGATAACCAATTAGACAAGTTCGAAAAGGATCACTGGCTTTTTGGAGGGATAGACAAAATTCTGTAACCCCAGACACATTGGCCCAAGTAACCCACATATTTTGTCTTGGGTCAATGTTGTGGATGGCTGCGACAGGGATGATGCTGGATAGAATTAGGTGGTAATACCAGATAACCTTAGTTTTGTTGTTTACGTTGTCGTTTTTCCTTGCGTTTACTAATCCGTAATTTATGAAACACAAAACAAACCTGATCCATATTTTGGGGAGGGACCATCCACCCCCTAGGGATACACAAGTTTTCATCACAGAACCAATCAAGGATCTTGGTGTCATTTTGAGCCATGATTCGGTCATATTCATGTTGTGTGCTCCACCTCTGTTCCGCTATCCACCTTTGTTCCTGGCTTTCAAAAATTGGGACCTCACTGATTTCTTGGATAGAGAGACCTGTAAATTCCTCTAAAGACTGTATTATGTTATTTCCTCGCCACCTGTCGTCACAGCGTTCACACCACCCGTCTAATTGCCTCTGACAGACCCAGATTTCCTCTTTACAACCTCCACACTGTATGAGTATCCATGTTTTATCAGTTTTATGTTTCTGTTTACATGAAATACAAGGCTGTTTCCACAGAGAATTTGGAACGACTATCCCTAGCGTCTGTTTGATAAACCAAAAATCATCTAAATTTTTCCAACCCAACAGATATTGATATTCACAGTGTTCTCCAACAATGGTTTCAAATACTTATCAGTAGCAATATGTAATCGGTGTATGTATCGTTGAAGTCTTTCGTAATCAGGATTCGTCGCCAGGGTCGCTGTCTTTCTGTTCTTCTTCTTCTGAGTCCTGAAACTGTATCCAAGGGCGTACCCACTTTGCTGGGATCCACTTGGTGGTGTTCCCTGTAGAAACACATGCATAACCCCTCCCCCATGTTAATAAATCACATGGACCTGACCACATATTCTGTAAAGGGTCAAAAACTTGTACAGCAATCTTTTGAGAGGTGAAGTCATTAGTATTGGCAATAAAATGATTAAATATTGGTGTTTCAGTTTTATCTGTTCTAGGGTTCAACCAGTTCAGCACATAACAAGCTTTTGCAATAATGGCATGAGGACTCTTTTCCCCCCCTGTTTTGAAAATACGTAAATAGTGTTTTAAGGATTGATGAGTGCGTTCTATGATAGCCTGACCTCCGGAGTTATAGGGTACTCCGGTGATATGTTTAATATTCCATTGGGTTAGAAAAGCTTTTACTCTTGCACTTAAGTAGGCAGGTGCATTGTCAGTCTTGATGGTGTGAGGGCACCCGAGCACTGCTATAGCAGAGGTCCAATGCTGAATGCTAGCTACAGCATTAGTAGATTTATGGGCTGTGGCCCAAATGGCTTTTGAGCAGGTGTCGACAGTTATATGAACGTGTTTTAAAATCCCAAAAGGAGCGAAATCTGTAACATCGGTTTGCCAGATTTGTCGAGGCTGTAGTCCTCGTGGATTTGTCCCTTCCTGTTGTAATGGTGTGAGTTTAGCACAATCAGGGCAGGCAGCTATTATGGATCTTGCCTCACTACAGGACAGCTCAAATGTCTTTTGTAAGGCTCTTGCAGATTGATGAAAAAATGCATGTGACCTAGTTACTTGTTGTATGGGAGATAACTGAATTACAGGTGAGGCTACTTGGCTGTCAATATAGGTGTTACCTTCAGACAAAAATCCTGGGAAGTCAAGATGACTTCTAATATGTGTTATCCACCAAGGGAAACGTCTAAAACTAACTTCATTCCATAACTGAATAACTAGGGTCATGAGTAGTTTATTTGTGAAAGATCCTAGCAAAGAACGTGAAAGGCGTGCGACTATTCCTACAACGTATTTAGAATCACAGACAATATTAATTGGTAAAGTTTAGAAAAGCCTTAAAAGCCATTAAGACAGCTTTCAACTCCAATACCTGCACTGACCCTTCTGCCCGTTCTACTTGCGAAACCCAATTTCCTTGGGTATCTTTGTAGGCATACCCACACTTTTTTGTTTTACTGCTGGCATCAGTGAAGACTGTTATGGCATCAGGAATAGGCTTTTGTTGTTGCAGGGATACTTCTTCGAGTATCAAAGTGGTTTTAAATATTGGATGATGGGGGTAATGGTTGTCCAATTGAATGCCATGAGTGGCTACTGCAAAATTTTCGGAAGATTGGATCCACCAATCCATTAAATTCAAATTTTTCACAGGCAGAATGATTTTTTCTGGGTCACACCCAGCAAGGGTGCGCAAACGTCCTCTTGCTTTTAGGAGTAATTGACCTATAGCATCAGGCCTAGTGGTGACAGTAGCTTTGAGAGTATTGCTGTGAAAAACCCACTCTAGGAGTATCATAGGTCTCTGGTCTGGTAATTGTGTGATCAAGGCTACCACTTCAGTGTCACGGTTGTATATAATTATGGTAAATGGGCATTGTAGTATTCTTCTATCAATGGCAGAATTTTGAATTTTTTGTGAGATGACTTCTAGGGCTGCAGTTGCCTCAGGTGTAATGGACCTAGGATCAGCAGGGGACGTGCTTCCTTTCAATAAAGCAAACAATGGACCTAAATCCGAATTGGTGATTCCACAAAAGGTTCTGAGCCACTGGATGTCTCCTACTAATTTTTGCACATCATTAACATTACGGACATTTGGGACAATGGCAGTTTTTTGTGGGCTCAGTCTCGTTTCTGTGATACGCATGCCAAGGTAGTTCCAAGGTGCGTGTTTTTGAACCTTTTCTGGGGCAATTACCAAGCCAAATGCTTGTAGATTTTGAATTAACTCCTTTTCCTTCTGAAGGGATAAAGGCTGTGGACTAGCAACTAATAAATCATCCATGTAATGATATGTGATAAGATCAGGATTATTTTTTCTCCAAGGTTGAAGGGCTAAATCTACAAACCATTGGCAAATCGTGGGAGAATTTTTCATCCCCTGTGGTAGTACAACCCACTGGAACCGCTTTGCGGGAGCTGCCCGATTAACCGAGGGCACAGTAAAGGCAAATTTGTCACTGTCATCTTCATGTAATGGAATAGTAAAGAAACAATCTTTTAAATCAATGATTAGCAAATCCCAATTTTGTGGCAACATAGCCGGAGAAGGTAATCCGGGCTGGAGAGTACCCATGTCTGTCATCCTATCATTGACTGCTCTTAGGTCGTGCAGCAGCCTCCATTTTCCTGACTTCTTTTGGATTGTGAAAATAGGTGATTCCATGGGCTAACAGAAGGTTTTATGTGGCCAAGTTCTAGCTGTTCCTGAACTAAATCCTGTACATGTTGTAGCTTCTCTGAAGATAGAGGCCATTGATCAACCCAAACAGGTTTTTCAGTTTTCCATTTTAATTTGAGTGTAGGGCGAGAGCTGCCATCAATGGCCCCAATCAAAAATCTGTGGACAATTTGACACCCCATTGAACCAATACATCTCTGCCTAAAAGGGAGAGTGAAGTGTGTAGTACATATGGTTTTACCCATGCTTGATGTCCCTCTTGATCTGAAAAAAGAAGAAAATTTTTACTGACCTGAGTCAGACGACTTCCCCCAATGCTTGAAATGGTTGAACCCGTGTTATCTAATTCCCAAGTAGAAGGCCACACTGAAATAGGAAGAATGGTTACATCAGCACCTGTGTCAAGCATCATGGAAATATTGGAAAGAATTAGATCATTGGGTCCAGAAATGTTTACTTTACATTTAGGTCTTTCTACTCCCAAAACTTGACAAAATGCAACGTTAGGTATACCTGTGGAACCAAAACCACCTGTTCCTCTTTTTTGATCTCCTTTCTTTGGGACACAAGCCTTAAAAGGTATAAGCTGTGCAATCACACTCCCTACTGGAATATGAATTGGTGGTGCAAAAATCTGTACCATAATCCCAATGGGTCCGGTATAATCAGCATCAATACAACCAGGTAGGACAAATATTCCCCTTTTTGAAGCAGAAGAACGCCCAATGAGTAATGCTGATAGTCCATGTCCTAAAGGTCCACTGACAGTAGAAGGGAGGACATGAACATTATTATCATTGATATTTACTGATTCTGCCACGACCAGATCGACTCCTGCGCTTCCACAAGTGGCGGATTGCAGTTCGTCGAGGCAGCCAGTGTTTTTGGGATGTTCTGGGGATATTTTTTGGCCGCGTCCCTTGGAGCGCGGCTGTTCCCGTTTCCCGACATGGTAAGGGGGGTTCCATCCTTGCGAAATTTTGAGCGACAATCTACCGCTTTATGGCCAAATTTTCCACAACGAGCACAATTACCATTTAATGCTATTTTTCCCTTGCACGCGTGTGTACAGTGACGCTTAAAACGACCCTCTTGCCCACACTGATAGCACCTTGGTTTAAGGTTTCGATTACCCTGCCCTTGCAGAGAGTTGATCTTTAGAGCAACAGCCAAAGCATTAGCATGAATTCGTGCTTTAGTTTCTTCTTCTACTAGTGGGGCCCTTGCACAGGTCTCTATCATTTGAGTAATAGTTGCACCAGGGGGTAAGGCAGCTATAAGCTGCTTGCAGGCCGCATTAGCATTTTGGACAGCGATTTCTTTTGTTAAAACAGCCTTAAGATCAGGAGTGACATTAGGTGCATTTTCTATTGCCTCTCGCAGCCTGTCAACAAAACTAAATAATGTTTCATTTGGTTTTTGCATAATTTTTGTATAAGGCAGTGTCGGTGTGTGAATCTGAGGCAATGCTAGGAAAGCTGCCAAACCAGCGTTTTTTGATTGCTGCAAAATCCTAGTATGCAATGCTGCCTGAGCAGCCCCATCCCGATAAGCACCTGTTCCCATAAGTGCATCTAAGGGTGCTACCCTCAAGGGGTCGCCCTGTGGCAAATGAATATTTTCCATTAATTTCATTTCCAGCTGTTCCTGCCACTTTGCTAGCCAGAGCATATAAGTGGTGGGTGATAAAATCAGCTCCATGACTGCCCTCACGTCTGTTGGTACCATTTCAGTATACTTTATCAGGGAAGTGACTTGATTTCTTACTAATTTGTTATTATGACCATATTGCATTATTACCTTTTGAATCCCCTGCACTAATTTCCAATCTAGGGGTTCCCAGGTTTGTTGACCCTGTTGCACCACTACAGGAGCTGCAAGTGGGGTAAAGGAAAATTCTCCCTCTATAATGCAATTTTCTACCAGCCCTCAATAACGCTTTTGAGGATCAAAGTTAGGATCTCTAGGTATAAATTGCATATTTTGCCTTTCCTGTTCAATTTCCCCAAATTTGTGCTCAATAGCATTTAACCCACTCATTATAGACTTATGAGCGTCCTTATAGGCCTTTTTAATATCCCGTCTCTTTGATCCCCGATCGAGCCGCTCCATTTGATGCAGGAGGTCTGTCATCGTTTCTCTCTGGCTTCGGAGCTCCCGCCGTAATTCCGAATACGCTGTTGGTCGGCGTTCCTCATTACCGCTGTGGAGGCCGCCGTCCTCCTGGGGGTAGAGGTGTAAGACTGCCAAGGGGATCGTCGTCTGTCTCCATTTCTTCTACCACGGGTGTAGTCGGTACGGTCGCTGCAGCCTCGCTAGATGTCGCTGCAACCTCGCTAGATGTTGTTGCAGCGCTATTGCCCGGTATTTTACTTTCGATTTGTACTTCGGGCAACAGCTTTTCGTTACTAGGGTTCCACGGTGGTAATTCGTCATCTAAACCCCACGCTATTTGTTCTGCCTTAGTCATGACAGGACATGTCAACAGAGGATAATTAGGGGGGTCTCCAAGAGGGGGCCAGACACCTTGCGTTTCGGCCACGCGTTCTGCCTTTGTTTGAGAGCTATCGGGAGGCCGCACCGCGGCTTTAACAGCCGCGGTGACTAGTACCTCACCATGTAGCCGTTCAATCAGTATACGCAGAGTACGGTAAGTTTTGCTAATGTCTTTGCCCCTTTTGTTCCAAGTTGCACCGATTCCCACAAGTCCTCCCCCACCTTTTGCCACGTCTCAGTATTATATATTTCTTGCGTGGAGGAGAAAAACCCACGGCGGCGACACCAACATAGTAAATCTATCAACGCCAAACGCGGCAACTGAGCGTCAGTCTTATCAGCCAATTTCATTAGGCTATCGACAACCGCCTTTTCCACTGCTGTCGCAGTTAATCCCATCCTGCTTATTTTCCTGACTCACCGGTCAGTCCGTGCACGATCCGCCTTTATTCTGGCGCCCAGTTATAACTCCACTGACAAGCAGGATCCTCGCAGGCTCTGCAGTCCGATGTTCGATCGTCCCCAAGCACGTACGTCGGGGCTCACCAAATGCTGCAGGCAGGCAAGCGCGCGGGAGAGAACCACACACACATCCACAAGATGCAAGTTCAAATCCAGTTTTATTATTGTTAGGCTGTGCAATTTATATTATTCTGAGTTCTGTCCACGCGAACACGAGCACAGCACGCCATCACGATTGGTCAGCACATGCTGTCCACGCGCCCCAGGTAACCCACCGATTTGTGGTTTTGAAGCCCACATTTGCATACCGTTTCCGTTATCACTGTTTTTCCCATCCTGTTTCTGCTGGCTCCTGCATTCCTGCAGCAGCAAGTCGTTTCTTGTTTATCTTACCGTTACCTCCTGACCTTTTCAGAACTCAGAATAATCATGCAGAATTGCTAAGGCCCCAACACGGTCATTCCGAGAAAGGTTCGGAGTTTTTATTGTCTGTGGCAGGGGAGTTTGGCAGATAGTTTCTTTCCTCACTGTTCTTAGGGTTCATTGTCCTGCAGTGATTTCATACCCGAGGTAGGAGACCTGCTGTATGGCTATTTGAGCTTTCTGTGAAGAAACTCTGTACTCAATTAATCCAAGGAAGTTTAGTATTCTAACAGTTTATTTTGTGGGAGAACTGTCCAGGTAAGTTGGACTTTCCTTTTCATGCAAGGATCTTCTTCTTTAAAAGTGAATAGTAATTGACTTTCAGAGTTCAAAGGCAGGCAGAGGAAAGCATCCTTTAGATCCAGGATGTTAAATTATTCTAGCTCTGGTGTTAGTTTGGTTAGCAGTGTATATAGGTTTGCCACTACAGGGTGCAAGTATTTACTTATTTTTATTAATTGCCTAAGATCTTGCACTATCTTATATTTCCCATCAGGTTTCTTTACTGGTAAGATGGGAGTATCATATTTGATTCAATATAATGGCCAGTCTTCGCGAGCGAAGATCCGGGGAAGGTCTTTACACCTTCCAGCCTGCGCATTGGATTTTTTAGGTGAGACACAGTGTGCGCGGAACTGAGCCCACCCTTTAATCCTAAGGTTCATCTGCCGGGGCCAAGTGAGCTTGGACGGTGGCAGCGAGGTCCTTAGGACGTAGGTGGGTTGCCTTTAAGGGCTAACGAGTCCCACCTGCCCGGGAGTGGCCCTGACTGGGAATCGAACCCGGGTCTCCGCGGTGATAGCGCGGCGCCTTTACCACTAGACCACCAGGGGCTGCCCTATTTGATTCACACTCTTTCTAAATATACTGACTGAATTTTAGGTCTCTATTGGGGCAAGACTTAAAATCTTGATTAATTACTTCTTTTATTTTGGATTTTATTTTACCCTGTTTTAATCTTGACTTCCAATTGTTTTAATATGTCTCTTCTTAGTAAAGAGACTGGTAAGTTTAGCATGTAGAAGTATTTTTGGATTCCAAATTGTTTTGTTTTAAAACTTACACCTTTTTCCATTTGACCTGTGGTTCCCCTTACCAATATAAAGTTTACATCAGTAGGTACTAAAGTCTGGTTTAATACAGAAAATGTAGTCCCTACATTTATTAAAATGTTGTTAAATTGTTGGGACAGAACATTTACGAGTATAACAGACAATAAGAAATTAATCTTCTTTGTTTACTTATTTCTGACTTGTTCAAGAGTTTTTATTACAGTTTAAAACCTTCTTATTTCAGTGCATCTCATTTACAGTTGTTAAAGCATTCGTTCATTTCTGCACAAAAGTTGTTTTTATCCATACCACTTTCAGTCTGAGTTCTGGTGGCACAGTTCTCAGATTTGTCTGCTGAAATAAAGTTTCTGCAAACAGACAACTTCTGATACATAGTTAATTCACATTGAGAGCAAAACAGTGTCTCTCCTGATTTTTGTCACAGCCCCCCTTTTCCCGTAAATACAACTCCATTTACTTGGGCTGTTATATTGCCCCTTTTTTGTTTCAAAAGTATGATTTTCAATATAGAACACACATCAAAAACTATTTCTATGTACATGTCTTAAGATAATGAATAATTTGGCATTGTTTTAGGTTTGTGAGAATTCTCAAAAGAACAAGTCTTGAGCTATACACCTCCCCTCCCCCAGGGTGTTTCCCGAGTTTAAGTGGCATGCATTTCACTCTTTCTCTCTGAGTGGTACCTTCTAATTGTGACACTGGTTCACGCGTGACCATTGCATGAACTAAAATCATAATAGCTTATGATACCAACTTAATACTAACAATGGTTCTTTTGTAGCTCTTCTAAAAATTAAGTTCTCAACAGTAAAACCACACAACACTTTCTTATACCACACTGGCAAATACAACCACAGACCCACTACAGCAGGGCTTCTAATCTCAATCCAGATTTTTAATACAAGTATTAACTAATCAATCAATTCGAAGCCCTAGCCTCTTTCCTCAACCCGTCTGGAGAGGGGGAAGGCACCATTCCCCCCTCCCTCTGACCTTTTCCTCTCAGCCTCAGTACATGCAACTCTTTCCTTCTCTCTCTATCGATTCCAACACTGTTTTTATCCTTCCTTTTAAAGCATAAAATACACCACAGAAGTAACTTCCCTCCTTCCAAACCATCAAAACCAAAGTTGCAGATTTTTTTTTGTAGCAGCACACACCGTTGTTCCATTTCTCTCTCCCCCTCCACCCCCCTCCTTCTCCGCTCAAAGGACATGAAGGATTCAGTGTTCAGCGGCTTCTGGGCTTGGTCGGTCCCCTCTTCTCCCCCCCCCCTTTTCCCGTTCTCGCACTGTGGTCTCAGTCCCAGCACGATTTTTGCTGCCGGATTTAAACTTGTTTTATGAGAAGCATGATAAATTTGTCTCTCTTTGTTTCACTCACTTTAATTGTATTTTCTCTGGTTTTATAACTCTGGGGAACTCTGGTTATACATGTTTGATCAGTTTTAGTATTTACTAGGAATTTTTATATTTTTCGTCCTGGAGTCTTAATTTAGTTTTTATCAAAAGCTTGTTACGATGTTTCAGTCCCAGGAAATAAATAATAAAGACCTTGACACTCTCCATCTTTTTCAGTTTATTCAAATGGTTTTAGGTCTCTCTGTCTGGACAATTTCTGTATAGTTGACCTTTTTTCTTACAATAAAAACATTTTATCATCTGGACCCTTGGGGCAATTTGCTGGGGCCTGCTCACCTATACATTTTGGGTTTGTCTCAGTAAGTTTTTAAGCTCCCTGCTCTGCCATCCATCTATTTTTTTTATTTATTTCTAATATCATTCCAGGCATAATTTACAAAGTGGCGATCTAGGGTTGAGTTATGGTCTCAGATGGGAGGGATGATGGATTGCATTTCCCTCCAGGTATAGGTATTGGGTTCTCTCTTTTAGATTCTGGTTCTTTTGGGACTCTCGCATCCCCGATTTGGCAGAGTAGTGTGGTCCACAGTTGAAGGAAGTTGTAAAGGGAAATAGTTTTGCGGGGTTGTGGGAATAGCAACTGAAGGTGGTTGTGTAGGGAGATAGGGGTTATAAGGGGGGAGGTAAGTTATTTAACGGTTCCCATTTCGTTTCTATTGCTTTTCTTTTTGTTAGTTCTTCTTCTGGTAACTTACAGATAATCATTTTACTCTATCCTTATTTTTTGTAATCTTAATATCTTCCCAATTTGATATCATTACCCCCAAAGGACAACCAGGGGTAATGTCTGGCA
This sequence comes from Myiozetetes cayanensis, assembly GCF_022539395.1. NCBI lineage: Eukaryota > Metazoa > Chordata > Aves > Passeriformes > Tyrannidae > Myiozetetes > Myiozetetes cayanensis. The sequence goes on from NW_026087617.1 coordinate 37,370, forward strand.
ATATTTGCCTGTTCCCTTTCCTTTTGGACTACTTATTCCTTGCCCCATGGTTCCCAAGGTCCCTTCTAAAATCTCTTCATCGACCTTCCGAGATCTGTTCTAAATCTCTCCACCGACACAGAGGTCCCTCCTTAAGAATTTCCACCGACCCCAGAGGTCCAATCAACAATTCAATCACTTCGTCCCTTTTCTGACCATACCCTTCACAGGGAGATGAAAACGCAGTAATGAGGACTCCGCACTCAGTATTGCAGTTTTTGCTGCGTCTCATTCAAACATTCACTCTGACCTCTTATATCCACCTAACCGGGAAAATACTTACCGTCTGTTGTTCTTTACCCGGGTCTTCGTGCACAAGAATTATAGACCTTTTTTTTTTCTGCAGCACTCCGGGAACCCTAATAATTCCTTGCTTTTATCATATAGTGTGTTGCTTCGGTCCGATCGGAGAATTAGGCTTGAAGAAGGTCACTAAAATCAGCAGGGGTACCCTGCCCTGCTTCAAGCACTAAAAAACTCCACAGAACATGGAGAGTTTATCACATAGGGGTCACCAAATTTGTGAGAAACAGTCTCTTAATATTCCCCAATTTGTGAGAAACAGAGTCTCGGAATATAATCAGTTTTCAAATTGGAATTTATTATATGATAAAAGCAAACAGTATGTTGGGTAACGGAAAGATTCTGCGCACCTGACAAGAGTATTTGAGTAATATTTATTCTAGCTACTTCATGCATATTTATTACATGATATACATATACATTTATCATATGTTTATTTTCACAACTAGAGCTAGGTTGTTATCTCTACAACAGTGATAGCTCTCCTATAATTCATACATTCTTAGACTACAAGATGCCTAAAAGATCAAATAATTCATTTTAGGAAAGCAGAGATGATTTGTAGTTTTTGACCTTGATGACCTTACAAAGGATCTGCTTTATTCCTTTATGGGGGTGTAAGTAAGTTTTACAATCTGTTTGTTTTATTATTTTATTGACACAAATTTATGGCTATGTATATGACAAACCTGAACTCCTTTACTCCTTCACTCCTTCCCCCTCCCCCGTACCAGGAGAGAAAAAGAAAAAAAAGTAAAGAAGAACTCCTCACCCCTCCCCAAAGACAAGATCTTTGAGAGTCATCAACTAGGAATGCAGTCTTACCAGTCACTTCTCGTGTTACTTAATTGCCTAAGCCACAGTCAATTTGCCCATTAAACATCCCCTTCACACAGTGGGCGGAGGGGGGGGGGGAAGGGAAAAATTCCTACTTAGTTTCTAAGAACCAGCAAAACCATGACAGGCAGGTGAGAAGAAAGATATCGGTGAGTTATAGGATATAGTTTCGGAATTGTATCAGAATAGGGATCAGAAAGGCAAGGCAAAAGGCTGGAGGGGGAGGCAGATGACTGCCACAAACCCCACACAGGCAGTAGCAGCCAGGCACACTGCAAACACAATGCCCACTGCAAGTGTTGTAAATGCAATTGCCAGCATAATAAGAGGAATGATTGGTGTTCTTTCTGTAAAAAGAAAGGACACTGGAGAAGGGATTGTCCAGACTTGAAGAGAAGTGGAAACCCAGTCCCTCAACTGACTGTGGACCAGGATGGACAGGGTGTCTGAAGGGGACTGGAAGATTCTTTCCCAGCAGAACCTCTGATTATAGCTAAGCTGGGGGCAGAAGTGAAATTCTTGGTTGACTGGGAGCCCCTGGTGGTCTAGTGGTTAAGGGCGCGGCGCTGTCACTGCCGAGGCCTGGGTTCGATTCCCGGTCAGGGACACTCCCAGGCAGATGGAGCTCATTAGCCCCATAGGCTATCCATCTATGTCCTGAGGACCTCGCTGCCACCGTCCAAGCTCACTTGGCCCCGGTAGATGAACCTTAGGATTAAAGGGTGGGCTCAGTTCCTCGCACACTGTGTCTCACCTAAAAAATCCAATGCGCAGGTTGGAAGGTGTAAAGACCTTCCCCGGATCTTCACTCGCAAAGACTGGCAGTTATTATTATTATATTATTTATTATTACAGGCGCAGCATATTCTGTGTTAAATACTTTGGAAGGGAAACTGAGTCATGATACTTGTCCCAGTTTAAATGAGACAAGGGTCTTTTGCTGAGGATGAATTAGGAGGAAAAGACCCAAACTTCTCTTTCCAAGCAATTATAAATCCAAAATTAAGAGGCTTCGATTGAAGGAAAACAAATTATGGAAAAGGGAAAAAATAACAGCCCTTTATTAAAAGGTATGTGTGTATTAACAGGAACACGAAAAAAAAAACCAAGTAAAATAACTAAGTAATACTCCTATACCCACCAATAATCCCCTTCATGAACAAAACCGATAAACCGGCAAAAGGAAAATAGTTCAATTTCTTGCACCCTTTGGTGCAGTTCCAACCACAGTCAGCAGGGGGTGCCGTCGGGTCACTGGAGATGCAAAATTTGTAATGTCCTGTACCATTCTACCAGGTGGCGCTGTTGGGTCACTGAAGGTGTAAAAACTTGTAGTGTCCTATTGTAGTCACCAGGTGGCGCTGTTGGATCACTGGAGGAGTAGAACTTGTAATGTCCAGTGCCCGTCACCAGGTGGCGCTGTTGGATCCTTTGGCTGCCACCGGGGGAAGGGGGGGAACAACAGCAATAAAACAGAAAGTTCTCCCAATGGAAGAAAACTCACAAACTTCAGCTGATTAGGGTCCGTTGTAAGCAGGGCTTGCAGTCAGCCAAAGGTGAGCCAAGAGCAGCAGCCAGAAACTCCCCTCCGACAGGAAAAAAAAACAACAAAGGAGCCCGACAGTGTCTGCAGCCCGCAGCAGCCTCTCACCCCGGCAGAGAGAGAGAGAGAGTCTCCTCCCCCCCAGCCTCCACCCCCTTCCAGTCACACACCAGCCAACTCCCCCCTTCGTTGTCAAGGAAACAAATCTCCACCATTAAGGGCTCCAGCCGATTCTTTTGTTCAACTAAATGGCCCATCACAGAGCACACACACACACACACACACACACACACACACACACACACACACACGGCAGGAGGAAAGAAAAATTCCTTGCTAAAAAATACGAACTATGACAATACTGTAAAGGTGGTTGGTGCTACAGGGGTAAGTGAAACAAGGCCTTTCTTCAAACCTTTTAGATTTAAATTGAGTAAGCACTGGGTAACTCATCAGTTCCTCTATATGCCAAACTCTCCCAAGCCTTTACTGGGTAGAGATCTACTGGAGAAATTGGAAGCTGAAATTAAATTCTACAAGGGGGAGAGAATAAAATTCATTATTCCTGACACTAAATATATCAAGGTCACTACCTTTTTCATACAGGAGAACGACGGAGAGTTACCCGCAGAGGTTGAGAATGCTGTCATCCCTATAGTGTGGGCTAGCAATTGTCCTGGGAGGTCCAAACAAGCAGAACCCGTAAGCATCACGCTCAAACCAGGAGCAACACTGGTAAGACAAAAACAATACCCTTTGAAACTAGAAAACCGTAAAGGATTAGCACCCCTAATTGAAAAGTTTCTTAAATTTGGGTTATTGGTAGTCATCATGGAGAAGATTTGAGAAGGGCTCTACCCACGCTTGTTACAAGCACGTTGATGGCTAACAAGACCAATGCAAGATAGACAAGTCCAGTTGCAGAAGGCACAACAGAAAGACTACCCAGGTGGTATCGACAAGACGCAATTCTTTCTGCTTTGTCTTTTCTCCTCAAGAGTGATCCTGCAAGTGTTCTCAAAAGAAGTAGCAGCATTATAGACAGTGTGTCTCCAGGTGTCCCGATTGGAGGTCAGGGTAGACCAATGGTGGTGATCAATATGACCAAGGATGAGGGATTGTTTCAGGCAGTCCTTGTATCTCCTCTTTGGGGTTCCTCTCTTGCGGCAGCCAGTGGCAAGTTCCCCATAGAGCACGATCTTAGGGAGGCGGTAGTCCTGCATCCTGGAGACGTGCCCTGCCCAGCACAGCTGTGTTCTCAACAGCATAGCCTCAATGCTCATGACTGCTGCCTGTTCAAGGACAGATGTGTTGGTCACATATTCAGTCCAGTGGATGTTTAGGATTGTATGGAGGCAGTGTTGATGGAAACGTTCTAAGAGACACAAGTGGTGGAGGTAAATGGCCCATAATTCAGATCCATATAAAAGAGTAGACAGTACAATGACTCTGTAAATGCTGATCTTTGTACTTTTCTTCAGGTGTTTGTTTTGCCACACTCTTTTATGGAGTTTACCAAAAGCTCTGTACATCTTTGCTAACCCGCTGTCTATTTCTGCATCGATCTTACCGTCCAAGGAGATGATGCTTCCCAGGTAATTAAATTGCTGGACAGATTTCAGCTCTGTTTCACCAATGGTGATATGGGGATGGTGGAAGACTTCCTGAGGTGCAGGTTGATAGAAAACTTCTGTCTTTTTTAAACTGACTTCTAACCCAAAAAGCTCAACAGCCTCTGCAAAGCAGGATGTTAAACGTTGCAAAGCTACTTCTGTGTGGACGATGAGGGTGGCATCATCAGCATAAAGCAGGTCACGGACAAGATGATTTAAGGTCTTAGTGTGGGTCTTCAGTTGCCTTAGGTTGAATAGGCTTCCATTGGTACGATAATGAATGTAGATACCGTTGTCTTCATCAAGGTCTATCATGGTCCTTTGGAGTATCATACTGAAGAAGATTGTGAATAGAGTTGGTGCAAGAACGCAGCCTTGTTTCACACCACTGGTTATTGGAAAGGGCTCAGAAAGTGCATTGTCATATCTGACTTGATTGCGCTGGTCCTCATGAAAGATGATCATTTTGAGGAACTTGGAGGGACATCCTAAACATTCCAAAATCTACCACATGTAATAAACTATATTTTAAAGGGGATTCTTTTTTTTTGTTAAGCTTAGTAAAACTTCAGGACATTGATATGTGATTTCCATGTGTATTTCCCACATATCTGTTAACTGCTTCTAACAAGCTGCTGTTTGTTCCCGAGGCTGATAAGGAAGGGGGGAGGGAAGTCTGGCAGTGTAATTAAACTACACCAGTTGGGGACACTGAGAAGCTTCCTCTAAACAAGGAGTCAAAGTGATTTATATAGATGATAAGACTGGAAGGGGAGGGAAAATACCTATTAAAGGCGCATGCTCCAAGCCGGGTTCATCTTGTGGACATCGAGGAAGACTAAAAATCTTCATCACAGAGACCCCGGCCCACAAAGAAACCCCCAGACCATGGATGCCGGTAACACAGCCCAGGAACATGCATGGGGAAAACTTTGCAACTGAGCATGTGCAAAAAGTACATGCCCCGGACTATGTATGGATAAGAACCTATGTACTGAGCATGTCTGGACGGGAACCCGGAGGGTTCAAAAGGGGAAGTTTGAGAGCTTGGGGCGGGCGGCGGTGAGCTGTGAGAGAACTTTCTTTTGTTCTAAACAGCCCCTCCCGGTGCGTGCCGATTGTTTATCTACCGCTTATTAATAAGTTTGCTTGCTATTGTAAATTGGCTTCTTCAATTCCTTTAAGGCATTGCTGGTAACCTATAACACCACAGACCTTTTCTACTCACAGTATCGACAGCCTTGGTGCACTGGAAGCCGCAGTCCTAACCCTGCATGCAGGCGGTTCAGGACATTGGTCACCTGAGTCTGACCCCAGAGATGACAGACTCACTCGGCAGCATCCTGAATGACCAAGCAGCCTTTTTCAAGGAGAGCACTGCTTGCTCCACACGGAGAGGGGTCTAGAAAAGGTGACCTAACCAAAGCTCATCTCCATCCTTCACCCGGTTGGTTAACGGTAGCCAACGGGCATCTTCTGTTGCGGTCAAACAAAGTTTAAGAGTCAAAGTCAAAGGTATACACCTGCCGTCAAAGGTGTACTCAAATTAACACTCGCATGCTGGAACATCAGAACCATGCTTGATACTGCGAACAATGGACGTCCTGAGCGTCGCTCTGCTCTAATTGCCTATGAACTGTCACCACTCAACATCGACATTGCTGTTCTCAGTGAAGTTCGTCTTCCTGAGGAAGGCAACCTTAAAGAACATGGTACCAGTTATACACTCTACTGGTCAGGTTATTGGTAGAATATGAATCCAAATACAATACCCCCATCCTAACTGGTAAAAAAAACCTGATGGTAAGAGCTATCGATTT
>NW_026087618.1:0-43119 GCF_022539395.1 Myiozetetes cayanensis
ATGATGTACTTTTACAGACAAGGTCTCTACCTAGGCAGTGATGTCTTGCCACACTTCAGTAGTCCATATGGATTTACCTCTGCACTGTAAATTGGTCTTTTTCCATTGGTCCAGCCACCCCCACAGACCATTTACTACCATCCAAGAGTCACCGCAGAGGTAGAGCACTGGTCATTTCTACCATTCAGTGATAATTAAAGCCAACTGGACGGCTTTCATCTATGCAACCTGACTTGATCCAACTTGTCCCTCAATAGCTTCTGTGACTTGCCTCATAGGACTCCATATGGCAGGTTTCCATTTTCAATTTGTCCCTACGATATGGTAGGAACTGTCAGTAAAGAGAGTGTATCGCTTTCATTTTCTGGTACCTGATTATGTGGCAGGGCCTCCTCAACACGTCACCTTCTACTCCTCCTCTTCTGATGATAATCCTAAATTTTTGCCTTTGGGCTAATTAGTGATGACTTCCAAGATCCCTGGGTGATTGCGGTTTCCTATTCAAGCTCACTGTGTGATCCACTTACTTCATGTAGCATTAGTGGCATGATGTGTAGAAGGGAATTCTCCTTTAAACATTCAACCCAGAACTGGCAGTCGGGGTGCCAGGAGGAGCTGTGCTTCAGTTCCAATCACTTTTGGAGCAAATCACTTCATAAACTGCCAAGATCTCTTTTTCAGTCGCAGTATAATAGACCTTGGATCCTTTCTATCCCTCACTCCAGAACCCCAGGGGTTATCCTCGAGTCTTCCTGGGTACTTTTTGCCAGAGAGTCCAGGAAAGACCATTCTCCCCGGTTGCAGTGTAGAGTGCATTTTTCTCATCTTGGTCTGTCCTGACTGTCCCAAGAGCTACTTCATGAACAATCTCCTGTTTAAGTTGTTCAAAAGCTTGTTGTTGTTCAGGACTGAACTTGAAATCATTTTTCTTCTGTGTCACATGATAGACAGGGTTTAAAATCTGACTGTACTCTGGAATACGCATGCTCCAAAAACCCATAGCACCTAGGAAAGCCTTTGATTTCTTTTTGCTGGTTGGTGGGGACATAGATGCTTTTTTCTTGACCATGTCCATTGGAGTCTAATGAAGTCCATCCTGCGACTTTACTCCTAAAAACTGAATTTCCTGGGTAGGCCCCTTGACCTTACTTCCTTTCATGGCAGAATGGGTCTTCAGGACGATATGGATTATCTTCGCCCTGAATCAAAGGAGGTAACATTTCTATCTCAATTAGTTGAGAAATTTAGGAATTTAGTGCTTCTGACCTTAAGAGATGTATTTAAATCAACCAAAATATATGTTTTTCTAAATTTTCCCATTTTGATTATTTTTTTTGTATACATGTAATGGTTTAGTGTTGCAGGACAAGGGTAAGGGAAGCAAAGATAACTGAAAATTGTGAAATGACCCACCTGAAGGAAGATAACTAAATGAAACATATGCTTCAAAGGGTACAATCAGTAGAGGTTGTTCTGATAAGGATTAAATACAATGGATAATTGTTGAGTAGGGAATAAACCTTCTGTTATCTTTTAACTAGTGATAGATTTAAGTGTCTTATAGTGAGCAAAGACAATTGGATGAGGGTCAGAAGTTAGAATAATGAATATGAATTTGTTGACTTAGGACAAGAGGGCACAGGCTTAAGCTCTGCCAGGGGAGGTTTAGGTTGGATATTAGAAAGAAGTTCTTTACAGAGTGATCAGGCATTGAAATGACCTGCCCAGAGAGGTGGTGGATACACTGTCCCTGGAGGTTTTTAAGATGAGGTTGGATGTGGCACTGAGTATCACGATCTAGTAATCACAGTGGGGTTGGATCAAGGGTTGGACTTGATGATCTCAGAGGTCTCTTCCAACCCAATTAATTCTATGATTCTATGATTCTATGATTTAGTGAGGAGCAATAGGCAAGGTTGAAGTAAAATGACCCCCAAAGTAAGACCCTCACTTTAAATTTCAGCTGGAAAAGAAACAGCAGATGGTAGTCTTGCTCCACAAAAGAGCAACCAGGTGAAATCTGAGCACACCTGAACACAAGATCATGTCGCAATGAGTCAAGGTGTTTTAGGAGGCAACTTCGTGTGTTCTAATGTATAAATATTGGAAAGAATTGTATTTATGGCGAATTATTCCCTATGCTCCCATCTTGACCAATTAAAGGAATGTTTCATCCAATGACACTTTGGGTGTAATTACTGTGTTTAAGCCCCTTTCTCAAAAATTTCCCCTGCTTTGTTACCCCATACGATGGTATCATCAATTTAGTGCAAGTGTTCTGGAGCCTCACTCTTTTCCAGTGTAGTCTGGATCAGCCAATACTCATTAGACACCATGTTATTTGCTCTTAGTTCTGAAAAAAAGTTTACATGTGCAGGTTATTCAGAACAGGCTTGATCCTGTGGACCATGTGGGGATCGTGTGAGTTACTCTCAGCAGGAGCTTATACCTGTGAAGCACCTTCATGGGAAGGACCACATTGGAGAAGAGTGTAAAAATACAGTAGCTCAGTTAGTTAGAGCATGGTGCTAATAACACCAAGCTTGTGGGTTTGATCCCTGCATGGGCTATTCACTTAAGAGTAGGACTCGATGATCCTTGTGGGTCCCTTCCAACTCAGAATAATCTGTGAAGGTGAGGGAGAATAATTCTTTCTTTCATTCCTGAGGCATCTGAGGCACCCACTGAAAGGTCTCTTCATCTCTTCAATATCCCCAAATGATGGTGTGACGTTTGGTGATGCGGACATATAAGTAACCTGAGGACTCCAGTCAGTTTGAGGCGGGGGAAGTTTAATGAAAAAGTCTTCTTTCTGAGCAATAAGAGGTTCTCGTGAGAAAAAGGATCTAGTCTCTATGTTTTCATGTTTGGTAATGCAAGCAGCAAAGAACTGGAACTCCTGCATGCAAAGGGATGAAAATGTGCAGAGCCCGTGGGATGCTCTTTGTGTGTGTGTGTTGGAAACCCAAGGCCAGTCACAAAGAGGTCATGGAGTTGATATGAGGTTGGTCTGGTTAAATGGGATTAAAACGGAGCCTTTAGGGAAGGCAAAGTCTTGAGGATGTGAAGGGTAAAAGGACAATAAGTAAGGTTGGCAATGTCATTCTCAACCCCTTTGTTGGGAAGGATTAGGAGCGAATGTTGATTTGACTGAAACGCAGGCACCAATCCGTCTTCTATAACTGCAGTTTCAGTAGCAAAGGAGACCCAAAGATGAGAATCAGGCACCAATGATGCTGTATTGAGTGTGGCTAAGCTGGATTTCATTTTCCCCATAGCAGTCCTCACAGTGCTGTGCTTTGCATTGGTAGCTAGAAAGGTGTTGATAACACACCAGGGTTTTGGGTACTGCTGATTCTCTAACATTCCACCCCCCCATCTGTAGGCTGGGGATGGGCAAGATCCTGGGAGGAGACACAACCAGGTCAGCTGACCCAAATTGACCAGAGAGATATTTCATACCATATGACGTCAGCTCAGATACAAAAACTAAGTAAAGGAGGAGGAAGGGGGGGACATTTGTTATTTACAACATTTGCCTTTCAGAGCAACTGCTATGCATACTGAAGCCCTGCTTCCAGGGAAGTGGTCGCACTGCAGTTGTTGATGGGAAAGAGAGGATAAAATTATGTTTATTATTTTTTCTGTTTGCTTGTGCACACAAACTTTTGCTTTTGTTTTAGTAAATTGCCTTATCTTATTTTCTATTTCCTGTCCAGCTGAGAAGGGGGAGTGATAGAACGGCCTGGTGGGCACCTGGCATCCAGCCAAGGTCAGCCCACCACAGATGCTTTTGATGCTGTCCAGGTGTGGCAGGAGAAGAGTCAGGGACCACTTGGACAAATCTGATCTAGTAGTTACTTTATTGAGTTCTAATCAGTAAAGTTAGGTATGTAAAATGTTTAATAAAAACAGATTGATCATCAGTCAATTGTCTGCTATTGACTACACCTAAAGTTAGTATGGGATGCAAAGGTTATTGTGTGGAAAAAACGGACTCCAAGCAAATTAGGTAGGAGATAAGATAAGGATACAAAAACTTTAATGAGCCCCCAGGTTTTTTGGAATACCTCAACACGCGTTCCCGAAATAGTCCACAGTTTTTATAATGATTTTCACCCAATCCCCATCCAACCACCACCCAGGTTCTGCCCCCGCTGCACTTCTTGGGAATTGGGTCTGGGGGTGTTTTGGGAACCCCCTCTTCTTCATCTTCATCTTCATCTTCCTCAGAGTACGTAATGTCCTTGGAGGCCTTCCAGAATTCTAGGCCTGAAGGTTGTTGGGTCTATGGCTGTATCTTCTTCTGTAGGGTTAGGGTCTTCTTCTACAATTCTACCTTGAAAAAGAGACTAAACAGGCTGTGGAATTTAGGGAATTGATATGGGAATGGGTAATAGGGGTTTGAGCTGGTATGTTAAAGGGTAAAGGGATAATATGCTGCTACTCTAAAATCTACATTTACTACATAACTACTTCTAATATCTACAAAAATTGAAAAAACAAAACATCAAAACTCCAAGGTATCAGGTAAGCTTACTATGCATATCTTAAATGTCACATGCATGCAAAAAAAGTCACTTAGCAATCCATTGATGCCTTGTGTCAGGTAAGGGATCTCCCAGCCTCTAGGTGTAACCTTGAAAGGCATCCCTACTTGAGGGGAGATCACTGCCGTGCAACCAGCTGCTATGGAGGGAAGGCTCAATGAACCCTGTTGGCTGTACATATTGATAGCCTCAAGTGATTGGCTTGTAGTCAGATTTTCTACTGTGTTCATGCAGTTTTGGCCACTTATCAGCCCAGTCTGCAGCCAAACCGGTTTGTTGGTGTGAGGGAATATTGCGCGCCCCTACCCCAGATACCAGGCAGCAGAAGGATTTAGGAAAATTTATTTCTGCAAGTCGAGAACACTAACGTGACGGCACTACCTACACTGGGCATGAGAAAACAGGCCACTTTTTCCTCTCCATGCATTTTTAATGGCTTGCCTGGTCTCCTCTCACAGGACCTCCAAGGTTGTCTGTAAGAATTTTATGTTTTCAGGGAGTTAACCTCTCTGTAAGGCAAGGGAAGAAAACATGCCAAAGTATCCATGGGAAGGTGTTCTTTCCTGGGCAGCACAGCTTCCTTGAGCAACATAAATGCACCCCTCCTTGAATAATTCTTCCGAAAAAGGTCTTCTGCACTTACAGTTGTTTTTGGTGCTGGGTTGTCACTGATAACCTCACATAGTAGGATTAACTTTGGATAGTCCTACTTGCTGAGCATCTGCCTGGACCAAAGTTCAGTTAGTTCAAATGGGAGGAGCAAATCTGTGACACCAGGTTTCCCCTAGCAATGACCCCAGAGCTCTGAGGGCGGTAGTCAAGGGCATGGGGGCCCAGAGGGTGCTCTCCTCAGTCCTGCTGGTGAGAGGAAAGGGCGGGAGGAGGAGGGGACCAATAACACAGGTAAATAATTTCCTGCCGAGCTGGTGCTGGCGACAGGGTTTTGGGTTCTATGAGCATGGGACCCTGTTTGTGGATCAGCATCTGCTTGGGACAGAGTGGTTCCACCTCACTAAGTGAGGCAAAAGTATTTTTGCCAATAGGATAGCTGACCTCATTAGGAGGACTTTAAACTAAGAGAGGGGGTGGGGTGAGGGGGGAGAGATAGGGAGAGAGTAAGCAGCAGCCCTGTGAGGGAGTGACAGATGGGGTGTAGTGGGTTTGCCCACCAGCCAACCCCTGGAGCTGAGGATGGTTTTGTCCAGGTGAATTTCCAGAGAAAAAGCCAACCAAAAGTCTTAGTAAAGCCTCTGCCAATTACATATTTAAGAAAATGGAAGAGAAGATAGTTGCACAGATGAAATTAGGAGCCATGTAGGTAGAGAGAGGCAGGCCCCAAGTGGGGTTAGGTCTCCCTCTTCCCCCGGCCCTGGGCCGGGGGCAGGTGTGGCACTGAAGCCCCCCTTCTCTCCTGTAAGAGAGTAGAGAAAAAAAACTTGGGAGAAGGACTGACTGCCTGGACAAGACTACTGCAGAAGAATTCCAGGCAGAGGTAACGAAGTACCCAAGGTCAAAGTTGGCAACTGCAGGAGAGAGGAGAGAAGTTGCAAAGGCGGGGGGGGGCTCCTCTCCCCCTCTTGCTCTCTCTCCCTTCAGCAGGGAAGAGACTGAAAACTAAAATCCCTGCCACCTGTTGAAAACTGTTGGGGAGCAGAGACGACCCTCTGCAGCTCATGAAAGAGCCCTCGCTGAAGCAGAGGAATGCATGAAGGAAAGAGAGAGACCTATGCTGGAGCGAGACGGTCCGGGTAGGCTTGGGATCTCAGTGGGAGATCCATGCTGGCGCAGCTGAATTTGTGACCCTGAGGGACAGCAGAGAATGGAAGAACTGTTGCCCAAGGGATGAACCAATGATGGAGAGGTTCTCCCATGGAAAGGGACCCCACAGGAAAGAGGGGTGGACTCAAAAGCCATTATCCCCTGTGACTCTGTGGTGAAGATCCATGGTAGGCAAGTGTCCCCTTGCAGTCCATGGAAGACCATTCAAGGCCTGGGTAACCCCCCAGCCTCAGGTCTTAGCCCAGGAGGGGGGTAGGCCCAGCCCTGAGGTCGACATAGAAGAGAGAGAGAGAAAGAGAAACAGTTCCAGCTGCAACAAATCAGAGTTGTGGTCCTAGAGATAATAGAAGAAGAACTTTCAAGTACTGCAAAATTATTTGAAAGACCTGAAGCTCCAGAAATGGAGAAAGAAAGTGCTTCTCCTCCTGAACTGATACAAAGGGGGAAGGGATATTTCTGTGAATACATAGTAATTTTACCTAATTCAAATTGTTGTAGATATAGTTCTTTAGTTTTTATCTTACTAGCAAAAAATCCTAATATTATTCTTCCCAACCAGGTCTTTTGTCTGCATAAACCTTCTCTCAACTTATAGTAATTGTGTGGGGGGTGTGAGAGCAAATTGGTCCAGAGTAAACCCATGACATTTTTGGTGGAGAATGTGGGCAAAGAGTGCCCAGAGAGGCAGTGGTTGGATCAAACCACGACGTGGGGTCAAGGAGCAAAGGGCAGGGTGAAAGCTCTAGTACCTGCAAGTCCCCCTAGCACCCAAAGGCAGTGGTGGATGTCATAGCTGCAAGCATGCCCAACTGGAAGATCTCCTGGGACAAGTAACTGTTACAAGAGGAGTTCGACAGGCAGCATGGTATCCTGGAATACGAGTAGAAGATTGATGTGTGGTATTGTATGCTGTCCCAGACTGAGTAACAGCCTGCCTTCAGGCTGCGCAAGAGGTAGAAGGTAAGCTGAAATTCAATCTTGAGCTGACTGAAGCAAGTCCCGAAAAGAAGGAGACTGGATGTTTGTCCGTGCTTGGAGTAGAAGGAAGAACCCTCCCCCATCTCCTGAAGTGCCCCTACATAACTGACAGGATGCTCTGGGGTTGGAGACTGAAGAGCACGTGAGTAACGAACAGGACCCAGGACAAACCAATCATGCAAAGCTGACCTAACCACCCGCCCGCGTTAGAACCAGTGCCACCAGAAAAGCACGTAAAGGTATTAGTAATTGGGGATTCCCTCCTGAGAGGCACCGAAGCACCCGTTTGCCTTCCAGGCGATTTCTCTAGAGAAGTCTGCTGCCTACCAGGAACTCACATTCATGGTGTCACTGAGAGGCTGCTGGGCCTGGTGAACCCTGCAGATTATCATCTGCTCCTACTCTTCCATGTAGGGTCTGACAAGGCAACTTAGAACCCTCCCAGGAGACTATCTCTCTGTTGGAGCAATGTGAAAAGGATGGTGGTCTCCTCTATCAGAGTCCAGTCAGACAAAGGGGTCTGGGAAGGAGGAGACAAACCAAATGGGTGAATGCTTGGCTGTGTAGCTGGTGCCGTACTCAAGGTTTTGGCTTTTATGACCATGCATCTACCTTTAAGAAACCAAATGTTTGCATGTGCAGGTTATTTAGAACAGGTTTGATCCTGTGGACCATGTGGGGATCGTGTGAGTTACTCTCAGCAGGAGCTTATCCCTATGGAGCACCTTCACGGGAAGGACCCCATTGGAGAAGAGTGTAAAAATACAATAGCTCAGTTGGTTAGAGCATGGTGCTAATAACACCAAGCTTGTGGATTTGATCCCTGCATGGGCTATTCACTTAAGAGTAGGACTCAATGATCCTTGTGGGTCCCTTCTAACTCAGAATATTCTGTGATTCTATGTACTTCAAGAAGTTTAGTAACATATGCAGGGGTGTGTGTTTTAATATTTAAATGGTCTTTAATCAGGCAAAGGTTACTTTTTTTGGCCGGTCATATGACTTTGTTGAGTTCTGTGCTGTTCATCAGAGCCACAACAAGATTATCCTGGCTGCCTGGGACCTCCTCCTTCAGCCAAGACAGTGTAGGACGTAGATAGTAAGCCTTAACCCTTGCCTGGTTCTTTGGTCATCATGTCACACAAACCAAAAAAGGAAACCTCATGATTGGTGTCTACTCTAGGCCACCTGATCAAAGGGAGGAGGTTGGCAAAGTGTTAGTTCTTCAACCACCAGAAGCATTCTACTCGCAGGCAAAGAGTAAAGTCGAGACCCTGAATTTTAGGAGAGTGAACTTTCAGGTCTTACAAGAACCAGTGGAGGAGCCCCCCTGTGAAACTACCCTCGGGGATGATAAAGGAACAGAAGGGAGCTGGTCACTCTTGAGGGGTGTTTTTCTTAGAGCACTAGAGCTCTCAATTCCCATATGTAAGAAATCAGGCAAGAGAGGCAGGAAACTTGTGTGGCTGAGTAAGGACCTTCTGGTCAAGTTGAAGCATGAGGAGGAAATGCATAGGCAGCGGAAGCAGGGACATGTATCCCGGGAAGAATCTAGAGATACCACCCGGGTGTGTTGGGATGGGATCAGGAAAGCTAAGGCATAGTTGGTGCTGAATTTGGCAAGGGATATGGAGAAACATAAGATGTGCTCCTACAGGTGCCTTGGTCAGAAAAGTAAAACTAAAGAAAGTGTATGCCACTGTCGCCTGATAAATAAGCCAGGAGATTGAGTGACAAGCAATGTGGAGAAGGCCATGGTACTTGGTGATTTATTTTCCTACATTTTCACGGGCAATCACTGTTCCCATATCTCTCAAGACCCTGAACCTGAAGGCAGGGACTGCGGAACTGATGCTGAAAACTCTGGAATGAAGAACGGCTCAAAGAATTTTTTTATCTTTTAACAGTAAGGTATTTATTTCGACAACGTTGAGAGCAAGCCAACTGTCTTGGTTTTGCTCTGGGTCAATTTGGTCTCACACCCCCCACACAATTATTGTAAGTTGAGAGAAGGTTTATGCAGGCAAAAGAGACTGGATTTGGGAAAATAATATTAACATTTATTACTAACAAGTTAAAACTAAAGAACTATATCTATAACAATTCTACTTAAGTAAAAGTACTATGTATTTACAGAAATATTTCTCCCCGCTTTATATCAGTCCTAGGAGGAGAAGCAGTTTCTTTTCTCATTCTCAGAGCTCCAGGTCTCTTCAATAACTCTGCAGTACTCTCGTCAGAGTTGGAACTTTTTCTTTTTTTCTCTTGCTCTGTATTGGCCTCCAGGGCTGGGCCTACCCCCCTCCTGGGCTAAGACCAGAGGCTGGGGGTTACCCAGGCCCTGAAGGTTTTCTCTTCCATGGACTTGCAAGGGGACACTTGCTTACCATGGATCTTCACCACAGGATTACAGAGGATAATGGCTTTTGAGTCCACCCCTATTTTCCTGTGTGGTCCCTCCCCACGGGAGAACAGTCCTTGAATAGACCTCTCCAACATGGGTCTAGCATGGATCCTTTCCTTGGATCCCAACATCTTACCCGAGCCGTTCTCACTCCGGCATAAGCTTCTCTCTCAGGGTCATAAATCTTCAGCAGCAGCATGGATCCCACACACGGATCCCAACATCCCTACCCGAGCCGTTCTTGCTCCAGCGTAGGTTCTCTCAGGGTCACAAATCTCCAGCACCAGCAGCATGGATCTCTCTCACTGAGATCCCAAGCTTACCCTAGTCATCCTCGCTCTGGCATAAGCTCTCAGGGTCATAAATCTTCAACAGGACTCTGCCTCATTTCAATCCTTCTCATGAAGTCTCAGCTTCCTTGTACATCCACAAGCTCTTTTGTGAGCCGTATATGTCTCCTCACCCCAACAAACTTCTACAGGTGGCAGGGATTATTTTTCAGTCTTTTCCCTGCTGAAGGGAGAGAGCGAAAGGGGGAAGAAGCAGCCCTCCTTTCAAACTTTCCTTCTCTCTCCTGCGGCTGCCAGCTTCGACTTTGAACACTTTGTTATCTCTTTGCCGGAATTCTTCTGCAGTACTTTCTGTCCAAGTAGTCAGTCCTCTAAAGTTGTTTTTTTTCTCCACTCTCTTACAAGAGAGAAGGGAAGCTTCAGTGCTACACCTGCCCCCAGCCCAAGCCGGGGGAGGAGGAGGGGGCCTGACCCCCACTAGGTACTTGCTGCCTTTCCTACATGGCTGCTTAATTTCAACTGCACAACCAACCTTCTCTTCCGTTTTTCTTAAATATGTAATTAGCAAAGGTGTCACTAAGAGTTTTGATTGGCTTTTTGTCTGGAAATCCACCTGGACAAAACCATCCTCAGCCCCAGGGGCTGGCTGGTTGGGCAAAACCACAACACCAACTCATGCTAGTCAAAATTGCCCCAAGGCGCCAATGCAAAACAAGGTAATTTATACAGTCTAAATCCATGGTTGCATAATACATCTAATCATGCATATTGATTATAGGCGGAGTCTAGGAAGAGTCTGGGTGGACCTTGGGGCTGTGCTTCCACCCCATTTTGGGGGTCGATTTCTCTTCTTCCTCACTTTGACCTTCTTACCTCTCTATTGTTCTTGCCCCAACTACTGAAGCTTGCAAAAACTCTTGGTTCTGAGCCCTTTTCCCCTATTCAAATGTCTACCTAGTCTAAATTTATAGCCTCTAGTTTGATTGTATAGCGTTTCTAGCATTCTTCTTGGGTTTAGGTCCAGTGAGCAGAACAGAACGAGTTTTTCCTAATAGTTCAGGCAGAACAGGTGTTTCTCAACAGAGCAAGATATCTCAGTTAACTCTTTTAGGCCTTGCTCTTGTTTCAGTCCCCCTTTTTCTTAGGACTTACAAATTCTTTCGTCAAGGGCAAAAGAGCTTTGGTAGGTATTTATCATTGCCCACGTTATCTGCATCCTTTTGATTATGGTACTCAATCTGTACCACAGCCAGATGTTTAAGAGCTATTGCAGAATTATTACTATTACTAGGACCAACATAGGACGTATCAAATAATGAAACACCTGTGCTGCCATAGGGGCATACCCTGTAAAGATATCCCACCAATGATGTTCCCCCACTTGCTCTACTTTAGTTAGAATTATCTTTATACTTTCAGTGTCATGTTTTACTTGCCAAAGCATACACCGAGTTGTTCTGTTTGCTTTTTGACTATTTTCTCTATATCTGGGTGCTTAAGCATTTTCTTAAGAGATCAATATTCATTCTTATTTGTAATTTGGGTACATCATGATACAGTGTGTAATCAGCTTCAATTAGTTGTCTACTGGTTACAGGAGCAGTGCAATCAAAATCACAACCTATGATTCAAGTAAAATTATACACACAAAAATTAGTACTGTTTGCTACTTCATGACAATTATCAATGGTAAGATTAACACAAAAAGTCCTAACACATGCACATCTATTTCCTACGTAATATACCTCTGACTGGGTCTTAGCATGGGGAAGCATTTCAAAAGTACATACACTATCTTCAGTATCTAAGCATAAATCTTCATTTTCTACAGCAGTATTTTCACAGATATATCCCAACTGTCCCTTAGGAATACACACATCAGTACTGATCAACTGCCATTTGCCTTTGCTCTGATCATAACTTGCCCAAACATTACGGCCTATGGGTCTGACGATGACATTCTGATGTATAGGTCCTAACGTCAAAATAGGAAAGATGGTTTTTCCTTTGGCTTCACTAATAGTAAGTTGTCCCAGTTTAAATGAGACAAGGGTCTTTTGCTGAGGATGGATTAGGAGGAAAAGACCCAAACTTCTCTTTCCAAGCAATTATAAATCCAAAATTAAGAGGCTCCAATTGAAGGAAAACAAATTAAGGAAAAGGGAAAATAACAGCCCTTTATTAAAAGGAATGTGTGTATTAACAGAAACACACACAAAAAAAAACCAAGTAAAACAACCAAGCAATACTCCTATACCCACCAATAATCCCCTTCAAGAACAAAACCGATAAACTGGTAAAAGGAAAATTAAACAGTTCAATTTCTTGCACCCTTTGGTGCAGTTCCAACCACAGTCAGCAGGGGGTGCCGTCGGGTCACTGGAGATGCAAAACTTGTAATGTCCTGTACCATTCACCAGGTGGCGTTGTTGGGTCACTGGAGGTGTAGAACTTGTAGTGTCCTATAGTAGTCACCAGGTGGCGCTGTTGGGTCACTGGAGGAGCAGAACTTGTAATGTCCAGTGCCCGTCACCAGGCGGCGCTGAGAGATCCTTGGCTGCTGCCAGGTGGGTTGAAGGAAAGGGAAAAAAACAACACTCCCCAGGGTATATCAGAGAAAAAACAAAAAAAACTCAATTCCCCTTTGCTGCAGGCAGGCAAGTGAGCGGGAGAGAACCACACACACATCCACAAGATGCAAGTTCAAATCCAGTTTTATTATTGTTAGGCTGTACAATTTATATTATTCTGAGTCCTGTCCACGCGAACACGAGCACAGCACGCCATCACGATTGGTCAGCACGCGCTGTCCACGCGCCCTAGGTAACCCACCGATTTGTGGTTTTGAAGCCCACATTTGCATACCGTTTCTGTTATCACTGTTTTTCCCATCCTGCTTCTGCTGACTCCTGCATTCCTGCAGCAGTAAGCTGTTTCTTGTTTATCTTACCATTACCTCTTGACCTTTTCAGAACTCAGAATAATCATGCAGAATTGCTAAGGCCCCAACACTTCCCCCCTTTCGCTTAAACATAGAATCAAAGCTGTGAATGATACAATCTTGAAGACACCTAAAAATACATGGAACAACAAGCAATAAAACCAGAATAAAAATGAGTATAGACAACCATTGTTTCAGTACATCTTTTAGCCAACCTCCTATTCCCCATGATGCCAGTCAGGCATCCAATCCCGCAGATCCTTCTTTTACATGATGCATGCGTTCCTTAAGTTCTTGTAACTGTTTGTGTATGCTTTGTGAATGATCAGATAAATTCATACAACACATTCCCTCAAAATCCTGACACCCATGCCCATGTGCTAAAAGTCAATCACTGCTCTATTTTGCAAAACTGCATGTCTCAAGCTATTTACATCGCTAGCTAAACCTGTTAAGATTTCAGAAGTAGAGTTAAATTGTTTTACAGCCTAGCATGCCAAAGTTTTAATTTTCTTCCAGTTTGCTGCTGCCATGCCCCCTGGGAGGAAAAGTGACAAAGCAACGGCTTCACCTGCTGTTCCAAGTTTCACATTGTCATCACAATCAGGTGTTAAGTCTTTGAGATCTCTCTTGGTCCGAATGTGATTTGTTTGTCTTACCAGGTCACGCATGGCAGGTGCAAACATGGTTAACTTTCCAATGTAACATGGTCCTCCTACGGGACGAAAAGGAATACCAGGTCAAGCTCTATCACCACATATTAGAAAATAACCCTCAGGTAGTATTTTAGTAGACACATTTTCTACATTTAACTCCCCGGCATGTTTGGAGGTATTCCAATGATTAGATTGCCCAGTCACATTTTGGTAGCCCAAATATTATTGCATTACGCCGTCGGCATGCATGAGACGTTTCCATGAGTCTCCAAAATGGACGACTCCGGATCCATTGATTGGTAAAATCTTTGGGTATATATTGGTACAATTTGTTTGGTTAGAAACATCGCTCACACTTATGACAGGAGGAAATGATCCCCACAAATCCAATTCTTGTAAGGGTAAAGGTGCTGACTCGTTCAGTTGATATATCAACTGTTGTAAAAAACGTGCTTCTTTTACAATAGGCCAATTACACGATTTTGTACATTTGCCCCGTGAGTTGTCGTCTCTCCACTGCCAATAAGAGTTATTAATAGCAGTGTAGTTCACTCCCAAATGGCTAAAGTCTGTCCAATGTATGTATGGATAACCAATTAGACAAGTTCGAAAAGGATCACTGGCTTTTTGGAGGGATAGACAAAATTCTGTAACCCCAGACACATTGGCCCAAGTAACCCACATATTTTGTCTTGGGTCAATGTTGTGGATGGCTGCGACAGGGATGATGCTGGATAGAATTAGGTGGTAATACCAGATAGCCTTAGTTTTGTTGTTTACGTTGCCGTTTTTCCTTGCGTTTGCTAATCCGTAATTTATGAAACGCAAAACAAACCCGATCCATGTTTTGGGGAGGGACCATCCACCCCCTAGGGATACACAAGTTTTCATCACAGAACCAATCAAGGATCTTGGTGTCATTTTGAGCCATGATTCGGTCATATTCATGTTATGTACTCCACCTCTGTTCCGCTATCCACCTTTGTTCCTGGATTGGCCTACTATGATCAGAGAGGTTAAAACAACACAAGCAAACTTGTCTTGATTATAGGTAAAAACCATCCTGATATTTACCAACAGACCATTTAGTCAATTTTAACCAGCATTAACTTGCAATATCTTCAATATCTGCTTCCAATCTCCGAAGGCTAGCAGCATCAACTTACCATAATTAAATCTATATAACACATTCTCTTAAAATCTTAATATTCATTAAGTATTTAAGTTCACACACACATATCTGCGCAGCTTTTTTCACTCATGCAGCTTTTTTCCCAGTCATTCAGAAGGTGGCCACCTCAATCATCCTTCATTCACACATAGCTGGGATTTTTATTATATTTTTCATTTCAACCACAGATCTCAGATTCCTAAGTATTGTTGGCTTCTCAGTGCTTTTCAGTCTGCCATCTCTGGTGGTCATGTTCAGCAATTCCACCTGTCCTGAAGAGGAATCAATACAAGGAAACAAAAAGGCCTAACAAACCTAAATGAGATCCATTTCTGATCCAGGATCTGTTTATGTACATGCATATTCTCCTCCCCTCTTTTGTTTTGAAAATATGCTTAGTGTGTAAAATGCTTTTTGACAATAATTTGATCTCTGAGTGAGTTAGCCTTGCTTTAGAATACCAAAAGCTATGCAGTATAACAGAAATAACGTCAGGTGAACTGAAAAAAAAAGACAAAGAATCATGTGTGTACATTTTAAATTCCCACCTGAAATGTATCTTAACCTAATGCCAGAAAGGGGAAAAGAAAAGAAGGTATAATCTGCAATTATAAAATCACTTTAACCAAGTAACCAGAATCAATTATAGACCTCTTAAACCTTTAACTATTCCCCAGTAAGTTCCACTTCTCTGTCAACTGTGACAAACTCAGTGAAAAACACCACCATGCACATGAAAGTTCTCTTCAAAACTCCCTTTTTCCTTTTTTTTTTTTTTTGGTTGGTTTTTTTTTTTTTTTTTTTTTTTTTTTTGAATCAGCTGCAGTTTCAGCAGCTTTGTCTTAACACCACAAGTGCTAAGCCCTGCAGGTCTGGGTCCTCCGGGACTCCCCTCAGCGCAGGCAGCAGCATGCCCCGCTCTGGCTTGGAGCCCGCAGCGTCCCGGCTCCGCAGCCCGGCGCAGCCGCATCAACAGCGGCCCCGCCTTTACTCTGCTCCCAGCATCATTCTGCCTAGGCGTCCTGCTCTGTGCGGGCTCTCCTCCGCCGATGTTGTCTCTGTGCTCTCTGGATGTTGCTATCTCCGCAGTCTGGGATGTAGTCAGGTCTCAGTTTCTGTCCATCTGCCTCTTCCAGTTGTTTTCACTGTTATCAAAAGCTTAACAAACCGTTGCTCTTAAAAGTTCTGTCAGTTCTACGTAGTTACCGTGCAGAAACAGATGAGAGCAGTCAGACAATTTTACCGAGGGTCTGCGTGGAGAAAAAAGGATGTTTCAGAGCCGCAGTCAGCCCCTCGTTCCGCAGTGGGTCTTGAACCTATGACCCAGGGATTCACAGTCCTATGCTTTACCGAGCGAGCTATCCAAGCTCCTTTCAGACTAGTTGCGCTCTCTTCAAGCTAGCCAGGCTCTCTTCAACTAACACAGCAGCAACAGCCCTAGGGAGCTCCTGCGTTTGAAAGGTTTCAGACACCACTGTCACACAAGTTTTTGTTTTTCAGTCTTAAGAGTAGCAATGCTTAACTCCGTGTCTTCTATCTGTGACTGTTGTAGTGAAGCTATAACTTGCAAAGCAAACATAGTTTTGCCTCTTGTTCAAGTTAAAACATTTTTAAAGTCAAAGAATGTCGTGGGCGGGCTTTACGGACTTCCATAGTTGCTGTCCTTTGTAAAGCGGAGCAGCGCGGGGGTGTGCTCCGGGCGCCTCTGCCTTCCCGTGTCTTCCAGCAGCCCTCCATCTTGTCTCGCCCTCCCGTCTCGGTCCGTCCTCAGGGCACACTGCTTGAGGTGGGGGAGGGGGGGGGGTGCGGGTTGTTCGATCACGATCTGAGGCGGCCCCGGTATTTTACTTTCGATTTGTACTTCAGGCAATTGCTTTTCGTTACTGGGGTTCCACGGTGGTAATTCGTCATCTAAACCCCACGCTATTTGTTCTGCCTTAGTCATGACAGGACATGTCAACGGAGGATAATTAGGGGGGTCTCCAAGAGGTGGCCAGACACCCTGCATTTCAGCCGCGCGTTCTGCCTTTGTTTGAGAGCTATCGGGAGGCCGCACTGCAGCTTTAACAGCCCCGGCGACTTGCGCCTTGCCGTGTAGCCGTTCAATCAGTATTCGCAGAGTACGGTAAGTTTTTGCTAATGTCTTTGCCCCTTTCGTTCCAAGTTGTACCGATTCCCACAAGTCCTCCCCCACCTTTTTGCCATGTCTCAGTCTTATATATATCTTGCGTGGAGGAGAAAAATCCACGGCGGTGACACCAACATAGTAAATCTATCAGCGCCGAACGCGGCAACTGAGCGTCAGTCTTATCAGCCAATTTCATTAGGCTATCGACAACCGCCTTTTCCACTGCTAACGCAGTTAATCTCATCCTGCTTATCTTCCTGACTCACCGGTCAGTCCGTGCACGATCCGCCTTTCTTCTGGTGCCCAGCTATAACTCGCTGGCAGCAGGATCCTCGCAGGTTCTGCAGTCCGATGTTCGATAGTCCCCAAGCATGTATGTCGGGGTTCACCAGATGCTGCAGGCAGGCAAGCGAGCGGGAGAGAACCACACACACATCCACAAGATGCAAGTTCAAATCCAGTTTTATTATTGTTAGGCTGTACAATTTATATTATTCTGAGTCCTGTCCACGCGAACACGAGCACAGCACGCCATCACGATTGGTCAGCACGCGCTGTCCACGCGCCCTAGGTAACCCACCGATTTGTGGTTTTGAAACCCACATTTGCATACCGTTTCTGTTATCACTGTTTTTCCCATCCTGTTTCTGCTGACTCCTGCATTCCTGCAGCAGCAAGCCGTTTCTTGTTTATCTTACCATTACCTCTTGACCTTTTCAGAACTCAGAATAATCATGCAGAATTGCTAAGGCCCCAACACCCCTTCCCTTCCCACACTGGAAAAAAGGGGGGGAGGGGGAAGGGGGGAAGGAAAAAAAACCAGCAATAAAACAGAAAGTTCTCCCAATGGAAGAAAACTCACGAACTTCAGCTGGTTAGGATTAGTTTTAAGTAGGGCCTGCAACCAGCAACAGCTGAGAAGCGAGCAACAGCAAATTCTCCTCTGGCAGGAAGAAAGAAGAAACCAGGCAGCTCTGCAGCTTGCAGCAGGTCCTCTGCCCACTGGCACACACACCAGCCACACTTCCCCACCTCCTTCAATCGGAGCCTCTTAATTTCAGATTTATGATTGCCTAGAAAGAGAAGTTTGGGTCTTTTTCTCCTAATCCATCCTCAGCAAAAGACCCTTGTCTCATTTAAACTGGGACAGACCTCCTCAGCCCATGTCACCTGCTCCTCTTCTTCTTCAGAAGACAGTCCAAAACTCTCACCTTCAGGCCAGTTGGTGATAATTTCCATAATCCTGGGGCAATTAGGATTCCCTATCCAGGTTCACTGTGTGATCAAAGCGATCCACTTACTCCATATGGCATCGGTGGCGTGATGTGTAGAAAGAGCTTTTCCTTTGAAATATCCAGCCCAGTGCTGGTAGTCAGGGTGTCAGGAGGAGCTGTGCTTCAGTGTCAATCACTTCTGAGGCAGCTTGAACTCCTTCATAAGCAGCCAGGATCTCTTTCTCAGTTGGGGTATAGTTGGCTTCAGATCCTTTGTATCCCCAATTCCAGAATCCCAGTGGTTGTCCTCGTGTCTCTCCAGGCACTTTCTGCCAGAGGCTCCAGGAAGGACCATTCTCCCCGGTTGCAGTGTAGAATGCATTCTTCACGTCCGGTCCTGTCCTGTCCTGACTGGCCCAAGGGCTACTGCACGGGCAATCTCCTGTTTAATTTGTTCAAAGGTCTGTTGTTGTTCAGGGTCCCATTGGAAATAATTTTTCTTCTGTGTCACAAGGTAGAGAAGACTTACAATCTGACTGTACTCAGGGATATGCATCCTCCAAAAGCCCATGGCGCCTAGGAAAGCCTATGTTTCCTTCTTGCTGGTTGGTGGGGACATGGCTGCTATTTTTTAATCACCTCTATTGGAATCTGTCAGTGTCCATCTTGTCACTTCACTCCTAGGAACTGAATTTCCTGAACAGGTCCCTTGATCTTACTTTGTTTAATGGCAAAATCAGCTCTTAGGAGAATCTGAATTATCTTCTCTCCTTTCTCGAAGACTTCCCCCTGTTGTGTTCCCCCATACAATGACATCATCGATGTACTGTAGATGTTCTGGAGCCTCACCCTTTTCCAGTGCAGTCTGGATCAGTCCATGACAAATGGTAGTACTGTTTCTACCCCTGGGGCAGCTGATTCCAGGTGTACTGCACACCTCTCCAAGTGAAAGCAAATTGTGGTCTGTACTCTGTTGCAAAAGGAATGGAGAAAAAGGCATTGGCAATGTCAGTGGTGGCATACCACTTGGCTGCCTTGGACTCCAGCTCGTACTGAAGCTCCAGCATGTTCGGCACAGCAGCACTCAGGGGTGGTGTGACTTCATTGAGTCCACGGTAATCCACCGTCAGCCTCTACTCTCTTCACTTACCCAGGCTGCTAAGGAAGAGGTGAGTTTTCCATCCCACTTCCTCATATCTTCCCCATGCTCATGGAGGTAAAACCATAGATTACCAAGTGGAATGTACCCTCTCTCCTTAGCTGGGGGATGCCTGCTCCTGATAGCAGAGACTCTTGTTTGTCCTGGTGAGATATGGAAGATCCCTTCCTTAATTTCCTTTCTTAGTTTCTGGTGGCCTTCTTCAATCTTCTCTTCCAGGCTTCAGACATGTTTGGCCAGGTTGGTTTCCACAGATGAGACGTGGGCTCGCAATGGGGTGGTGACAGTGTCTTCATAAATCCTGAGTTTGCTAACCAGCGCACCCACCTTGTCCTCTCCCTCCCTCCATTGCAACGTTGCTAAGTAGCGGGAATACCTTTCTGGCCCGAGTTGTGCAAACTTTAACCACATCTGGGATGTGCACTGTACACCATCTGGACTTTTAGGGAATCTTTTGTCCTCTGAAAAGATTATCTCCAGTACAGCTAATTCCCTTAAGCACCGGATACCTTGTTCCATTGTGTTCCACTGTCCTTGCTGTACGTGAAGGTCCTCCTTACAAAGATATCTCTCCTTCACACTGGACAACAGTCTCCACCAGAGGCTGAGAGTTTCCTGCCTCTTTCCAATCCCCTGATCAATGGCTACATCTCGAGACAGGGATCCCAGTTGCCTTGCTTCCCTCCCATCTAGAATTGTATCATTAGCTGCAGCGTCCCAGATTCCAAGCAACCAGGTCAGAATGGACTCATTCGTCTGTTGATTGAACTCTCTCCGGAGTTCACATAGCTCACCCGGGGATAGGGACCAAATGATTATTTCTGGCTCTGTCTCCTCCACTGGACGTGAAGGTGCTGCCTCTTCACCATCATCCACTATATGAACTGATTTAGTCTTTGATTTCCTTTTCTGGACAGGGCAACTGGCTATTGGTTTCAGTTGTCCTTCTGGTCTCCTCGACTGGTTTGTGTGGACATGGTGCTGGTTGGTTTATTTCTTTTTCCCTCTGACTCAGCCGTGGTTTGGGTGGACATGGTGCCTGTGGATTTGCTCCTTCTCTCCTCCCCCTGATGGTGCTGTACCATGACAAGTAGTATCCGGTAGGTAGTGGCCAAGGCCCAGCAGGTTGCTGTGAGCTGGCTGTCTCTGGAGCTGCCAGAGCATTTTTCCTTGACCAGTCTTATCACACTAACAGGGTCCTGCAGTTGTTCAGGGGTGAATTTCCAGATCATTGGAGGAGAGAACTTCTTCAAATACTGGCTGATGTCCTCCCACTTCCTGTGCCACTCAACATTATCCACTCCCATGGCAGGCCTCCAGACAACCTCCCTAGAAGACTCTGTTCTGACCCTAAGCATGGTGTAGACAGAACAGAGCAGACAAAGCAACAGTAACAACAACATTACACTGTCTTTAACATCAAAAGGAAACTCAATATTTTCAAAGACTGTTGTAGCAGGTCTGAAGGAGGAGAAGGAGGTGAAAGGCTGGAAACAACCATTCCCTCCTGTTCCCCCAAAAGGCTGGGTGCGTATTTTAATGAGGTAGCAACCCAAACCAGGACAGGCAAACAAGACTGAATACACATTCACAACAAAACTCACTGCTTCTGATGTTATGACGACATAAATATAGTATATTAATAAAGCAATTTTGATCCCTCTCCCTGATCTTAAAGAGATCATCAAAATAGGCAAATAGTACCCCATATACAGAAATATGAACAGGTTTAGATACAACATCCATGTGAATACATCAAGGAACATAGTGATCAGGGAGTTTCTGTATGCAAATACACAAATGTTTAAAATGAAATTGTGATTCTGACTTCTCTCTCAGGTCCCATGTTGGGATCCAAAAATGTGCTGGTTTAAAGGTAAATCGGCAGGAGAAATTAACCCAACTCAAAAGAGATTATAAGTCAAAATTACCATTTAATAAAAAGAATACAATAAAGACAATTATACAGATGAACAATTGGTTTTAACCCACAAAAAACCAAATGTATAACCCGGCACTCTGGGGCACTAACAGAATGCTGTTTGTTGGCCCCCGTGCTGAGCCCCACTTGGGCCCCCTGAGTTCAAAAAAAAAGGAGAGGAAGAACCTGTTGATGAGAGTGATGGTCGCAGTCTGGTTGAGAGGGGTGGTTGCAATCTGGTCGAGAGTGGTGGTCGCAGTCTGGTCAAGGTTCTGGTCCTCCTCTGGATCCCACGAGTGGTACCAGAAGTCCCAGGACCCCAAGATTATATACACTCAGGTTCAGGTAGGAATGCCCAGCACCTCCCCAAGTGTGGGGAGTTCCACAATGGGTGATTGTGAGTTGTGGGTGTGAGGACAGGAACATCCTCCTATCTCACAGGCCTCTTAACACCCAGCTTATAACCTGAGGGGTCAGCTGCTGCAAATGGTCTATTGTTAACAGTTTCTGGGAAATGACATAGAGGGTTTAGAATATACAGTTTGGGTTACACCCACACAGTGATGAATTGGTTCCAGCTGTTCTAACTAGGACACAGGGTTACTTTGTCCCATTAGCAACCCCACCAACTGTTGTTTACCTGCATCTGATCTGGGTCCAAAGTTGTGTATTTTCTCATGGCCACTCTGTCTAAAAATGCAGTCGAGGTCTCATCGCTGCTTTACATCATGCAAAGCCACCCAATTCACTGCTTTAGGTATGGCACTTTGTAATCCTAGATGGACTAGCATCCTATACTGAACCAGTAATTTATACTGATCAGGATTATTTGGATCTCAGGATCTTTTAGTGGAAAAAATATCATCTAATCTCCCTACTAAAACATTTGTTGTAATCTGTCCCTCCACATGATTTCTTGCTGTTTTTATTACAAGTTCTTTCTCTGTTTCCATCAATTCTGATAATATTAATTCCACATCTGACGAATCAATGTCTAGATTTTTCACAATTAATTCAAATCTCTTAGCCACTTTCTCAGGATCTTCCCTAAAATGCTTAGCTTCCTCCCTCCAGCTATTCAAATCATTTGATGAAAAGGGTACTTTTATCTTTCCTGGATTACCTGTATGTGTTATTACCTGTTGTAAGGGAGCAACTGTATGACTAGCCTCGGTTTTAACTTTTGCTTTACCCCCAGTTTTACCTTTAACCTTTTGTCCCATGGGCTGACCATGAGTGGAATATGTGCTGCTCACCTCTTCCTCCAGGTCTTCCATGCTTTCTGCTACGCCTTCCAAATCCATTGCATCTAGTCCGGATTCCTGTGGGCTTCCAGGTCCTGGTCTAGCTGGGTCTGGCCCTCTAGAATAGGTCGGATGCAATTCTTGAGGATCTATTATACTCTCCTCATCACTGTCTTTCTTTCCTAACTTGAGACACCTCTGACCTATACTACATGCATCACAACAATGCTTTCTTGGTTTACTATTTTTATGACTTTTCTCCAATGCCAAAACAAGAAGATCTTGAGGTGGTATATTAATACCACAACTTTTCTGCCATTCAGGTTTATTTCTTAAAGTGAAAAACATATCTGCATGCATAACCTCATCCCATTTCTATTCTATGTGGAGGAATAACATGAGCTGTAAATTTTTATTGTAATTAAGAGTTCCTTCGGGTGGTCACTTTTCCCCATCATTTAATGTATATAGCGGCCACCAATTTTGGCAGTATTTTAAAAAGTTCCTTTTACTCACATTTCCTCATGGAATTCCTCCCAGATCTTTCCAGTGTTTTAATATACACCCTAAAGGAGTTTTGGTATTTATTTCTTTACTTAATTTGACACCCATTACTATTAAATCTACAATATATCAATGATCACCACTATTATATTGCCAAAATAATACTTGTTAAATCCAAATATCACCTCAATTAAAACCTCATACAGCAACTAAACTCACAATCAACCTCTATTAACACACAAATCCACAAGATGTCACCCTAAGACCACAAAATATTTGGCTTTCACCATAAGCCTGTATATTCACACCAATCCACAAGATGCCACTGCTGACCACAAAATACACTCTGTATAGTAAATCTGTGTGTAACAATAGAAAGATGTTTTTATGAGTAGTACAACAATAAAACCTGGCCCACTGAGTTCCTTTTAAGCTTTGATTAGCTCCACATCTAATACAATATAAATTTAGAGTCCAATCTAGCCTTATTTCCTGGGTACCCCTGAGTCCGAGAATATAACTTTTACAGTTATTACACAAAGATCGCAAATATAATGAACAATTACAAAGGGGACAAAGTCTAATTCTAGGTCTTAAGCGACATAATAGATTCAAAGTCAATTGTTCAGAACTGTCCCCTATTAAAGGATTCTTAACAAGATGTTTCTATAACTGGTTCAGAACAAATAAAAACTTCAGATGTTCGATTTTGTTTCCAAAACAAAACAACACAAAGTGAGAATAGTGACATATAAAACACAAAGCACTACCACAGCTGCTAAACTCCAGGAGTTCATAACAAAAGAGCAAACCAAAAGGAAACTTAGATATTTTGTTTCCTTCAAAATAAACAATATTTGGCCAAATAAAACCAAAACTGGAACATACCAGCTCTAGGGGTTTTTCCCTCAGATCCGTTTTGACCCTGTGAGACGGCGTCCTATCTTTGTCTTAAGGGAAAATGTAACCAAATTAGACAAAAGCAAATATAAATACCTTTTATCAATATGCAGTGAGTTCTTGTCCACCACCGCAGTAAGCCGCCAAAGAGGGGAGGCCCTCTGAGTAAAACTCATGGCGTGCCCAGGGGGTCCCGAGCTCCGACGGATTCTGCAGCTGGGTGGAGATAACTCCTGCCTGGCTCTCCAAATTGATGCTGAAAAACTCTGGAATGAAAAACTGCTCAAAGAATTTTCCTATCTTTTAGCAGTGAGGTATTTATTAAGACAACTTTGGGAGCAAACCAGCTCGCACGCTGGAAAAACTTGCTCAAGGCACCAATGCAAAACAAGGTAATTTATACAGTCTAAATCTGTGGTTACATACATATTCATATGATTACAACATCTAATCATGCATACTGATTATAGGCGGAGTCTAGATGGAGCTTGGGGTGGTGCTTTACAGATTCTTCTCTGGATGGTTGTGATAGTTTTAATCTAGGCCTTCCTGGCAACCAGCTCATAACCAAGGAAGTGGTAATGTTCCCAGTATTCCATATGATTTTTACGTAAAACAGGGTATAAATAAGAAGGGAGAGAAGCCTTTGCTCCCTTCTCTTCCAGTGGATCTGAAGGTGCAGGTTCTCTGCTGTCAGTTCTGCACATGTGGAGGAGTGAGGCCTAGTGAGGCCTTGTAGACATTTGGAGGTGGAGAGTGAAAGCGGTCATTTGGCCCAATTCTGCTATCTCAAGGAGAGTAGTATGATTTTCTTTTACAAGTTCTTTATTGGCTGTGCCCAGGTTTCAATTGTGCATATCTGTTTTAGTTTTCTTTTTGTCCTGGCTGCCCCATACAGGGGAAAGCAGAGTCTATGAGGCAGCTGTGCAGGCTGCTTAAAGTACTAACTGTCCCTAGGGGCTCAGGGCAACACATACCACAATTAGGCAGCTTTGGGGGCACTGCCTTTTTTTCTAAAAGCCTCCCACCCCAACCTAGCACAAATCCTATCTTGATCTGCCTTCCAGCCCTCAAGCCTGTTATAGGTTAGTATAAGAATTTAGACAACTCAATTCCAATTAAACATTGATAAATTTATTAAGCAAGCGATAATAAAGCAAAACAGTGCTGGGTGGCCTGGAGGGCAAGAGCCCTGCCCAGGCACACACCGAAATGAAGTCAGTGTCTCCTTTTATACACCTTCGTGGTTGTTAAGTACATGTTAAGTGGTGTCTGACATTGGCTTTTCGGATGTAAATTTCTTTGTTGCTTGAGTTCGGTGGTTGGGTAAGTGGTCGTCTGGTATTTGTCAGAGATGAAAAGGTGCAGTTCTTATCAGCTGTTTATTGACACTTGCTTGATTAGCAAGCTGTCTGTGAAACTCCTCTTGTTTAATTACAAAAAGTTTCTGACTCCCTCATACACATAAGATTTTATGAACAAAGTTAACCCTTCTATTACAAAGCCAGCAGTGCCAAAGGCAGGCTTCCTATTGTATTTTCCCCCAGGAGGTGTGCCGCTCAGAAACGTCTGCAATTGAAGTGGGGCTTTCAGGGAACAATGTAGAGCAAATTCTGTTGGTTCTGCAAAATGTCCTGAGAAGCTAAGGCCAGGCCTTTTGCCAAGCCCTGGCAAAAGCAGTCTTTTGACTGGAGGGAGCAGCGCCAAAAAGGCACAGGCACGTTTTGGGTGGACTTGATGCGGTAACAAATGACAAGAAATGGTACTTCTAGCTACCGCAGCCTCTTCTGCGACCTCGTTGCCCGCCGTCAGGGTCGCAGCACTACAGGGGGCAGATCCCTCCGCGGACTCGCCCAGGTCGGATTCCTCCGCGCCCCGAGGGCGCGCAAACTCCCTGAGCCCCGGTAAGCGCCAGGTCGACGAGGGCGGACCCGCCAAGGAGGCAGGGACAAGCGAAAAAGACAGGGGAGCCAGCCAATCGAGTCGCGGGAACGGCCGGCGGCGATCCGGTGGCCCAATGGGCCCGCCGCGGAGGGATGGGCCGAGTGGAGGAAGCGCGGGAGCGACGACGGGCGTTGTCGTGGCTGACGAGATTATCGGGGCGCGGGCCGCCCGGCCTGGTGGCGCCACTACTGTCTTCGGAATAATCATCGGCAAGGCGCTTCCGCGGTACCGTCAGCGACGAGGACGAGGAGGTAGCCGCGGCTTTTCTCTGTGCGCGCTTCCTCTTCCCTTTCCCCTGCCCTGACCCCCGCGTTCCCGGGCACCCTGAGCCGAGGGCCTGGGGCGCGGTGCTCGGGAGCGCGACAGGGCGGGTGGCGGCGCTGCTGCTGCGTGTGGGTGGAGGGGCGGGGGACGGACGGGGCCTCTCTGGGTTGTGGCGCTCTCACTGCACCATCCCCAAAGCTTGTTCCGTGCCCCGCCCCCACCCCCCCCCGGTGCCGCGGCGCGTACTGGGTTGCTGCTGCTGCTGCTGTCCGGGCTCTCCTCGGTTCCCAGCCCCACCGCGTCGTGTGCGCGCGTAGAGAAGGGCCTCCGACGGTAACGCACTTGGCGTCAGCCGCAGACGTTTGCCGCACGATGTCCCTTTGGCACTGCAAGTCGTGCAGAGTTTGCTGCCGAGGGATGGGGGTGGTCCTACCTCGTGGAGGATGATAGTTCTGAAAGCTTATTTTGGGAACACGTAGTCAATCTCCTCGGGGAGTCCGGGTGAGGGGGTGTGTGTGTCTGTAAACAGTGAAGGTCTGAGCAGTGACCGTAATGAGTTGGCTCTGCATTGGAGACGTGCAGGTCTCGATGTGCCTCGTAACGGCATCGAAGAGGTTTCACAGCTCTGCTGTGCTAGGCTTCAGTTCTGAACCCCTCAAACTGGATTATTAAAGCAAAGAATCACAGCTTTTTCTCGTTTCTCTTAAAAATAATAATAATAAAAAAATATCTGGAACCTGGTCATCCTGCAGGCTGCAAAAGCTTCCCAGATGTTGTTTCTGTGGGGAAGTGGGACCGTGATAACAGCATGCTTGCGAGGTTCACGGGTGCTGGTGCTGGGAACTAGAGTGAGGTGCTTAGAGCGGGGGGTGGGGGAAAACGCAGCCGTTGCCTATGGGATGTTAACTTTAAGTTAGTGTCCCGTATCATTTTGTTCTTAAAATGCTGAAGGTTAAGAGTTAGGGACGTCTTCTGCTTTTGCAGCAATATGGTTTGTGCGCAATATCGAAGACAGACTCGTACTGTGCACTTGCAGGCTCCCTGTGATTATGCGTTTGTTCCATACTTGAGCTCCCTGTACCGTGGGAGATGAATGGCCGCTGCTCTTCCACTTCACCAAACTCTTTGCTGATTCAGTTAAGCCATTTGTCTCCGGCCTCTGCGTGGACCACATCCAATAGAAAAAGTGCTTAGGAAACAATCAGCCCGAACGAAAACCTGCTGGAAGTCGCTAATCGCAAGTAGTGGCCCGTCTTCCTTGTCCCCATGGTCTTGCATGCTGAATGGCGCTTCTGGAGGGGGCTCTGTAAATACGTTGCATTCTGGGTATAGAAAGCATTGATATTGCGCAAGACAGACCAACGTTCCAGCTTGTGTTTGGGGTACCTGGCAATCTGTTTCTGTAGGAGTTCAGTGGGGCAGCTGGATTTGCTTAAGCCATTACCTTTCTCTGAAGCCGGTTGCATTTTAACTGTTCGCTCTTCCTCCAGTGCCTCGCGTTCGACAATCTTTCACCCCAAGCTGCGATGCTTTTCCTAGTCATGCTTAAGGAGCCAGTTATCAGGTTATCTGAAGCAGAAGATTCTGGGGAATCTGTAAGTACTGTGGGAGCTTTCTGTACGCTAAACTGTACCTGTAATTAGTTCCTCATTTTCCCCTATGGTGTGCCTAATCGGTCGTTGTAGCTTTGCTTGGCAAAGGTGTGTTGCAGGCGGGTGGAGGGGCAGTAATTCAAAGCGCAATGGTTAAATTGCTTGGAATTGGCTAGCTGCTTTCTCTGGGTGGTTCTCTGCTCTTATTCCTTCCCTTCCTGCCCTCTCCCTTGTTTGTGTGTTCCGTTTTGGTTTATTTTATTTAATTTTATTTGTGGGTGTGTACTTCCTTCTCCAGCTTCTTGGGAGTGTAATGGTTGCTGACGAGAAGCGTGCTGCTCACCTGGGCCTGACCAGTGGATTCCGGATGGTTTTGAACGAAGGGCCCGAGGGTGGGCAGTCTGTGTATCGCATACATCTACGTGTTCTGGGTGGCCGTCAGTTGGGCTGGCCGCCCGGCTAAGATTTTTACACCGCAAGAGTTGCCGCACGTGTACAAATCGCCACTGAATGGATTTCATCTGTTGACCATCAATCCAGCCGCTGTCGATGTGCAAGTTTTTGTGACGTGTGTCTGCGGAAGGTAATAAAAGCTTTGAGCAGCAGTTGCACAATAAAGATTTAGCATGGGGATATCATCTCTGTCTTGCGCGTCTTACTGAGGGGAAATAGTTCTGCGAGTTCAAACGGTGTCTCCCAGGAGTGCAAGTATGTGGAACGTTTCAGCCTGTTAACAGCGTTCCATAGACAGATAGTGATTTGCCCGGTCATTTGAAGCATGACGCTGCAAGCGCTTAGCAGTCCCCTGCGCCTTGTAGGAAGCAAAGTCTTAGCTATTTGGCAGTGGTGTGCAAATGTACAGGAAGCCCATGTAGGCTGCTGCTAAAAGTTTAGAAGATACTGTTTGTGACGCTACAGGCAGGGGTGGTTTTGGCACGGTGCAATGTGTTGGAAGCATCTGACTCCCGTTGGAGCTCTTTATCAATGGCTGTGTGATAAGGCCCCCTTGATATCCCTTTTCTGCTGAGGAGGGATGTGGTAGGAGAAAAGAGTTGGTCTGACCGGCAGCTGTGGTGCTTCCACAGTACAATGGAATCTTTCTTTTGTCGATTTGGGTCAGCTGTCCTGAGTGTGTCCCCTCCCAACCTCTTGCCCACCCCCAGTTTACTGGACTGTGGGGGTGGCGGTGGTTGGAGAGACAGCCTCCATGCTGTGTGAGCAGTGCTCCGCAGTAGCCGAAACACGTCTGTTGTCAACACCCTTCTAGCTACAACTGCAAAGCACAGCACTACGAGGGCTGCTATAGGGAAAGTTATCTCCATCCCAGCCAGACCCAAGCCAAAACTGCATCACAGGGAGACAGCAAACTGCATCTTGCTTTAACAGCTCTTAAAAAAGGGAGATGGGTGTGGGAAAGCAGGGCGGTCCTTCGTTGCCCTTGAACACTAGGTTATTTGCTCCAAGTTCTGAAAAATGTTTGCATGTGCAGGTTATTTAGAACAGGCTTGATCCTATGGACCACGTGGGGATCGTGTGGGTTACTCTCAGCAGGAGCTTATCCCTGTGGAGCACCTTCACAGGAAGGACCCCATTGGAGAAGAGTGTAAAAATACAATAGCTCAGTTGGTTAGAGCATGGTGCTAATAACACCAAGCTTGTGGGTTTGATCCCTGCATGGGCTATTCACTTAAGAGTAGGACTCGATGATCCTTGTGGGTCCCTTCCAACTCAGAATAATCTGTGAAGGTGAGGGAGAATAATTCTTTCTTTCATTCCTGAGGCATCTGAGGAGCCCACTGAAAGGCCTCTTCATCTCTTCGATATCCCCAAGCTATGGGGTGAAGTTTGGTGATGCGGGCGTGTTAGTAACCCGAGGACTTCACCTTTATTTAATTGTCCCCGGGAGGAGATGGAAATGATTTACCTGAAAGAGATGGAAACTGCACTGGCGCGGTGTTTGCTTACTGAACGGTTGAGGTAGGTGACATCTATTGTTCTGCCTGTGTATACTCACTAAGGTACCTAGAAGGTGTTCCCACTCCGACGGGCGCAGGGGATTTTTGAAGAAGCTAGGTATGGCTTATACATTCCAAGAGACGGGGGATGACCATAGGTCTTAGAAGTCTGTGGCGCCTGGTGGAATTTTATGTCTCGCCTCACAGGCAACGTTGCCGATACTTTGCTCCAAGCCAGAGAGAGCCAAGGGTTGTGAAACCGTGATCCACTGGAGAATTGTAGGATCCTAGGGCAGCCCAGGTGGGAAGGGACCTTGAAAGATCATCTGGTCCAACCTTTTATGGGAAAGGGAGCCTAGATGGGATTATCTAGCACCCTGTCCAATTGCATCTTGAAAACCTCCAGTGATGGGGACTGATGCAACTTGTGCCTGTTGTCCCTTGTCTTCTGCATGTGGCTCCTTGTGAAGAGAGAGCCTCCGTCCTCTTTGTAGCTGCCTTATAAGTACCGGAATATTGTGATGATGTTCCTCCTGAGCCTTCTCTTTTGCAAGGGAGAAAAGCCCCAACTCCTTCTGGCTTTCCTCATAGGGCAGGCTCTCCAGCCCCTTGATCATCTCTGTGGCCCTCCTTGGAAACCTGTCCAGTCTGTCTGCGTCTTTTTTTTTTTTTAATTGTGGGGACCAGAACTGGACACAGCGCTGCAGGTGTGGCCAGCAGGGGGTTGGCCTCTGTGAGCAGAGGCCAGGGTCTGCCCTGCGCTGGACACAGCTAGTTCCCAACAGCTAGGCATTGGACTCACCGAGGACCAAAGCTGAGCAACTCGGCAAAGCTGGTGGCAGCCCTCTGTGAGCATATTTAAGAAAGGGCAAAACACTGTCTGGGGCAGGTATTTCCCTGTTGCCCTTGGCTGCGGGAGGTGGCTATGTCCTGAAGGAACTTTTTCATCCTATTTTCTC
This sequence comes from Myiozetetes cayanensis, assembly GCF_022539395.1. Lineage (NCBI taxonomy): Eukaryota > Metazoa > Chordata > Aves > Passeriformes > Tyrannidae > Myiozetetes > Myiozetetes cayanensis. The sequence continues at coordinate 30,554 of NW_026087618.1, forward strand.
CCCCTGTCCTGTTGAGGAGGGGCGGCGGGAGAACAGCTGGGTGGACCCCTGGCAGCCGGCCAAGGTCCAAAAGCCTAAAAGGCGGATTCCTCCGTGTGGAAGTTGTAGGGGTTTGGTGGTTGAGAGACTGATTCTGACTGGGATAGTAACAGGACATTTTGGAGGTAGGAAAGCCTGGCAATATCTGGGGACCCAGTCACTTTGAGGAGGGGGAAGTTTCATTGGGAAAAGCCTTCTTTCTGAGCAATAAGAGGTTCTTGTGAGAAAAAGGAAGTAGTCTCTACTTTTTCTCACTTGGTAATACAAGCGGCAAAGAACTGGATTTCTCCTGCATGCAAAGGGATGAAAATGTGCGGAGCCTGTTGGGTGTGCTGCCTAAAAGACTGCGGAGAGAAAAGACTGCAGGCCAGTTTATCGTATAAGATAAAGAGAGCAGGTCCTTTAATGAATCTGTAGGCCTAGAGGAATACATACCACACGTGCCCTCCCAGGCAGGGGTTCTATGATTTTATAATAGGGTCCACCCAATCCCATATTTGTCCACCCCGCCCCATTCTGCCCCCCGATACGCCCCTTCGGGAATGGGGTCTGGGGGCGTTTGGGACCCCTTATTCCTCATCTTCATCTTCTTTGCAGCATGTACAGTCCTTGGAGTTCCTCCAAAGTTCTGGGCTTGGAGGTCGCTGTGTCTGTGTGATATCTTCTGGTCCAGGCCTTAAGGTGTTTTTCTACAATTCTACCTTGAAACGAAGACTAAACACACTAACGGAATTTTAGAGGGATTGATATGAAACGGGGTAGTAGGGATGGGTATGTGTAAACATTATGCTACAGGGTAAGGGATATAATACAGCTACATTAAAATCTACGTTCACATCTACTTCTAAAATCCACAAAAGTTTAAAAAAAACGGAACACTCTGAGGCATCAGGTCCTCTTTGTTTGCATGTGCGTGTGTGTTGGAAACCCAGGACCAGCTACAAAGAGGTCATGGAGTTGATATGAGGTTGGTCTGTCAAAATGTGATTAAAATAGAGCCTTAGGGAAGGCAAAGCCTTGAGGATGTGAAGGGTAAAAGGACAATAAGTAAGGCTGGCAATGTCGTTCTCAACCCCTTTGTTGGGAAGGATTAGGAGCGAATGTTGATTTGACTGAAGCGCAGGCACCAATCCGTCTTCTATAACTGCAGTTTCAGTAGCAAAGGAGACCCAAAGCTGAGCATCGGGCACCAATGATGCTGTATTGAGTGTGGCCAAGCCGGAGTTCATTTTCCCCATAGCAGCCCTCACGGTGCTGTGCTTTGCATTGGTAGCTAAAAAGGTGTTGATAACACACCAGGGTTCTGGGTACTGCTCTTTCTCCAACATTCCGCCCCTCCATCTGTAGGCTGGGGATGGGCAAGATCTTGGGAGGAGACACAACCAGGCCAGCTGACCCAAATTGGCCAGAGGGATATTCCATACCATATGACATCAGCTCAAATATAAAAGCTAAGAAAAGGAGGAGGAAGGCGGAACATTTGTTATTTAAAACACTTGCCTTTCAGAGCAACCGCTATGCGTACTGAAGCCCTGCTTCCCGGGAAGTGGCCGCACTGCACTTGCTGATGGGAAATAGAGGATAAAATTACATTTATTATTTTTTCTGTTTGCTTGTGCACATGCAGGCTTTTGCTCTTTTTTTTTTGGAAAACTGCCTTATCTCAACCTGTGAGTCGTTTTCCATGTTATTTTCTCTCCCCTGTCCAGATGAGAAGGAGGAGAGAGAGAACGGCCTGGTGGGCACCTGGTGTCCAGCCGAGGTCAACCCACCACAGATGCTCTTGATGCAGTCCAGGTGTGGCAGGAGAAGAGTCAGGGATCACTGGAAAAGATCTGATCTAGTAGTTACTTTACTGAGTTCTAAGCAGTAAATTCAGGGACGTAAAATAGTTAATAAGTACAGATGGATTGGCTGCGGAGCTGGTGCTGGTGACAGGGTTTTGGGTTCTATGAGCATGGGACCCTGTTTGTGGATCAGCGTCTGCTTGGGACAGAGGGGTTCCACCTCACTAAGCGAGGCAAAGGTATTTTTGCCAATAGGATAGCTGACCTCATTAGGGGGGCTTTAAACTAAGAGTGGGGATGGGGTGAGGGGGGAGAGAGAGGGAGAGAGTAAGCAGCAGCCCTGTCAGGGAGTGACAGACGGGGTCAATGAGCAAAGGGAAGGGCGAGAGATCCAGTACCTGCAAGTCCCCCTAGCACCCAAAGGCAGCGGTGGATGTCATAGCTGCAAGCGTGCCCAGCTTGAAGATCCCCTTGGACAAGTAACTGTTACAAGAGGAGCTCGACAGGCAGCACGGTATCCGGCACCACGAGCAGGAGATTGATGTGTGGTATTGTATGCTGTCCCAGGCTGAGCAACAGCCTGCCTTCAGGCTGCACAAGAGGTAGAAGGTAAGCCGGAATCCAACCTCGAGCTGACCGAGGCAAGTAAGTCCCGAGAAGTAGGAGACTGGACGCTTGCCCGTGCTCGGGGTAGAAGGAAGAACCCTCCCCCATCTCCTGAAGTGCCCCTACATAACTGACAGGATGCTCTGGGGTTGGAGACTGAAGAGCACGTGAGTAACGAACAGGACTCAGGACAAGCCAACCACGACCTAACCACCCGCCCGCGTTAGAACCAGTGCCACCAGAAAAGCACGTAAAGGTATTACTAATTGGAGATTCCCTCCCGAGAGGCACCGAAGCACCCCTTTGCCTTCCAGGCGATTTCTCTAGGGAAGTCTGCTGCCTACCAGGAGCTCGCATTCATGGTGTCACTGAGAGGCTGCCGGGCCTGGTGAACCCTGCAGATTATCATCCGCTCCTACTCTTCCGTGTAGGGTCTGACGAGGCAACTTAGAACCCTCCCAGGAGACTATCTCTCTGTTGGAGCAATGTGAAAAGGAGGGGGAGCACAGGTGGTAGTCTCCTCTATCAGAGTCCAGTCAGAGGAAGGGGTCTGGGAAGGAGGAGACGAACCGAACAGGTGAATGGCCGGCTGCATAGCCGGTGCCGTACTCAAGGTTTTGGCTTTTATGATCATGGATCTGCCTTTAAGAAGCCGGGTCTGTTGGGAGCTGATGCGATTCACCCGACCAAGTGGGGCAAGAGGTTCTTTGCCAACAAGCTGGCCGACTTACAAGGAGGGCTTAAAACGAGACTCAGCGGGAAAAGGGGATGGAGTTTTGAGCAACGGAGAAGAGCCAGGGGCTGCTGATGCATTGGGAACCAAGAGGGGAATACCTGAGAAAGGCCTCAAAGGAATCAGGGCTTGATCCTCCAAAAAAGTGACGCGGTCGACAGCCCAAGTGAAGTGCCTCTGTACCAATGCACGCAGTGCGCATAAGAGGAAGGAGGAGCTGGAAGCCACTGTGCAGCCAAAAATGTAACAATGTAATCACTATAGCAGAAATGTGGTGGGACCTCTCAAACGACTGGAGCTCTGCAATCGATGGCTATAAACTGGTCAGAAGGAAGGAGAGGTGGGGGTTGCCCTCTATGTAAACCAAAAATTAGAGGGCTTGTCTGCACAGAGCTGTCTTTGAAAGACAGCAATGAACAGGTTGAGAGATTGTGGGTGAACATTAGAGGCCAAGCTGTTGCTTAAGAGTAAGAAATTTGGCAGAAAATAAACCCTTTGCGTTCCAGCTGGTCCTCAGAGATCAGAGAGGCTGGGTGCGGTTAGGCTTAATTTCCGATTGCAACCAATTTGGCACTATAAGTCTGGTCGCGTTCTCTAAGAACCTTTGCGAGCACAGATTCACGAATAGTGCGGTTTATTGAAGCTACGGAAATACAGATTTGGAATTGCTGTTGAGAAATGCACTAGCTGCGCTAAAGCTCTAATAACAGCAATGCTTTTGTGCTTGCGGAGACTTAAGTAATATAGTCATATATGTGGCAGCAGTGACCCTGTGATTAGCTCAGATGGTTAAAGCATGGCGTTAATAACACCAAGGTTATGGGTTCAATCCCTGTATGGGCCATTCACTTAAGAACTGGACTCAGTGATCTTTGTGGGTCCCTTCTGACTCAGAGTATTTTGTGATTCTATGTACCTGAGTCTTATTAGCATATGCAATGGTGTGCGTTTTAATATTTAAATGGCCTTTAATCAGGCAAAGGTTGCTTTTTTTGTCCAGTCATATGACTTGGTTGAGTTCTGTGCTGTTCGTCAGAGCCACAACAGGACTATCCTGGCTGCCCGGAGCCTCCTCCTTCGGCCAAGACAGTGTAGGCTGTAGATAGTAAGCCTTGGCCTTTGCCTGGCTCCTTGGTCATCATGCCACACAAGCCGACAAAGGAAACCTCGTGATTGGTGTCTACTATAGGCAGCCCGATCAAAGGGAAGAGGTTGGCAAAGCGTTCGTACTTCAACCACCAGAAGCGTGCTGCTCGCAGGCAAAGAGTAAAGTCAAGACCCTTGGGCAGCTTTGGGGGCACTGCCTCTTTTTCTAAAAGCCTCCCACCCCAACCTAGTGCAAATCCTATCTTGATCTGCCTTCCAGCCCTCAAACCAGCAGTGCCAAAGGCAGGCTTCCTATTGTATTTTCCCCCAGGAGGTGTGCCGCTCAGAAACGTCTGCAATTGAAGTGGGGCTTTCAGGGAACAATGTAGAGCAAATTCTGTTGGTTCTGCAAAATGTCCTGAGAAGCTAAGGCCAGGCCTTTTGCCAAGCCCTGGCAAAAGCAGTCTTTTGACTGGAGGGAGCAGCGCCAAAAAGGCACAGGCACGTTTTGGGTGGACTTGATGCGGTAACAAATGACAAGAAATGGTACTTCTAGCTACCGCAGCCTCTTCTGCGACCTCGTTGCCCGCCGTCAGGGTCGCAGCACTACAGGGGGCAGATCCCTCCGCGGACTCGCCCAGGTCGGATTCCTCCGCGCCCCGAGGGCGCGCAAACTCCCTGAGCCCCGGTAAGCGCCAGGTCGACGAGGGCGGACCCGCCAAGGAGGCAGGGACAAGCGAAAAAGACAGGCGAGCCAGCCAATCGAGTCGCGGGAACGGCCGGCGGCGATCCGGTGGCCCAATGGGCCCGCCGCGGAGGGATGGGCCGAGTGGAGGAAGCGCGGGAGCGACGACGGGCGTTGTCGTGGCTGACGAGATTATCGGGGCGCGGGCCGCCCGGCCTGGTGGCGCCACTACTGTCTTCGGAATAATCATCGGCAAGGCGCTTCCGCGGTACCGTCAGCGACGAGGACGAGGAGGTAGCCGCGGCTTTTCTCTGTGCGCGCTTCCTCTTCCCTTTCCCCCCTGCCCTGACCCCCCGCGTTCCCGGGCACCCTGAGCCGAGGGCCTGGGGCGCGGTGCTCGGGAGCGCGACAGGGCGGGTGGCGGCGCTGCTGCTGCGTGTGGGTGGAGGGGCGGGGGACGGACGGGGCCTCTCTGGGTTGTGGCGCTCTCTACTGCACCATCCCCAAAGCTTGTTCCGTGCCCCGCCCCCACCCCCCCCCCGGTGCCGCGGCGCGTACTGGGTTGCTGCTGCTGCTGCTGTCCGGGCTCGCCTCGGTTCCCAGCCCCACCGCGTCGTGTGCGCGCGTAGAGAAGGGCCTCCGACGGTAACGCACTTGGCGTCAGCCGCAGACGTTTGCCGCACGATGTCCCTTTGGCACTGCAAGTCGTGCAGAGTTTGCTGCCGAGGGATGGGGGTGGTCCTACCTCGTGGAGGATGATAGTTCTGAAAGCTTATTTTGGGAACACGTAGTCAATCTCCTCGGGGAGTCCGGGTGAGGGGGTGTGTGTCTGTAAACAGTGAAGGTCTGAGCAGTGACCGTAATGAGTTGGCTCTGCATTGGAGACGTGCAGGTCTCGATGTGCCTCGTAACGGCATCAAAGAGGTTTCACAGCTCTGCTGTGCTAGGCTTCAGTTCTGAACCCCTCAAACTGGATTATTAAAGCAAAGAATCACAGCTTTTTCTCGTTTCTCTTAAAAATAATAATAATAAAAAAATATCTAGAACCTGGTCGTCCTGCAGGCTGCAAAAGCTTCCCAGATGTTGTTTCTGTGGGGAAGTGGGACCGTGATAACAGCATGCTTGCGAGATTTACGGGTGCTGGTGCTGGGAACTAGAGTGAGGTGCTTAGAGCGGGGGGTGGGGGAAAACGCAGCCGTTGCCTATGGGATGTTAACTTTAAGTTAGTGTCCCGTCTAATTTTGTTCTTAAAATGCTGAAGGTTGAGAGTTAGGGACGTCTTCTGCTTTTGCAGCAATATGGTTTACGCGCAATATAGAAGACAGACTCGTACTGTGCACTTGCAGGCTCCCTGTGACTACGCGTTTGTTCCATACTTGAGCTTCCTGTACCGTGGGAGATGAATGGCCGCTGGTCTTCCACTTCGCCAAACTCTTTGCTGATTCAGTTAAGCCATTTGTCTCCTGCCTCTGCGCGGACCACATGCAATAGAAAAAGTGCTTAGGAAACAATCAGCCCGAACGAAAACCTACCGGAGGTCGCTAATCGCAAGTAGTGGCCCGTCTTCCTTGTCCCCATGGTCTTACATGCTGAATGGCGCTTCTGGAGGGGGCTCTGTAAATACGTTGCATTCTGGGTATAGAAAGCATTGATATTGCGCAAGACAGACCAACGTTCCAGCTTGTGTTTGGGGTACCTGGCAATCTGCTTCTGTAGGAGTTCAGTGGGGCAGCTGGATTTGCTTAAGCCATTACCTTTCTCTGAAGCCGGTTGCATTTTAACTGTTTGCTCTTCCTCCAGTGCCTCGCTTTCGACAATCTTTCACCCCAAACTGCGACGCTTTTCCTAGTCATGCTTAAGGAGCCAGTTATGGGGTTATCTGAAGCAGAAGATTCTGGGGAATCTGTAAGTACTGTGGGAGCTTTCTGTACTCTAAACTGTGCCTGTAATTAGTTCCACATTTACTAGACTCCTTCCCATCCTATCTTTCCCTCCTGATAGGGCACAGTAGGCTACTTTGGGTTTTCTTGCCTCTGTCTTGTAATGGAATTAAATTTTTTGACTAAAAGGAAGCAATGCTTATTCCTGGGTATGTACCTCTGGTGCAAAATGCATTGTTTTTTTTGGAGCACAGTCTGGTGCCTATTGTCATGGTTTAGAGTAAGAGTAGTAGTACTTCAAACATGGAGAAGAGGGCTTGTGGTTTTTGGCAGGTCAGGGGTTAGGAAGGGCAAAACTGGTTGAGATGTGCTGGATGCTTTGCTTTTAACTATGAAAGTCAAGTTCAAAGACTATAAATCTATGCAAAAGACAGCCTAAATTTTATTTTCCACTCGTCTTGCTTATGTTGCCTGAAGTTAGAACTGAGGCTTTAACCCGGAGACCAATTCAACTTCTGTGTGTGTTTTGTAGTCCGTTCCTGTTTAGCGTGAAAAAAACTGCCTGACTCTTTTTTCTCCCTATGGTGTTCCTAATTGGTCGTTGTAGCTTTGCTTGGCAAAGGTGGGATGCAGGCAGGTGGAGGGGCAGTAATTCGAAGTGCAATGGTTGAATTGCTAGGAATTGGCCAGCTGCTTTCTCTGGGTGGTTCTCTGCTCTCATTCCTTCCCTTCCTGCCCTCTCCCTTGTTTGTGTGTTCGTTTTTGGTTTATTTTATTTTATTTATGGGTGTGTACTTCCTTCTCCAGCTTCTTGGGAGTGTAATGGTTGCTGGCAAGAAGCGTGCTGCTCACCTGGGCCTGACTAATGGATTCCGGATGGTTGTGGACAAAGTGCCTGAGGGTGGGCAGTCTGTGTATCGCATACATCTACGTGTTCTGGGTGGCTGTCAGTTGGACTGGCCACCCGGCTAAGATTTTTACACCGCAAGAGTTGCCACACGTGTACAAATCGCCACTGAATGGATTTCATCTGTTGGCCATCAATCTGACTGCTGTTGATGAGCAAGTTTTTGTGACGTGTGTCTGCGGAAGGTAATAAAAACTTTGAGCAGCAGTTGCACAATAAAGATTTAGCATGGGGATATCATCTCTGTCTTGCGCGTCTTACTGAGTGGAAATAGTTCTGCAAGTTCAAACGGTGTCTCCCAGGAGTGCAAGTATGTGGAACGTTTCAGCCTGTTAACAGCGTTCCATAGACAGATAGTGATTTGCCCGGTCATTTGAAGCATGATGCTGCAAACGCTTAGCAGTCCCCTGCGCCTTGTAGGAAGCAAAGTCTTAGCTATTTGGCAGTGGTGTGCAAATGTACAGGAAGCCCATGTAGGCTGCTGCTAAAAGTTTAGAAGATACTGTTTGTGACGCTACAGGCAGGGGTGGTTTTGGCATGGTGCAATGTGTTGGAAGCATCTGACTCCCGTTGGAGCTCTTTATCAATGGCTGTGTGATAAGGCCCCCTTGATATCCCTTTTCTGCTGAGGAGGGATGTGGTAGGAGAAAAGAGTTGGTCTGACCGGCAGCTGTGGTGCTTCCACAGTACAATGGAATCTTTCTTTTGTCGATTTGGGTCAGCTGTCCTGAGTGTGTCCCCTCCCAACCTCTTGCCCACCCCCAGTTTACTGGACTGTGGGGGTGGCGGTGGTTGGAGAGACAGCCTCCATACTGTGTGAGCAGTGCTCCGCAGTAGCCGAAACACGTCTGTTGTCAACACCCTTCTAGCTACAACTGCAAAGCACAGCACTACGAGGGCTGCTATAGGGAAAGTTATCTCCATCCCAGCCAGACCCAAGCCAAAACTGCATCACAGGGAGACAGCAACCTTTTATGGGAAAGGAAGCCTAGATGGGATTATCTAGCACCCTGTCCAATTGCATCTTGAAAACCTCCAGTGATGGGGACTGATGCAACTTGTACCTGTTGTCCCTTGTCTTCTGCATGTGACTCCTTGTGAAGAGAGAGCCTCCGTCCTCTTTGTAGCTGCCTTATAAGTACCGGAATATTGTGATGATGTTCCTCCTGAGCCTTCTCTTTTGCAAGGGAGAAAAGCCCCAACTCCTTCTGGCTTTCCTCATAGGGCAGGCTCTCCAGCCCCTTGATCATCTCTGTGGCCCTCCTTGGAAACCTGTCCAGTCTGTCTGCGTCTTTTTTTTTAAATTGTGGGGACCAGAACTGGACACAGCGCTGCAGGTGTGGCCAGCAGGGGGTTGGCCTCTGTGAGCAGAGGCCAGGGTCTGCCCTGCGCTGGACACAGCTAGTTCCCAACAGCTAGGCATTGGACTCACTGAGGACCAAAGCTGAGCAACTCGGCAAAGCTGGTGGTAACCCTCTGTGAGCATATTTAAGAAAGGGCAAAACACTGTCTGGGGCAGGTATTTCCCTGTTGCCCTTGACTATGACAGGTGGCTATGTCCTGAAGGAACTTTTTCATCCTATTTTCTCCCCCTGTCCTGTTGAGGAGGGGCGGCGGGAGAACAGCTGGGTGGACCCCTGACAGCCGGCCAAGGTCCGAAAACCTAAAAGGCGGATTCCTCCGTGTGGAAGTTGTAGGGGTTTTGTGGTTTAGAGACTGATACTTGTTGGGAACCTAGGAGGTATTAGTCCTGAGAAGCAAGGAGCAGCTACCTAGGAAGTGACCTCAGAGATATCCCTTGAATCTAGTTAATGACCTTGGACACTCTGTGAAAGTGAGGGAAGAAACTGCTAAACTTCTGTGGAAGAACACCACGCGGTGAACACCTGCTACCAAAGTTAATACTAAGAGAAAAAGATTGTTTAAGTTAATTCTACTTGCAGAAAATATATGGACTTATATTTAATAGTAACAGAGTGTTATAAGATACTATAAAGAAGTTTGAATAGTGTGAATATTTTGAAAAAAGTGTATAAATGCATATCAAGTAGTTCTATGCATGCTACCCTCCCTGTAGCCTGAAAAATCCTTGTGGTAGGTGTGATAAATATGCTTAATGTAAACATTTCATTACAGATTTGGCTATTCCGCCATTTCTGGTGCTGCTATCCACCTTCCCTCTCCCCTTCGTGTGTGTGTTTGATGAAGACGACCTTTCGGAAGAAGAATAAACCTCATCTTTAGGTGATACAGTCCAACTCTATTAACAACTGGGCAGATATCAAAAGTGAACTGTATTAGGGTAGGGTGGACACTGGCACATACTGACTGGGGTAGGAACAGGGCATTTTGGGGATAGGAAAGCCCAGCAATATCTGGGAATCCAGTCACTTTGAGAGGGGGAAGTTTCAATGGAAAAAACCTTCTTTCTGGGCAATAAGAGGTTCTTGTGAGAAAAAGGATGTCGTCTCTATTTTTTCTTGCTTGGTAATACAGGCGGCAAAGAACTGGATTTCTCCTGCATGCAAAGGGATGAAAATATGCGGAGCCTGTTGGGTGCTCTTTGTGTATGTGTGTTTTGGAAACCCAGGACCAGATACAAAGAGGACATGGAGTAGATGTGAGGTTGGTCTGGCATTATCATGGCTAGGCTTCGTGAACGAAGATTTGAGAAGGTTGGTCTGGCAAAATGTGATTAAAATGGAGCTTTAGGGAAGGCAAAGCCTTGAGGATGTGAAGGGTAAAAGGACAATAAGTAAGGCTGGCAATATCATTCTCAACCCCTTTGTTGGGAAGGATTAGGAGCAAATGTTGATTTGACTGAAACACAGGTACCAATCTGTCTTCTATAACTGCAGTTTCAGTAGCAAAGGAGACCCAAAGCTGAGCATCGGGCACCAATGATGCTGTATTGAGTGTGGCCAAGCCGGAGTTCATTTTCCCCATAGCAACCCTCACAGTGCTGTGCTTTGCATGTGTAGCTAGAAAGGTGTTGATAACACAGCAGAGTTTTAAGTACTGCTGTTCTTCCAACATTCCACCCCCCATCTGTAGGCTGGGGGTGGGCAAGGTCTTGCTTGGGAGGAGACACAACTAGACCAACTGACCAAATTGGCCAGAGGGATATTCCATACCATATGATGTCAGCTCAGATATAAAAGCTAAGAAAAGGAGGGAGAAGGGGGGGACATTCGTTATTTACATTTGCCTTTCAGAGCGACTGCTTCGGGTACTGAAGCCCTGCTTCTCGGGAAGTGGCCACACAGCGCTTGCTGATGAGAAGTAGAGGATAAAATTATGTTTATTATTTTTTCTGCTTGCTTGTGCACACGTAAACTTTTGCTTTTTTTTTAGTAAACTGCTTTATCTCAACCTACAAGTCATTTTCCATCTTATTTTCTCTCCCCTGTCCAACTGAGAAGGGGGAGTGATAGAATGGCCTGGTGGGCACCTGGCGTCCAGCCAAGGTCAACCCACCACAGGTGCTCTTGATGCGGTCCCGGTTTGGCAGGAGAAGAGTCAGGGATCACTGGAAAAGATCTGATCTAGTAGTTACTTTATTGAGTTCTAATCGGTAAATTTAGGTATGTAAAATAGTTAATAAGTACGGATGGACTGGCGGTCAACTGTCTGCTCTTTACTACACTTAAAGTTAGTATAGGATACAAAGGTTACCTTAGCAACCCATGGATGCCTGGTGTCAGGTAAGGAATCTCTCAGCCTCGAGGGGTAACCTTGTGTCCAAGTTTAGCAATATTTCAACTTCGAATTAAAGACGCTTCAAGTGAAAGTGTGGAAAAGGAACAGAACAGCTCTTTATTAATAAACTCGAAGTAACAACAAATGTTGCAACCAAAACTTTCAAAAGAAACGAAACAGAGTCCTAATTCCCCGGGAGAGGAAGAAGCCCGTGGCAAACCAGGGAGCTGAGGGGAAATTTTCCTCGGCAGCTCAACAGCTGCATGCAGCCAGGTGAGCGACCAGCAATGAAAGGGTCCTTTTTCCCAAAGGCGCAGTCTCAGGTCAGACAGCTCAGATAATGCAGTCTCACGCCCTGAGGGCAGAATACCTTGCTCTGAGATGGGTCGGTCTCTCTCAGTCCCTCTTCAAGCCGTAGGGAAAAAGAAAAAAAACTACCCCTCAGGGAAAAAAAGAGGATTCGGAGGAAAACCGAAAGCAGCTCCCTCTCTGTCGGTCTTTGGAAAAACCAATCCTCTGGACAAAGGGCATCCGAGGCGTGGCCCTGGCCCACTTTTTAAAGGGAACCCTCCCCCACCCCGCCCCGCTCCTGCGCTGCCCTGCCCTGCCCGTGCGGCTCCGCTCTGTCCCTCCCCCCCCCTCCGACTCCACCCATCCCGGAAGAAACAGATGGGGGGAGTGCGGGGGGCGAAACTGGCAAAAAATTCCAACATCTCTTTTCAAACCTATGACATTATCCACCCTGAATTTTTTCCATACTAACATGCAATATTGGATTCAAACTGTTTTCAACAGTCCATTACACTGTTCATCCTTCCCCACGGCTGCTGCATGGTATGGGATATGATACACCCATTCGATGTCATGCTCTTTTGCCCAGGTGGTAACTAAGCTGTTCTTGAAATGGGTCCCATTATCTGACTCAATTTGCTCTGGGGTACCATGTCACCACAGGACTTGCTTTTCAAGACCCAGGATGGTATTTCAGGCAGTGACGTGGGGCACCAGATTGACTTGCGGAAACAAACCCCAAAACTCGCAAAGAGTATTGAAACAGGTATGTTTATTCACAGCATGGGGGATATCTCTGCCAATCATGCACACCTATTGCCTTTGTTCAGCTCCTTTTATGTGATATACTGTT
>NW_026087619.1:0-42983 GCF_022539395.1 Myiozetetes cayanensis
CTTCAGCAAAGGTAAAAACCTTCCGGACAGATTGGGGATCTCTCACTCTACAGGCATCCCACATTTACCTACAGGACAAACCATAGTAGAGAAGGCACTTAAAGGACATGTTAAAAAAAAAAAAGAAAAGGGGAGTCCATCTGTAGCCCACAGGAGTGTCTGTGGAAAGCAGCATATGTCATAAATTTTTTAAATTGTGACAGTGCTGAGAAAAGCAGGTATGAGAGACAACACAGACCTCAGGCATTCTCCTCTCCCAAAACACTGGTCATGATAAGAGATTTAATCTCAGGGCAATGGATGGGACTGGTAGACATTGTGACGTGGGGGAGGGGTTATGCATGTGTATCTACAGGTAAAGAACTGAAATGGATTCCCTCCAGGTGTGTCAGACCATACATAGGTACATCCTCACAGCAGCAGCAAGAACCAGAGTAATGCAGAGAGAAGAAACTGCAGAGAAGCACAGTTATGTTTACCAATTGATGTTTACTATTGAAGATGACCAATGTGGTCAGAGTTTTGCTAAAAACCATGAGTGTGTATGTGAAGAATGAGTGCGGCGGCTGCCAGTGTGAGTGTGTGTGAATGAATGAGAGTTGTGTAAGTGTATAAAGTACTTTAAACACTAAGCCTTACAAAGGTACCATTACCTCAGCCACATAGTCACACTAGAAGAGTTCAGTTTATGACATTTACCCTGTTGAAATAAAATTGAGTTTTCCCTGTCCTACATAAACCCTGAGATAAATAAAGGTTTCCAGTTGCATAAGTACTACCCAGTTAGGGCAAGAACCCCCAGATCAATAAAGTCGTTTATCCCAGTTACATTATACCCCTTAAGAAAATAAAGGTTCAAACTAATACTAAACAAGTTCAAAAGGTTAAAGACAACATTTCCAATAAATAAGTAAGTTTGTTAAAGAACCAAAGTAAGCAGTGAGCTGGGTCACTGTGATACTATGGTAATTGCTAAAGGTTTAAAAACTTTAAAGATGTACTGTTCTGTTATTTGCACTGTTCTGTGATTGGCCTTAAATATTTAAATAGAGGGAGATGTAGGAAACGTGTCCCAGGGATACTGGGTGAGGCATTCTGGGATTGGTAGTTTCCAGTGCTGTACTCTGACACACATGGGCAGAGTGAGTCCCACTGTGGTTTGTCAGGAGAGTCACGTGTTGTCCAAGGGTATATAAGAGGGCTGTTTTCTTCTAATAAAATATTTGGTTGTTAGAAATCCTAACTACCAGGTCATGTCTTATTATATTACATTAATAAGCCACAGTGCAGGGCACTTTCCACCTGAAGTCAGCTTGCTTTTAATCACTGTGGTCTTCAGCTTGGCTAGCAGTTTCCCATGTGGCACCACATCAGATGCTTCACTGAAGTCAGGAGAAATAAAATCTACAGCGTTTTCATTCATCTAGAATATCACTTATCAAAGAAGGAGATTGTGTTAGGATGGTATGTGTCGTAAAACGCTGGGAGACACGAGCCAGGGCGATGCTTTTAAGTCTCGATTTATTGCTTCAGTAGCACTGCTTATATACGTTGCAATCTATATTTGTAAAGATCTGATTGGTCCGCATTAGTTATTTTCTACAGAATCATTGGTTATATAGAACAAAGAAACTTACTATGATTGGTTAAAACTCTTAGCAACACATAATTTGAAGTAGGATAAACAACAGAATATGCTACATATTTTAAGGCCATAAATGTCAGTCTCTAAACATAAACATCCTTGAAGTAGAGCAGACTCTTCTTGTCCTTCCTTCTTATCTCCAGGACGGCTTCATCCTGTGCCCTTGTCCTTTTCCGTCCTCTATCTGTATCAGTTGCAGAGTATCTGCAACTTCATGACCTCGTTCGTGTAACCATTCTCGAGCAAGGCTCTCCACAGGTATGCTCTATCTTTGGTAAACCTGTTATATACTTTATCATATTTTCCACTTACCTCCAAGTCTTTCTTTCACTACTTTCTTGTAGAAACTGTTCCAATGTCTCCAGCCACCAAGGCTGGGTCAGTGGAGGCTGGTTCCCCTCCTGTGGAGCTGCTCACCATTTTGCTGCAGGCAGCTGTCCTTGTGGTTGCTGCCTGCCTGGCTTGACCCATGCCCCTCTCCAGGGTCTCCTGCAGGGCTTGGTGCAGTCATGGTGTGCTGCAGTGCTCTGCTTCCTGGGCAGTGTCATCCACGGTGGAGGATTTTCTGGCTGGACTCAGTGAGGTTTTCTTATGGGCTGTGGTTTAAGGAATATTTTTTCCTTACTTTCCCTTAATGCTTTAGGTGGGGTGTTGGGGCCAGGCTTGTGAGCTGCTGGGAATGCAAAGGGCAGCTGTCCCCTGTCCACTTGTGGGTGATGGGGAATCTTGAAGGCAGCCCTGCTTTGGCAGCATGGCCTGAAGCCCTGCAGGCTTGACAGGGTTGCCCAAGCACCTCAGGCAACCTCTTGACCATACTATCTCTCTTCCAGGTTGAAATGACTCAACAGCAACAGATAGGTGAGATGCTGGCCTGAAGGACAGGAAGGCAGCCAGGGGACATACCTGCCTGGAAAGGGGAGTTCTGACAACTGTGTTCTGAACCAGGAGGCAGGCAACCACGGTAGGGGTGCAGGGCTGCCCTAGCATCTGCATAACTGTCTCTCACAGGAGTCCTCTTGTCTGTCTCTTGTAGGACACTCTAGCTCTTAATTTCAGGTGGGTAAGCCTGCTCAGCTGAGGCTGCTGCCTTCATGTCTCCTCTGCCTTTGGGCCACTGGCCTTCTCCAGCCTTACCCCACCTCCCTTGTCCAGTAGTGGCAGGGGACTGTCCCCAGGATAACATGCCAGTGCTCAGCTTACTTGCAGGGGATGTGCTGACTGTGCTCTTCTGAGTGCTCTTTACCATCACGGTGTTGGCCTTTCTGCTGTACAGCTACAAGCACTGCAATGAGAACACCTAGTGAGCAATGGTGAGCTGTAGAAGGAGGAGCCCCAGGGGGTGGCAGGGGTCAGTCTGGGGCATGTGAAAGGAGGTTAAGGGTGGTCTCTCAAGCAGCAACATGGGCTAGCAGGGCTCCCCTGCTTGCTCTAACAACACACACACACCCCTTCCTCCCCCACCAGCTCAACTCGATGGCCAAATCCAAGGTCATCTCTACATGACAGTCACCACTGACAAAACTGTGTGAACCCCATACCTCTGCAGAGGTCCTGGTCCTACGGGCTCAACCGGTCCCACCCCACCTCTCCTCACTGCTGCCCTGGGCCAAGGGAAGGCCAGTGTTCCAGCATCCCTTGGCTACATAGGCTACCCACATGGACTGTTTGCCTGGCGCAGCATCTGGCCTCAGCAGGTATTTTTGTTATTGTCATAGGTTTACTTGTTCTAAAAAACCAAGGGGACATTTTTCTTTCCCCTACATCCCTGTAAGGGGGGGATGTTGAACGTGGGAGGGAGAAGGGGGTTTGCCTAGGGTAATTGACACACACAAAAGAACTAACTAGCAGGCCTACATTCCAAGTTGATAACCCTCCTAAGACTGTGTAGGGGGTGATGAGTTTGTTTTTTTCCTTCTCTCCTGGGAAACAGGGGCACTTCACTTTTGCCTTAACTCAGGCAAGGTGTGTGTTAGAAAGGCTCCAAGGTCATTTTGTTCTCAGCCTGGTCATCTGGCTATTTTCTGGCCCCGGTTTGCCTCCACTTTTCCTGTACCCTATTCTACCCCTAGTCCAGATCTACTCGGATTTCATCGGAGAGGCTTGACCCATCCGCAGAGGAACTTTTTGGGGGGAAGGTCGCCCTTTCCCTCCTCCAGTCCTGTGTTTGGCAGTGGTTTATGCCCATTGAGGGAGCCCCTGGTGGTCTAGTGGTTAAGGGCGCGGCACTGTCACCGCCGAGGCCTGGGTTCGATTCCCAGTCAGGGACACTCCCCGGACAGATGGAGCTCGTTAGCCCTTAAAGGCAATCCATCTACATCCTGAGGACCTCGCTGCCACTGTCCAAGCTCGCTTGGCCCTGGCAGATGAACCTTAGGATTAAAGGGTGGGCTCAGTTCCGCGCACACTGTGTCTCACCTAAAAAATCCAATGTGCAGGCTGGAAGGTGTAAAGACCTTCCCCGGATCTTCACTAGTGAAGACTGGCCATTATTTATTATGCCCATTGAGGAAGGGGAGGAAATCCTGGCCACAACCAGCCACAGACAGTGTGAGTTTTTGTGGGAAGAACCCCCTTTTTCCCCTTTTCTCCTTCCCCTTCTCAGTGTGTGTGTGTGTGGAAATCTCAATTGTTGGCTTCTCCTGCACACTGGGGCCCCACGTGGGGACCACCAGAGCCCAACAGAGCTCCCTGCTGACCACCACAGAGCAACTGCAGGCTCTACACCTCCAGAGATCCAACAGTGCCCCCCCCGATCATGGTTCAAATTGCGCCAAAAGGTGGAAAGTACTGAACTGTTTCCTTTTGAAGGGGAATTTTGGGTACAGGATTACTGTTTGGTTGTTTTTGTGTTCTTTTGTTGTTCTACCAATACACCTATATCCTTTATTAAAGGGCTGGGTTTTTTTCTTTCTCCATACTTCCTCCATTGGAGCCTCTTAATTTCAGATTTACAATTGCTTAGAGAGAGGAGTTTGTCTTCCTTATAACTCATCCTCCTTAGCAAAACACTGTTGGAGGATGTAGCAAGGCCATGGAGCCTAGCAACAAGGAAAGAATGTAAATAAGAAGTGAACATCCAATCATAAGTGAAGATTGGTAATAATATATAGATAATAGAGCTAAGAATAGTTTTGGTATGTAAGATTCTACAGGCAGAGTGTGAGTGCAGTTGTGTGAGAACAAGATGTAATATACTGAATGAAGGAATAAAAGATGAATTTAGGCCATCATCATCAAGTGCCCAGTTTTATTTTTATGTTCGTCCTCGTTTACTACAACAAAACACTTCAGTTTCATTAAACTGAGGCAGTTATTTTAAAAAATAAAGAGAAAAGATTAAAACATATTTTTTATAAGCATAAAAGCCTCTCATGGTGCCAGCTCTCCCTGTTGTCCTAGTCTCAGGCCATGAGGCAGGAACAGGCACTGGTGAAGCTGGACTCACAGCAGAGTGGTACACAGGGACCCCCTCCTGACCGGCAGAAACAGCATCAGCCTCTGTCCCCCAGGCAGAACTCTAGAGCAAGCAGTGCAGGGGTCCTTGCACAGTCTGGCCCTGCCCTCCATCTTCCTGGGACTTCCTCCTCCTCTTGTTTGTGCAGTGTTGGAAAAACAACCATGGCTTCGTAGGGTTGGAGAAAGGCAGAGTTGAACATTGGCAGAGCCAAAGCTTCCTTGCTGGTTGGCCCCCATCCAGTTTCCATCCAGCTCTGATATAGCTGGAGCAGTCCCTGACCCATGGTTGTCTCCCACCTTTCCTGGCAGCTCCAGCACAACCAGAACCAAACCCTGGGCAGCTCCACAGCCCCACCAAAGCCAAGAGAAATGGGTTGGACCTGGGAAAGGGGAGGAACCTGCAGGTCTCTAGCTCTCAGAAGCCTCTACCTCAAAGTGGTAAAACCAGAGATGGACAGAGCAGTAGCAAGACCTTCAAGCAACTGGGATCTGCAACTGCCAGAAACTCCCATGGTCACACCAGCATGAGCCGCTGCCACCAACAGTGGCACGCACACACACACACACGCACACGCACACACTCACCTATGGTACTTGTTTTTATAGGTATAAAAGCCCGCTGTGGACTTCTCAACCCTAAGTCTGATGGAAGTTTCTCCCTCCCAGCCATGTGACACAGCATCAGGGCTGGTGCCTGCCTGAAAATCCCTCTCTGAGAGGAGGAAAGGGAAATGATCCACTGGCATGGCCTGTGGAGTGCTTAGCTGAAAAAAGATACACTATGAACAAACCATACAAATAGGCCTCAGTTAGGACTGGTACAGACATAACCAGAAACCTACTTGCAGGTTGTGGGAAAGTACAGGGCAGTGATAACAGATGGCAAGAATGTAAACATCTGTAACCTGTGGCAACAATAAGGAGTTCTTAGACAAAAAGCAATGTCTTCATATCGCATGGACATCTGTATACACCCAATGGAAAGTGTGTTAGTAAGGCATGCTCAGTTCATGATTTATAGCATACAACCAATAGTTTGAAAGTGTTCACGCGCCATGAGGCACTGAAAGTATATAAGAGGTCAGATTATGTAAATAAAGCGGAACATTTGCTTAAATCATATTGATTTGCATGCGTTTGTTCTCGGAAGTCTCCTCCGCCCACAAGTGTCACCTGAACTCCCAGGGACCTTGGATTGCTGTTCTTCAGGATGTAAAGGCAACGAAAAGAGAGGTTGAGGAAAGCCAACCAAATTTAAGCAGCGTTTACCCTGGAGCTAAGAATTTAAAACGTCTGTGCACGGCAGTTTTTGGAATCTCACCCTGATCAGGTGAGCGACTGGAAGGGGGAGAATGGGGTCTGTGGTAACAAAAGATGAAAAGGCCACAGAAAAGCTCCCCCATCTTATTCTTTCTAAGAAAGACTCCACAGTCGATGCTAATGCTCTAAGAGGGCTACTCGAATGGGCCAAGGGAAAAGACCTGATCCCCACAGTGACAGATGCCTTTAACGTATCCATATGGGACAATATTGAGCAAAAACTATGGGAAGAGACCATAAAGGGGTCTAAGGAAAGGAGAAAGTTTTCCACTCTATGGCAACTAGTTATGGAGTCGCGGCAAGATTTAAAGACTGAACTTCAAGTTACGGCATCTGCCTTTGCCGCACTAGGGGAGGGCAGCGAGTTACCTTCTCATATCTCGGTGGAAGAGCTTATTTTCGGAACATTGGTAGCACCTGCTCCTGTGGGACTGAGGGCGTGGAACGCAGAGGCACAGAGAGCGGCAGGTGCTGCTCCGGTTGGCAGACAGCCCACATCAACTGCACTCATGGCGGAGACTGTGCCGGTGCCATCATCTGTGCTCATGGCGGCGGCTGCAGTATTAGTGGAGGAGGCTGCGTCAGCAGCAACCATGGCACTGACTGCGCTTGTGCCGACTATGCTCCCGCTTGCTGGAACTGTGCCTGCGCTGGGAGTGGTGCCTGCACAGAAACTCCCATGAAAGAAGAAAGGAGAAAATCCAAATTATCGCAACACGAGAAATGTATACCCTTCCCTCTCATCTTCCACATCATCATCGAACAATGAGGATTGGGATTTTGAGAGCAAAAAACCAACCACTACTTCAACATGGCCCCAGATGAATGAGTTGTTACACCGTATACAGAAAATAGAAACTTAGTTAGTGGAGCAACATCTCGGTTTGCTGAATACAGCTGCTTCTAATGCTCCACCCCTGCCAGGGACAGTGACACTGCCCCCTTTTAATCCCTTTCCAAATGTTCCCTGGGCAGGGAATTATTTCGGGGATTTTCCGGCCTCACAGGGCGGGGGGAGGGGTGAAAAGGGGGAGGAATAATCCTGTGCAGAAGTGGAAGGGGATATTGAAAGAAGCAGTTATAGAGGGAGACCTTTTGCCACTAGAAATCAGTGCTTACCCTGTATTTGTGGGCGGGGCAGGTAACAGAACATGGGAAGCTTTAGATAGGAAGATTATGGAATGGAAATGTTCAATTCATTCTGCTCAATCTTTTGCCATGCAAATATCCCTTATTGAGCAGGATCTGGACTGCCCTCTGGAACTAGGGTCTTCTTCCTTATGTTAACCAGTGCCTTTCATTGCCAGACTGCACAGTCCTCTGAGGAAGGCTGTAACAGCCCCACTTGTCCCCTTTGGATTTTCCCTGGGTTCCTCCAGGAGCTTGTGAGGCTGCCTCCATGCTCCCACCAGGGTGAGGTGGCCAAGCAAAGAGTGGAGTTGTGCTAGTCCTGCGTGGCACAGCAGGTGTGGGCTGACTGGTGCCCCCCATGAGCTGGTGGGAGTGAGCAGCCACCTTAAGCAGGGATACTGGGACCAGGACAGGAGGGTCCATCCTCTTCACCAGCAATACAGATGTGTGTCCAGCAGCACCTGTGGATAGTCCTCTTGGAATCAAGGGAGAACCCTGGGGAGTAAGAGTTTAAAGTGATGATTCCCCACCCAACTGACCCCTGCAGTTTTCTTCACCTTTCTTACAAGTGTGGGGTAGTCTTCTGGATCCTCTTTTTCTCCCTATAATGTGCCAGAAGTGGTTGTGAAGAAACTAGATGGCACGATACATGATGGGATTAGGCCCTTTGCCCTTAAAGGATGGGAAGTAGGTAGAGTTTTCTCTTCTCTAAACTCAGTGTTTGGATTTCTGGGTAGATCACCTTTCTGGTAGTCTACATGGGGACTCCTTTCTTGCCGGTGTGGAGGTTACTGCCTGTAACTGGATTGGCTCATTTCTGTGAAGCCAAAACAAGAACCACCTTGCCGGGGCCTTGGGTGTGCCATGTATGTGAGAGTACCTTATCACAGACACATCTGCAAAACTGTCTTACTTTCCCAGGATTTCCTTCCCCTTTCCTTTTCCCTACCCCACGAGGAGGGTTGTCTGACACTATCTGCTCAGTAAACTCATGTCTCAATTTTGTTAGATCCTTTAATACATAGAACCAGACGGAAGTGGTATGTGCTCGCTCTGGGTCTGCTTCCTCATCATTGTGCTGTAATTCCATGCTACCTTTTCTGCCTGCTGTCAAAAAGGACACTGTCAACAAGGGCCAAACTCCTACATTGAATGCTCTTCCCTATGTCAGCAGTGTGAATGCTTTGCCTGATGACATCAGAAGGAAAGGACTTGGCCTCTCAAATGGTCTCTTTGGAGATGCAGCCTGCTTAGAGTGAGGACAGACTAAAAGGGGAATTGTGACTCCTGAATATTCCCTGTTCTGGCATTCTTAGTGACATTTTTTAGGGACTCTCTTGTTCCCCTCTCCATACAAAGTCAGGGGACCACTGTCATATCTACCCCACTGGGGTGTTGTGAGGTTAAACTTAACTTGCTCTCAAGTGTTTTGAGATCCACAGATGAATCTGTGGCATCTATAGGAATTCAAACTCTTAAAAAATATACTGAGCGCTCAGAGAGCAGACTGGTTTGTTTAACCATGTTTATAGCCAGCTAATGAGAGCTGAGTCATGGGGAATGAAGCTCTGGTCCAATTCCTGCAACCTTTACTTCTGCCAAGTTTGCCAAGAGCCGAACATAAATACAACTTGTAGGATTTGTCAGCCAAGTGGAGGCTTTTTCTCCAAAAGCCTCTCCTATCCTGCACTGTCTCATTGCACATATTTTTCCTACTCTCTCGCAGTCTGGATAGTTTTTACCTGGCTGGGAATTGTGGGGGAATTTTTTAGAATTCAAGTGGTTTTTTTAAGGCAACTCTGTTTGTGATGAAGTGGACCGTGTCCCCCTCGGAGGAGATCCTTGCACTGGACGTCCTTCCCTGGAAGCTGAACCATTCAACAGGGTGCTGTGTTGCCCGGCCAGGAGTGATGGTGCCCCACTCCTCCCTTCCATGTTGGTGTGGTTCCTGTGACTCTCAAGTATGTTGCTTGGATACTTTTGAGGCTTTGGTTTTTAGCTCTCAGATTTGTTACAACCAAAATCCAAAGTCATGCTGAGATCCTGAAAAACCAAATGCAGCTATGACTTTCAAGTATTCCAGAGCAGATGGAAATGGTTGTAGGTTTCCACAAAGGCTGGCTTTCTCTTTCATGGCTAAAAAGTGAAAGATTTGGATTTCTTGCAGCTTATCAGAGCATAGGGGCAGATACTAGACCCATGCCACTTTGCCAGTCTTGTAAATAGGCATGGGCAAAGGTTATAGCACATCTGTTAGCCTCTCACTACCATGTGGCTTCAGCTGTCCATGTATAGGCTCTGTGGGGCTGCCCCAGGTCTCAGACTCCTTTCCCACTCCTGGGAGACAAGTAGACAGCACTCTTGGAAGTATAAGCATTGTAGGACTCCCCTCCATAGTGTACCAGCCCTTGACCAAGCTCCTGTGATCAATTTGGGGAGGTTTGCTGTTAGCAGTTTTCACCCTGCAGAGGGGAGACATTGCCATCCATGCCTCCCCTGTAGGGAGGGATGCACTAAACATGAAAAGCTGGTGTGATGCAGCTAGATCACAAAGTCACCTTCTGCTTCAGGGGCCACCCTGGTGCCTTTAAGAGCAATGCCCCCCAAAGGAGGGGTATTGGAGAGAAAGGCAGATCTGATTTCAGCCTCTGCCAGTTATTTCTCTGACTTCTGCCTCTAAAGTTGTCCAGGACTATTTAGAGTGGTTGCTCGAAAAATCTGAACCCATCCAAATAGCCATGACAGATTTCACAGGAATAATCACAAATCATTATCCATCTGACAAATTACTGCCTTTTCTGCAACATCAAACAATTGAACAGCTTGTGTTGCGTTCCAATGACCCAGTTGATGGAATTACTGTTTTTACAGATGCTGGAAGAAAATCTCAGTGAGCAGCAGTCACCTCGCAGGAAGGATCAGAGTGGAAGCATAAGTTGCTCCCAGGAATCCCAGGCGACACACTGCAAACCCTTGAACTACGAGGTGTTGTGTGGGCCTTGAATTTCTGGAAGGAAGAACCTGTCAATGTAGTCTCAGACTCACTTTATGTGGTAGGTACAGTGCAAAGGTTAGAGAGGGCAATGGTTAAACCCTTGAAAAATAAGATTTTATCTACTCTCATGACACAATTGCTACTCTTATGGAATCAACGAACAAAACCCTATTTTGTTACCCACATTAGAAGCCATCAGGAGCTAAACAGGGGCTTGGCTATTGGAAATGATAGAGCAGACCAGTTAGTTGCACCTGCATGGGTCAGACGTGCTCCAGCCCCTTCCCGAGCTTTATTGCCCTTCTCTGGACACTCTTCAGTGCCTTAATGTCTGTCTTGTAGCGAGGGGCCCAAAACTCAACACAGGATTCAAGGTGTGGCCTCACCAGTGACAAGTACAGGGGAACAATCACTTCCCTAGTCCTGCTAGGAGTAGTCCTGAAGCGTATGTAGTGTATAGTAGGAGAAAAGACAGAAACAGTAGAAGAAATAACATGAGCAATCATACAGCATACAATAGCTATCCCAATCATTAAAAATGTAAATCCATTTGCAATTATCAGCCCAATTCTCATTAGCCACTGCCCCCACTCCATGAGTCCCAAGGAGCAGAAAAACTTATCTAATGCCAACCAATTCTGTGAAGCCATTTTTGACACTTGTTGGACTTGTAAGTTAAGTTCTCTGAATGCATACCTGGTCCAACTCCTGGTGGCATGTACCTTCAACTAGGTTATCTATGCATACAAAGTTCTTATGCAAAATACAAAAAACTCTCATACAAAAGATTCTCATGCAAACACATCCTTCCATTGGGCCCATCCTCTGTTGCTCTGGGGATAGAGTCCAACTCTACTGTGATTTAATCCTGACAAAAACTGTGGCTTTAATGTTGGTGGGGTCATAAGTGAAATTATTATCCCTTTCAAATTTAGTTGTATTATCCTAAGTTGCTTTTTCTTTTTTTCTTTTTTTTTTTTTTTAATTTCAGTGGGCAAATTGCCCTCATCATCTTCCTTTACAGTTGTTGCCACAGTAAATTGCACCCACAATGTAGAAGCATGTGTGGTGCAAAATGTACTGTAGTTAACATATTGATTAGCATAAATAAAAGAAAGAAGTCAGATAAAGTTAAAAGCCCTTAGGATACATGGTAGGAAGCCATGTACATCAGACATGTTCAAGTGGAAATATGAGTCTCTGATTTACTTTGGAAAAAAACCACTCATGAGAGGAGAATCCCACCATGGTACTGTTGCAGAGGGAACAGAAGTGGCATTTTACAATGTAATGTAACATGTTTGGTTCCATAAATGGTTCCAGGAAGAGTTATGTGGGAACTGGTAAAAGGCTTTCTTGTATTCTATCCAAGTCTCATTTGTGGTTTATGGCTGTTACTCTTTCTGGTTTAGGGAGGGGGACTCAACAGCTCTCCATGTAGCCAAATTGTCAGAAATACAAAATCTTCTGAGGCAGAACTGGGAAGGTATTAAGACCTTAAAGTATCAGATGTAGCAGCTAGGAAATGTAACTTTTACTGGCAACTGTACTTTGAAATGGAGGTTCATATGATTCCAAATATGCATAAATCCTTGTACCAACTCCCAGGCTAAATTTGGTTGAATTCCCTGATTCTCATTTGGTTGAGAGAAAATTATACATCCATAAGATAAAAGTAAAAGTTTTTCCTACACCATTTTTCCCCAGTATAAAGACAAAATAAACTTAGCAAAAATCAAATTAAAAATACATAAAATGGTCTGTCTTGCTGTGCTGTTTTAAAAGTAAACTGACAGGAGAAATGAATTCAAGAGAGATTACAAGTCAGAGTTACAATTTACTAAAAAGATTATAATAAATACAATCATCATGGCTAGGCTTCACGAACGAAGATTTGAGAAGGGCTCTACCCACGCTTGCTACAAGCACGCTGATGGCTAAAAAGGCCAATGCGAGATAGACAAGTCCGGTTGCAGAAGGCACAGCAGAAAGACTCCCCAGGTGATACAGACAAGACGCGATTCTTTCTGCATTGTCTTTTCTCCTCAAGAGTGATCCTGCGTGTGTTCTCAAAAGCAGCAGCAGCGTTATAGATGGTGTGTCTCCAGGCCTCCCGATTGGAGGCCAGGGTAGACCAATGGTGATGATCAATATGGCCAAGGCTGAGGGATTGTTTCAGGGAGTCCTTGTACCTTCTCTTTGGGGCTCCTTTCTTGCGGTAGCCAGTGGTAAGTTCCCCATAGAGCACGATCTTAGGGAGGCGGTAGTCCTGCATCCTGGAGATGTGCCCTGCCCAACGCAGCTGTGTTCTCAGCAGCATGGCCTCAATGCTTGCGACTGCTACCTGTTCAAGGACAGACGTGTTGGTCACATAGTCAGTCCAGTGCATGTTTAGAATTGTGCGGAGGCAGCGCTGATGGAAGCGTTCTAAGAGACGCAAGTGGTGCCGGTAAATGACCCATGATTCGGACCCATACAAAAGAGTAGACAGTACAACAGCTCTGTAAACGCTGATCTTTGTACTTTTCTTCAGGTGTTTGTTTTGCCACACTCTTTTATGGAGTTTACCGAAAGCTATGTATGCCTTTGCTAACCTGTTGTCTATTTCTGCATCAATCTTACCGTCTGAGGAGATGATGCTACCCAGGTAACTAAACTGCTGGACTGATTTGAGTTCTGTTTCACCAATGGTGATATGGGGATGATGGGAGACTTCCTGAGGTGCAGGCTGATATAAAACTTCTGTCTTCTTCAAGCTGACTTCCAGTCCAAACAGCTCAGCAGCCTCTGCAAAGCAGGATGTTAGACGCTGCAGAGCTACTTCTGTGTGAGCAACGAGGGTGGCATCATCAGCGTAAAGCAGCTCACGGATAAGACAATTTAAGGTCTTAGTGTGGGCCTTCAGTCGCCTTAGGTTGAACAGGCTCCCGTCCGTACGATATCGAATGTAGACACCATTTTCATCATCGAGGTCTGCCGTGGCCCTTTGGAGCATCATGCTGAAGAAGACTGTGAATAAAGTTGGTGCAAGGACGCAGCCTTGCTTCACACCGTTGGCTATTGGAAACGGCTCAGAAAGTGCGTCACCATGTCTCACTTGGCCGCGCTGGTCCTCATGAAGCGAGATGATCATTTTGAGGAACTTGGGAGGACATCCTAAACGTTCCAAAATCTGCCACAGACCTTTTCTGCTCACAGTGTCGAAAGCCTTGGTGAGATCAACAAAGGTAACATAGAGTCCTTTGTTCTGTTCCCTGCACTTCTCTTGCAGTTGTCTGAGAACAAATACCATGTCTGTGGTACCTCTGTTGGCTCGGAAACCACACTGGCTTTCAGGTAGAAGATCTTCTGCTATGGTGGGTATTAATCTGTTCAACAGAATTCTTGCAAGGATTTTACCAGCAATGGAGAGCAGAGTAATACCTCGGTAATTTGAGCAGTCTGATTTATCTCCTTTCCTCTTGTACAAGGTGACGATGACAGCGTCACGAAGGTCTGAAGGTAGTTCACCTCGTTCCCAGCAGCGCACCACAAATTCATGAAACTTAGCACAGAGTGCTTGGCCACCGTACTTCCAGATTTCAGGTGGGATTCCGTCAACCCCAGCTGCCTTGCCAATTTTCACCTGCTGTATTGCTTTAAGAGTTTCTCCCATGGTGGGGGCGGTATCCAGTTCAGTTTTCACGGGTTGTTGTGAAATGAACTGCAATGCTGAGTCTTGAACTACACGGTTAGTACTGAAGAGGGTCTGAAAGTGTTCAGACCATCGATTCAAGATGGAAACTTTATCTGTGAGAAGCATTTGGCCATCTGCACTGAGTAATGGGCTTTGAACCTGGCGTGTAGGACCGTAGGCTGTTTTCAGAGCCTCATAGAATCCCCTGTAGTCACCTGTATCTGCGCATAATTGGATTTTTTCCGCTAGATTGGTCCACCACTTGTTCTGGATGTCACGAAGTTTCTGTTGCAGCTTGCTGCATGCGAGTCGAAAGGCTGCTTTTCTTATATGACAAGATGGCTGAGCAAGGTGGGCTTGGTGAGCAGTTGTCTTCTTCCTCAACAATTCCTGGATCTCAAGATTGTTTTCATCAAACCAGTCCTTGTTTTTCTTGAAGGAGAAGCCTAAGGATTCTTCAGAGGACTGCAGAATGCTACTTTTAATAAGTTGCCAAAGTGCTTCGGGAGAGGAGTCTGTGGAATGAACTTCGAGCCTGGATTGAAGATTTGCCTGGAATCTGTCCCTCACTGTAGCTGATTGAAGACTGTTAACTTGAAGTCTCCTTCTTGGAATGCCGCCCTTTTTAGGTTTGAACTTAAGGTGGAGGTTAAGTTTACAGCGCACGAGACGATGATCCGTTTGACATTCTGCACTAGGCATCACGCGGGTGTGACGAACATCGCGGATATCTCTCTGTCGGACCAAGATATAATCAATGAGGTGCCAGTGCTTGGACCTAGGATGCATCCAGGTTGTCTTCAGACTATCTTTCTGCTGAAAGATAGTGTTGGTGATGGTAAGCTGCTGCTCAGCACAAAACTCTAGCAGAAGGCGACCATTATCATTGCAGTTCCCAACACCATGCTTGCCTAGTACTCCTTTCCAGACTTCAGAGTTCTTTCCTACTCTGGCATTGAAATCACCAAGGATAATGATCTTATCATCTGCAGGAACCTTTTGGATAAGGTGGCATAGGTCGTTGTAGAATTTATCTTTTTCAGCAGGGTCAGCTTGGAGGGTTGGGGTATATATACTTAAGAGAACAGCATGTTGCTTGTTGTGTAGTGGGAGGCGTAGGGAGATGATACGATCAGAATGACCAGTTGGCAGATTTTCGAGTTTAGAGGCAATAGAGTTTTTAATCATGAAGCCAACTCCTGAGAGATGCCTTTCAGAACTGGATTTACCTGACCAAATAAATACAATGATACAGAGAAAAAAACCTGGGTTTAACCCGCAAAGACAGATGTATAACCCAGTACCCTGGGACAAGAACAGAATGGTGTTCATTAGCCCCTGTGTTGATCCCCACGTGGCCCCCCAGGTGCAAAGTAAAAAAAAGGAAACCGGTTGGTCTGGATGATGGTAGCAGTTCTGTCTATGACCACAGTCTTGTTGAGAGTGGCAGTCACAGTGCTATTGGAGTTCTGGTCCTCCTCTGGATCTGACGAGTTGTACTAGAAGTCCCAAAACCCCAAGATTATATATGCTCAGGTTCGGGTGGGAGTGCCCAGTACCTCCCTCAGGGTGGGGAGTTTCACAATGGATGATTTAACTCTGTGAATCATGGGATATTTTTGGAGTCTTTGATGGTCTAGGTGTTGTAGCTGCCTATTATGCCAGTCCAGTATGGTCCATTAGCAGAGGTGATCCCTCAGGCTGGATGTGAAGGTGCTAATGCTTCCCTGGAGGGGAGTTATCACAGCTGAGTCATTAGTGTGAAGACAAAGAAACACTCCTCAAAGAAGAGTTCTTTAATACCAAGCTTGTAGCCTGAGGTGTCAGGTGTGCCCTAGGCAGCTGCTGCAAATGATCCATTATTGACATTCCATCAGCAGGGACATAGAGGGTGTAGAATAATAATAAATAATGGCCAGTCTTCGCGAGCAAAGATACGGGGAAGGTCTTTACACCTTCCAGCCTGCGCATTGGATTTTTTAGGTGAGACACAGTGTGCGCGGAACTGAGCCCACCCTTTAATCCTAAGGTTCATCTGCCGGGGCCAAGCGAGCTTGGACGGTGGCAGCGAGGTCCTTAGGACGTAGGTGGGTTGCCTTTAAGGGCTAACGAGCCCCACCTGCCCGGGAGTGGCCCTGACCGGGAATCGAACCCGGGTCTCCGCGGTGATAGCGGCGCCTTTACCCCTAGACCACCAGGGGACTCCATGAGAGAAACAACTCTGCAGACAAAAAGACCAGTGAAGAAGGAGTGGGGAGGAGGTATTCCAGGCGCTGGAGCAGAGATTCCCCTGCAGCACATGGTGAAGACCACGGTGAAACAGGTTGTCCCCCTGCAGCCCATGGAGGTCCACAGTGAAGTAGAGATCCACCTGCAGCCCGTGGAGGACCCCACACTGGACCAGATGAATGCCTGAAGGAGACTGTGACCTTCTGGGAAGCCCACACTGAAGCAGGTTTGCTTGTAGGACTTGTGACCCTGCAGGGAACCCATGCTGAAACAGCCTGTTCCTGAAGGGCTGCACCCCATGGAAAGGACCTGTGCTGGAGCAGTTTATGAAGAGCTGTAGCCGGTGGAAAGGACTTATGTTGGAGAAGTTTTTGGACAATTGTCTTCTGTGGGATAGATCCTAGATTGGAGCAGGGGAAGCAGTCCTCCCCCTGAGGAGGAAGGAGCAGCAGACAATGTGTGATGACTGCAACCCCCTATTCCCTGTCTCCTGGTGACACTGGGGGGAAGGAGGTAGAGAAGTAAAGTTAAACGTGGAGAGAAGGGAGGGGAGCTGAAAGGTGTTTTTAAGATTTTGTTTTATTTCTCATTATCCTACTCTGATTTGACTGGTAATAAAGTAAACTGAGTCCATTTTGCCCATGGCAATAATTGGTGAGTGATTTCTCCCTGTCCTCATCTTGATCCAAAAGCCTTTTTTTATATTTTCTCTCCCCTGTTCAGTCGAGGAGGGGATGTCCAACCAGGGTCAACCCACCACAGTTTGATAGTTGCCATTAAAATCTCACACTGTTTTGGTTTAATATGTAGGTCCTGTTCATTGATGGAATAATTAAAATAATTTTAAAAAAATCCATTTTTCCTGTGCAGATTATCATGATTATGAATCGAAAATTTACTCTCTGAATGTTTTAATAATCACTTAAAATTCACTGCTTCCAAGAGTATTCTTTTGGACAAATTTGATTGCTAGAACATTAATGGAAAATAGATAAAAAAGAGGCATAGAGTAAACTGAAAGGCACATTAACAATTTGAAAGATAATTTATTATTAATGTGGGTTTTTTGTATTCACTGAACTTTATGGATGTTCAAATGTGTCTTTGATCCAGACTACTATCTAACTTATTCAGGAAATAAAATCATCTTTTGCTTTTTTAACAAACCACTGATATAAATCATGAGTTGTGAATATCAAGGTAATATAAAAATGACACATTTATTTTATATCATGTGTTATTTCCTGTTCTAAAAATTAGTTTTTCCCACTCCTAGATCACAACTGACTTTTGAGATGTGTCAAAAGTATCCCAGGGTGTGCTAAATGAAAGGGAAAAAAATTCTTCAGTCCTTCATAGTTTAATAAGGTTGATGTAAAAGTGAATATCCATTGGCTTAATAACTTTAACTAAAAGCTGAGCATTGTAGTTCCTTCTGTCTCCATGCTGACTTGTCCTTGCATAGTTGTACTGAAATTGCACTAAGTTTTGGTTTTTAGCATATTCCCACTGCATATTAAAAAAGTGAAAATGTGCTATTTGAAGGTATCTGATATACAGCTAGAGTTGGGCAAAACATTTTTGGCCAAAATGCTTTTTCCTGAATAACAGTGATTCAGTGATGTCCATTCCTGTAAGTTACTTAAGGAAAAAAAAAAACCACCTTAAAACTGGACAAATGTCAACACTTTAGGTTTGAGATACTTTGGGTTTTAGTTCAAAGCATTTGGAAATCAGTTTTGTGAAAGAATGAACAAGTAAACAAACAACCCCTCCCAAAACCCCAAACTTGTTCTCAGTCAAAAAATATTATTTTTCCTACTTTTTATTTGGCTGAACATTTCATTCTAGGTTGATACAAAATGAGTTCTTGTAGATCTGCTAGTGAACCCCCCAAATTACATATTTTCCTAGCTCTGGATACAGAAGTCTAGTTAGGAGTATTTCTTTGTGTATTGGGTCTGATTGAGATGGTGTTCATTTCCCCATTGTAGCCTCACAGTGCTGTGCTCTGCATTGGTAGCTAGAAGGGTGCTGAGAACTGACCAGTGTTTTGGCTACTGCTGAGCACAGCATCAGCACTGTAACATTCCTTCCTCAATCGAGGGTAAGACCCTGGGAGGGGACACAAGTAGGCCAACTGACCCAGACTGACCAAGGGGATGTTCCATACCATATGACATCAGCTCAGATATAAAAGCTAAGGTAAGGAGCAGGAAGGCAGGCATTCATTATCTCCAATGGCTGCCCTCTGAGAAACCATTACACATGCCGAAGCCCTGCTTCTCAGAGGTGGCTGGTCATCACTGCTCATGGGAAGTAGAGAAGAAACCGTTTTTATCTTTCGCTTTGCTTCTGCTGTAATAAACTGTTTTGTTTCAACCCATGAGTTGTTTTCCATCTTACTTCCTCCCCTGTCCAGCTGGGAAGGAGAGTGATAAAGGGTCTGGGTGGGCATCTGGCATCCAGCCAAGGTCAACCCACCACACTTTGGCAAAAATGTCCGCTGTGATTTTTGTGTGTGTCAAACTTATTCTCAGATAGATGAATGGTATTTTAAGAGACTATTCTTTCAAACACTCTGTAGTAGTTTGTAATAGCTTGCAGTAGTTTTGCTTTCACATTGAAAATGTACAAAGATACAACTCTTGGTCATAAAATTGTTCAAGAATGATGTTGAGACCAAAAAGGAATTTGGATAGCAGGCTTTGTATCTACAAGTACGCAAGTATTAGAGTCTTGGTGGCTTTAAAGGGAATGATAGAATCTACCACTGTTATTTTACTGTTTCAAACCCTGTATCCAGCTCCTCGTGACATAAAGGGTGAATAGAAGTGTTTGCAAATAACATTAATTGGGGTTATCATTATAATATCAGTTGAAATAAAGCCCACAGACAATTAGGTGCCTGAGGCAAGATATGCACTAACATCTCAGATACATAAAATCCTTGTTCTCCTGTCAAATGGCAGTGAAAGATATGAGTGTTGTCCTCTGAAAATCAGGACAAATCCTTGCACTATGATATTGGCATGTTGTGGGCCTATGCAAAGCACTTTCAGTTTTCTGGGGCAGTGCAGGGAGTTCATGAACAGTAAAATGGGAAATACCACCTATCTATACCGTTCACAAAGTCAACATTTGTGAGAGATGAGTTACTTTGTGAAAGTGAACATTTGTCAGAGGGTCTGGACAATTTCCAAAGTCACCTTTTTATGAAAGTGTTACCAATAATGCTTTGAGTATTACACACTTTGTGACATCACAGACCTGAATGTACTGCTCTTTGCCTAACTGAAGAATGTGGTAGAGCCTGATGAGATATTAGGGATGGAAGAAAAGAGAGAAGTTCGGATGGAGGTTCTGCTATTCAGTGCAAATGGTGGTAAAAATCCAGTCCTGCTGAATTCAAACTGAAATTATTTTCCTGTTGCTCTAGAAAGCAAAGCACTGCACACAGTCTTGGCCTGATAGCAAAATACTCTGAACAAAACTGTCTTCACATTCCCAAAATACACTAGTTGTTTTCCAAGCACAGGACAATCACTTAACCATTTGTAATAAAAGTTGTAGAAAATAATTCTCACTGCATAATAAGTGTTTTTCATCTATACTAAGTAATGTGCAGACAAATAGAATTAACCAACAATATCAAGTGAATCCTCTTTCAAAAGACTAACATAGTGCTGAATTTGCTAGAAGAATAACCCTTTGTTGTGTCAATCTTATGGAAAGAAAGGTGAGATTTACAGTTTCTATTGATGTGACTGACTTTGTCAAAGCTATGAAGATGTCATGTTTACCCATTAATTGTTTGATTCATTGTTTGAAGCTACTGGTACAAAATATTTTTTATTCTCTAAGAGAACACCTGTGTGGTGGGTTTACCTTGGCTGCCAGATGCCCACCAAGCCACTCTATCACTCCAGTCCTCAGTAGAGAAGAAAATAAGATGGAAAAAATCTTGTGGGTCAAGATAATGGCAGTTTAATAAAGAAAAAGCAAATGCCTCACACAAATGCAAAGGAAAACAAAACATATATTCTCTACTTCCCATCAGCAGGAGATGTCCAACCACTTCCAAAGAAGTAAGGCCTCAGTACACATAATGGTTGTTCTGAAAGATAATGCCACCCCTTCCTCCTCCTTCCCCTTAGCTTTCATTGCTGAACAGACATCATATGGTATGGACTATCCCTTTGGTCAATTTGTGTCAGTTGTTCTGGCTACGTCCCCTTGTGTGAGTTGCACAGGTAGGCAGCCAAAACAATCACGAACATGCAGCTAAAACAAAAAAAAGCAAATTTATTTCCATTACTGTTACTTCTCTAACCAGGGGATCCCCGAAGCAACGCTCCAGGAGAGGTAAACAAGCAGAGATGCATGCATCACTGTTAAACTTGGTCCATGCTAGAGGATCACTGGTCTACTGTTCACATATGATTATCAAGGGTTATTCCCAGCTGAAAGGTTACTTGATTTACAATCCTCCTTAGCAGTCTTCTACTTTTAACCCATTCCTCCCAACACCCCTCCCAAGATCTTTCCCACCCCCAACCTACTGACCTTTGTGGGTGAGGGAGGGGATGTTGGAGAAAGACAGTCTTGATGCTGTACAGTAACCCAAACACTGTTGTGTATTCAACACCTTTCTAGCTACCAATACAAGGCACAGCACTCTGAGGGCTGCTATGGGGAAAGTTACAGAACCACAAAATATTCTGAGTTGGAAGGGACACACAAAGATCTTCAAGTCCAACTTTTAAGTGAACAGCCCATCCAAGGATTGAACTCACCACCTTGGCATTACTAGCACCAGGCTCTATCCAACTGAGCTAATGTCAGGGTCAGTTAACTATCCCAACCAGACACAATACAACCTGTCAGGCACTGCCCATTTCATTCTCTTCTTCAAAGGTAGATGAATTCTCACCAATCGTTCTTCTGCTTTTATCTAAAAAAAAAAAAAAAGTTCATGAGAGTATATGGAACATGGATCTAATTTTGTAGTGACCTATAGCTTCAAAATCTCAGAAAGGTAGTTCAAAGTTACATATGGTTACTACTATATGGGAAGCAATACTTTTTTCAACTCAGTAGATAATCTACTAAAAGGTTTGAGCTTTGACATCTTTCATCCACCAGTATATTTCACCTGAAGAGTATCTGCCTCTGCACATTTTTCAGTGTCCTCAGTGGGACATGCAAATTTTCACATAAGGATCTTAAAATCCTCCAGAGTTCATTTTCTCTTGTGAAAAATCCCAAACAACCAAATAATCAAACATCATCTTTACAGTTTTGACTTCACAATTTCATATTTTTGGTGTATATGAAATAAAATGATGAGGATACCAAGTCATACATGAAATGCAAATAATTTGAAACTGTGAAGTGCCAGATGACATTTAAATGGTTAGTTATGTTCTCCCTATTATGGGCAAAGTTCATAATTACGTAATTTATCTCTGTGCCAAAAAAGCACCAGCACAGTGGAAGTAATTCAAAGACAGGTACTCATGGTAATTATTATAAAATAATGGCCAGTCTTCGCGAGCGAAGATCCGGGGAAGGTCTTTCCACCTTCCAGCCTGCGCATTGGATTTTTTAGGTGAGACACAGTGTGCGCGGAACTGAGCCCACCCTTTTAATCCTAAGGTTCATCTGCCGGGGCCAAGCGAGCTTGGACGGTGGCAGCGAGGTCCTTAGGACGTAGGTGGGTTGCCTTTAAGGGCTAACGAGCCCCACCTGCCCGGGAGTGACCCTGACCGGGAATCGAACCCGGGTCTCCGCGGTGATAGCGCGGCGCCTTTACCACTGGACCACCAGGGGCTCCGGTAATTATTAGAGCCGTAGAGATTATGTACAAGGTGATTTGAAAACAACTGGATGTAGATATGTCCAAAAGTGACACGATTTGTGGTGGAAAAGAGTGAAACATGTTCTGTTCCCAGCCAGCCAGCTCTGCTGCTCAGTGAGTTGGGTTCTTGAGTGTGTCTTTTCCAAGGTCCATGAGGAGCAGGGAGACTCAGCTTGGAACTCTCCTCTCACACCATGTAAGTAGCATCATTACCAGCAGCTTCTACAAATGGTTACCAGGTAAAGGATCCTCATTCTTTTGGCCCTCGTGCACAGGCTTAAGCAGACAAATAAACATCCAACACTAACCCTCATGTATCAACCACAAAAACCCTATACAGCAATATATAATTACAGACTTTTTTCTGATAAAGGACTTTGAGTAACTGAATTATGATTCTTCTTTTCCGTCTCTTCCTATCATTTTGTTTGTTTTCCTTTTTGTGAGTTAATACTGGATTTATTGCCTTGGGTGAGATTACAAAGTGCTAACAATTGGTCTAATCCTGTTGCTGTTGAAGCCATGGTAAGTTTTGCCAACGCTTTTAATGAGAACAGTTAGGCCAGTGCTGTGAGTTTGAAGCCTCCACTTTGTTAGTACTCATGTGAAGTTGCAGAACAGGGTGCAGATAAAATGAGAACGTCTAAACCTGGATCCAGCAAGGGAAAATAATGCAAACAAAACCTTTCTTGTTGTCTAAGTTTAATGAGACTGAAGAGCCCCACTGAGGATGAACTATGAGGAAGACCAAGCTCTTCCCTCTAAGCAACTGCAAATCCAAAACTAAGAGGCTCCAATTGAGGAAGTGTGGAGAAAGAAAAGACAACAACCCTCTATTAAAGGATATATGTGTATTGGCAGAACAACAGAAGAACACAAAAACAACCCAACAACAATCCTGTGACCAAAGTCCCCTCAAAGAAAAAAAAAAGGTTCAGTATTTTCCACCTTTTGGTACAATTCTAACAACGATCAGGATAGGGCACTGTCAGCAGGGGGCACTGCCAGGCTCTGGTGGTTGCCGCGCGGGGGCCCCGGTGTACTGGAGAAGCTGAAAAGTGTAGATCTCCCCCACACACACCAAGAAGGGGAAGGGGAAAAGGGGAAAAAGGGGTTCTTCCAATGAACTATGAACTCACACTGCTGGCAGTTGACCCCAAAGGTTCCTTCACAGAAGGGTCAAGCCTCTCTGATGAAATCTGAGCAAGTCTGGGCTGGGGGCAGAAAAGGGTGCAGGATAACGGAGGCGAATCAGGGCCAGAAGCAACCAGATGACGTGACCGAAAACCAAGAAAACTCGGAGCCTTTTCCGCCCGCCGCGTACCCCCCTTCCTTCCCC
Organism: Myiozetetes cayanensis; assembly: GCF_022539395.1. Lineage (NCBI taxonomy): Eukaryota > Metazoa > Chordata > Aves > Passeriformes > Tyrannidae > Myiozetetes > Myiozetetes cayanensis. Next base: position 23,652 of record NW_026087619.1, read on the forward strand.
ACTGCTCCCTGAGGCAGGGCAAAAGTGAAGTGCCCTTTCCCGAGGAGAGGAAAAAAAACTCCTCACCTTCTCCCCGAGTCTTCTCAGGACTATCAGTCTGGAATGTGGATCTGCTAACTAGTTCCTTTGTGTGTGTCAATCACGCTAGGCAAACGCCTTCCCACTCCCTCCTTCAACACCTTTCTTTTACAGCGATGCAAGGGAAAGAAAAAATATTCCCCCCTTGGTTTTTCTAGAACAAGTAAGCCTATGACACTTGTGGTTCAAAGGAATCTCTTCAGCCATTTCTTGCACCATTCCCAAAAAGCATCGAACTGATTTTGTAATCAACACATGGTGGGGATGGTCTGCTCTGCTGGGTTATAGAATCATAGAATCCATAGAATCAGCTGGGTTGGAAAGGACCTCCGAGATCATCAATTCCAACCCTTGATCCACTACCACCACACTTACTAGTCCACGGCACAAAGTGCCACATCCAGTCTCTTAGAATCATAGAATCATAGAATAGATTGGGTTAGAAAAGACCTCCAAGATCATCAAGTCCAACCCCTGATCCAACTCTAATTACTATATAATGGCACTAAGGACCATGTCCAATCTCTTTTTAAAAACCTCCAGGGATGGTGAATCCACCACCTCTCTGGGCAGGCCATTCCAATGCCTGATCACCCTCTCTGTAAAGAATTTCTTCCTAACATCTAACCTAAACTTCCCCTGGCAGAGCTTGAGCCCATGTCCCCTTGTCCTATTGTTGGTTGCCTGGGAGAAGAGACCAACCCCCACCTGGCTATAACTTCCCTTCAGGTAGTTGAAGAGAGTGATGAAGTCACCTCTAAGCCTTCTCTTCTCTAGACTAAACAACCCCAGCTCCCTCAGCCTCTCCTCATAGGACTTGTGCTCAAGTCCCTTCACCAGCCTGGTTGCTCTTCTCTGGACCTACTCCAGCACCTCAATATCCTTCCTGAACTGAGGGGCCCAGAACTGAACACAATACTCAAGGTGTGGCCTCACCAGCACTGAGTACAGGGGAAGAATCACTTCCCTTGTCCTGCTGGACACACTGTTCCTGAGCCAGACCAGGAGGCCATTGGCTTTCTTGGCCACCTGGGCACAACACTGACTCATGTTCAGCTTCCTGTCAATCCAAACTCCAAGGTCCCTTTCTGCCTGGTTGCTCTCCAGCCACTCTGTGCCCAGCTTGTAGCGCTGCATGGGGTTGTTGTGGCCAAAGTGCAGGACCCAGCACTTGGCCTTGTTGAACTTCATTCCATTGGAGTCAGCCCATCTCTCCAGTCTATCCAGATCCCTCTGCAGAACCCTCCTGCCTTCCGGTAGGTTGACACTCCCTCCCAACTTGGTGTCATCAGCAAATTTGCTGATGATGGACTCAATCCCCTCATCTAGATCATTGATAAAGATGTTAAACAGGACTGGGCCCAGCACTGATCCCTGGGGGACACCACTGGTGACCGGCAGCCAGTTGGATGCAGCACCGTTCACCAGCACTCTCTGGGCCTGGCCCTCCAACCAGTTCTTAACCCAGCACAGAGTGCCCCTGGCCAAACCATGGGCTGCCAGCTTTTTTTGGGAGTATATTATGGGAGACAGTGTCAAAGGCTTTGCTGAAGTCCAGATAGACCACATCCACAACCTTCCCCTCATCTACCAGGTGGGTCACCTGATCGTAAAAGGAAATCAGGTTGGTCAAACAGGATCTGCCTCTCCTAAACCCGTGCTGGCTGGGTCTGATCCCTTGTCCATCCTGTAGCTGCTGTGTGATTGCACACAGGATGATCTGCTCCATAACTCTACCAGGCACTGAGGTCAGGCTGACAGGCCTGTATTTACCAGGGTCAGCCTTGCAGCCTTTTTTATGGATTGGCATGACATTTGCCAACTCCCAATCATGTGGGACCTCCCCAGTGAGCCAGGACTGTTGGAAGATGATGGAGAGTGGCTTGGCAAGCTCTTCTGCCAGCTCCTTCATTACCCTACGATGGATCCCGTCTGGTCCCATAGACTTGTGAGGATCCAGATGGCTCAGTAAGTCACTAACTATTTCCTCCTGGAATACAGGGGGGCTATTTGGTTTCCTATCTCTGTCTACCAGCTCCAGAGGCCAGTTGCCTTGAGGGCCACCTGTCTTACTGGTAAAAACTGAGGCAAAGTAGGTGTTAAGTACCTCAGCCTTCTCCTCATCTCTATTAACTATGTTTCCCTCTGAGTCCATCAAAGAATGGAGGTTTTCTTTGCCCCTCCTTTTGTTATTAATGTATTTATAGAAGGACTTTTTGTTATCCCTAACAGAAGTGGCCAATTTAACTTCAAATTGCGCTTTTGTATCCCTGATTTTCTTTCTACATGATCTAGTTGTCTTCCTGAATTCTTCGTAAGTAGCCAGCCCTCTCTTCTATAGTCAGTAAACTCTCTTTTTATCCCTGATTTCTTTCACAATTTCCCTGTTTAACCAGGCTGGTTGTCTTCCCCGTCAGCTTGCCTTTCGGCATACCGGTATGACCTGTTCCTGTGCACTCAAAACTTCCTGTTTGAAGCACATCCATCCCTCCTGGACCCCCTTGTTTTCAAGGGTTGTTTCCCAGGGTATACTCTGGACTAGACTTCTGAATAGGTCAAAATCTGCCCTCCGGAAGTCCAGCATAGAGGTTTTATTGTTGTTTCTCCTTGAATCTCTGAGTATTGAAAATTCTATTATTTCATGGTCACTATTTCCTAGGAGGCCTTCAACCACTATATCTCCCACCAGTTCCTCTCTGTTTGTAAGCAGCAGGTCTACCGGGGCCTTACCCCTGGTAGGTTCATTTACCAGTTGATGAAGGAAATTGTCCTCTATACACTCCAGGAAATTCCTAGACTGCCTCTTCTCTGCAGTATTGAGCTCCCAGCAGATATCCGGCAGGTTAAAGTCACCTACAAGGACAAGGACTGACAATTTCGAGACATCCACCAGCTGTTTGTAGAATAATTCATCCCCTTCGTCATCCTGGTAGGGCGGTCTGTAACAGACACCCATGATGATGTCAGTCTTGTTGGTCTTCCCCCTGATTTTGGTCCACAGGCACTCAACCTTATCGTTGCTGACCTCAAGTTCAACAGAGTCAAGAGACTCCCTAACATATAAAGCCACCCCTCCACCTCTCCTCCCCTGCCTGTTCTTCCTGAAGAGCTTGTAGCCTTCCATAGCAGCACTCCAGTCATGCGAGTCATCCCACCACGCTTCTGTAATGGCGACTACATCATAGACTTCCTGCTGCACAATGGCTTCCAGCTTCTCCTGTTTGTTGCCCATACTGTGTGCTTCTTAAATACCTCCAGGGATGGAGAATCCACCACCTCCCTGGGCAGCCCATTCCAATGCCTGATTACCCTCTCTGTAAAGAATTACTTCCTAACGGCTAACCTAAACCTCCCCTGACAGAGCTTGAGATCATGCCCTTTTGTCTTACTGATAGTTGCCTGCAAGAAGAGACCAACACCCACCTGATGACAACCTCCTTTCAGATAGTTGTAGAGAGTGATGAAGTCTCCCCTGAACCTTCTCTTCTCCAGGCTAAACAACCCCAGTTCCCTCAGCCGCTCCTCATAACAATTGTTCAAGACCCTTCACCAACCTGGTTGCTCTTCTCTGGACCTACTCCAGCACCTCAATATCCTTCCTGAACTGAGGGACCCAGAGCTAGACACAGAACTCCAGGTATGGCCTCACCAGTGTTGAGTACAGAGGAAGAATCACTTACCTGGTCCTGCTGGCCACACTGTTCCTGAGCCAGACCAGGATGCCATTGGCCTTCTTGGTTACCTGAGCACACTGCTGGCTCATGTTCAGCTTCCTGTCGATCGAAACTCCCAGATCCTTTCCTACCTGGCTACTGTCCAGCCGCTCTGTGTCCAGCCTGTAGTGCTGCATGGGGTTGTTGCAGCCAAAGTGCAGGACCCGGCACTTGGTCTTGTTGAACCTCATCCCCTTGGATTAAGTCCAACTCTCCAGTCTGTCCAGGTCTCTCTGCAGAGCCCTCCTGCCTTCCAACTGATCAACACTCCCCCCAAGCTTGGTGTCATCTTCAAATTTGCTAACGGTGGACTCAATCCCCTCATCTAAATCGTCGATAAAGATATTAAACAGAACTGGACCCAACACTGATCCCTAGGGGACACCACTGGTGACCGGTCACCAACTGGATGCAGCACCGTTCACCACCACTCTCTGGGCCTGACCATCCAGCCAGTTCTTAACCCAACACAGAATGCCGCTGTCCAAACCATGGGTTGCCACCTTTTTTGGGAGTATGCTGTGGGAGACAGTGTCAAAGGCTTTGCTGAAGTCCAGATAGACCACATCCAGTCTTCCTCTCATCCACTAGGCGGGTCACCTGATCATAAAAGGAGATCAGGTTGGTCAGACAGGACCTGCCCTTCCTAAACCCATACTGGCTGGGTCTGATCCCTTGTCCATCCTGTAGGTGCTGTGTGATTGCACCTAGGATGATCTGCTCCATAACCTTGCCAGGCACTGAGGTCAGGCCGACAGGTCTGTAGTTTCCTGGGTCCTCCTTCCGACCCTTTTTGTGGATGGGCGTGACATTCGCCTACTTCCAATCGTCTGGGACCTCCCCAGTGAGCCAGGACTGTTGGTAAATGATGGAACTTGGTGAGCTCTTCCGCCAGCTCCTTCATCACCCTTGGGTGGATCCCATCTAGTCCCATAGACTTGTGAGGTTCCAAGTGGCTCAGTAGGTCTCTAACTGTTTCCTCCTTGATTACAGGGGGGCTATTCAGCTTCTTATCTGTGTCTACAAGCTCCAGAAGTCAGTTGCCTTGAGGACAACCTGTCTTACTGTTGAAGACTGAGGTAAAGAAGGTGTTAAATACCTCAGCCTAGTCCTCATCTTTGATAACTATGTTCCTACCCATGTCCAATTAAAATGGAGGTTTTCCTTGTCCCTCCTTTTGCTGTTGATGTATCTATAGAAAGACTTTTTGCTATCCCTAACAGAAGTGGTAAGATCAACTTTTGCCTTCATCTCTCTGATTTTCTTTCAACAAGACCTAACTATATTCCTAAACTCTTCCTGAGTAGCCAGTCCTTTTTTCCATAATTGATAGGCTCTCTTTTTTACCCTAATTTCCTTCAAAATCTCCCTGTTCAACCAGACCGGTCATCTTCCCCGTCAGCTTGCCTTTTGGTCGACTGGGACAGCCTGCTCCTGTGCCATCAGGACTTCCTTCTTGAAGCATGTCCATCCCTCCTGGACACCATTGTTTTCAGGGATAGTTTCCCAGGGTAATATGGCTTGGTTTTGGAGCCCCTGGTGGTCTAGGGGTAAAAGGCGCCGCGCTGTCACCGCGGAGACCCGGGTTCGATTCCCGGTCAGGGCCACTCCCGGGCAGGTGGGGCTCGTTAGCCCTTAAAGGCAACCCACCTACGTCCTAAGGACCTCGCTGCCACCGTCCAAGCTCGCTTGGCCCCGGCAGATGAACCTTAGGATTAAAGGGTGGGCTCAGTTCCGCGCACACTGTGTCTCACCTAAAAAATCCAATGCGCAGGCTGGAAGGTGGAAAGACCTTCCCCGGATCTTTGCTCGCGAAGACTGGCCATTATTTATATTTATTATTATGGCTTGGTTTATCATAGAATAGAGTTTGGTTTATCATAGAATCAATGAAAGGTTTGCGTTGGAAGGGACCTTACAGATCCTCAAGTTCCAACCCCCTCACCATGAACAGGGATGCCACCCACTAGATCAGGTTCCTCAAAATCCTATCCAACCTGTCCTTGAGCACTTCCAGGGGTAGGGCATCCTCAGTTTTTCTGGGCAACATGTTCCGGTGCCTCACTACCCTCTGGGTAAAGAATTTCTTCCAAATATCTAATCTTATAGTTTAAAACCATTCCCCCTTTTCCTATCACTATCTGCCCATATAAAATTCCCTCTCCCTCCTTTTAATAAGACCCCTTAAGGTACTTGAAGGCTGTAATGAGGTCTTCCCAAAACCTTCATGTTTAACAACCTCAACTCTCTTAGCCTGTCTTCAAAGGAGAGGTACTCCAGCCCTCTGGCCATCTTTGTGGTCCTTCTCTGGATCTGTTCTAACAGGTCCATGTCTTTCTTCAACTGAGGACTCCTGAGCTGGTTGCAGTACTCCAGGTGGGTTCTCACGAGGGCAGAGTAGAGAGGGAGAATCTCCTCCCTTGAGCTGCTGACCACACCTCTTTTGACGCAGCCCAGGATACAATAGGCTTTCTGGGCTGTGAGTATACACTGTTGGTTCATGTCCAGCTTTTCATCCACAAGAACCCCGAAGTTCTTCTCTACAGGGCTTCTCTCAATGACTTCTTCTCCCATTCTGTACTCATGTCTGGGATTTCTCTGACCCACTTGGACTTGCTGAACTTCATGAGGTTCTCATGGGACATTTAATGCTGATTTCATTTACCTTTTGAGGCTAGCTGCTTTTCACTTAGGAAAAGTGTGTAAAACCTACCTTTTTTCTTCAAGTTCACCAGTGAACAATCTGCTAGTAATCTACCATTAGTTAGGAATTTTAAAACCAGAAGGGACCATCACATTCATACAGTTACACCTTTCATTTAAATTTCAAGAGGTACAGTCAATAATTTCAATATTCACCCACAACTTCAGTTTGATTTATAATAACATATAGAATATTTGTGTGTGTGTGTTTTCAGGGCTATAAATAGGGAAATACTACTAGAGTCAACTGACTGCATGAGAAATACAACTTTTAAGTAAAAAAAAAAACAAACAAAAACCAACTGTGGCTTTTATGGTAGTTAAGGATATCTTCAAAACAAACTCTCCAGGTTCACCATTGTACAAGAAGTTAAAAATTCTTTTTTATGTCAGGGGAGGTTTAGGTTAGATATTAGAAAAATGTTCTTTATCCAGAGGGTGCTTGGGCACTGGAACAACTCCCCAGGGAAGTGGTCACAGCACCAAGCCCAACAGAGTTCAAGCACTTGGATGATAATCTCAGGCACATGGTGTGACTCTTGGGGATGGTCCTGTGCAGGGCTAAGGGTTGGACTCAATGATCCTTGTGGGTCCCTTCCAACTCAGCATATTCTGTGTGATTCTGTGATTCTTCACTGACCTTTGTGTCTGCAGTTGTTTCTCTCACCTCTTCTCACTCCTGGTTGCTGTTGCATGGCAACTTTTTCCCCTTCTTAAATATGTTATCACAGAGGTGCTACCACTGTGACTGGTTCAGCTTTGGCCAGCAGCGGGTCTGTCTTGGAGCTGGCTGACACTGACTTTATCAGACATGGGAGAAGCTTCTGGCATCTTCTCACAGATGCCACCTCTGCAGTCCCTCCACTACCAAAACCTTGCCATGTAAACCAAATAGATTCCACACCTCGTCTCTGTGAATCACATATTTAAGAATTATCATTAAAATGTACATTTATCACACAATCTACAAAGTTCATCTACATCAATAAAAAGAATTCCCCACACCAAAATGAAAATAACATCATCACAACACCGACAAAGTTGGGTGATTTACATACAATCCATCCCCATTACATCGCTGCAGCTAAAAGAAATTCCCCACAGTCATTCTGTTCTCTAGCAATGTTCTGTCTATGTTTTGCCCATTACCTCTCCCAGTTACTATCCTTACTTCAAATTCCCGATGTCCTCATTTGGTGCCAAACAGGACTGTGGTGGGTTGACCTTGGCTGGATGCCAGGTGGCAAGTCAATCTATCACTCCACCTCTTCATCAGGACAAGAGGGGAAAAATAAGAGGAAAAAGAACTCATGAACTCAGATAAAGTAGTTAAATAAATAAAAAACAAAGGCTGCATACAGAAGTGAAGGAAAACAAAAATATTTTTTCTCTACTTCCCATAAGCATGTGATGTCCAGTCACTTCCTGGTAAGTAGGACCTCAGTATACATAGCAATTGCTCCTGAAGACAAACACCCTATTAACCAATGCCCCCACTCCTACTCCATTCTCAGCTTTTTATTACTGAGCACAACCTCATATGGTATACAGTATCTCTCTGGTCAGTTTCTGGTTATGTCCCCTCCCAACCTCTTTCCCACCCCCAGCTTACTGGCCTTTGCAGGTGGTTGTTTGGAGAGACAACCTTGATGCTGTGCCATCACTGCTCAGCAGTAGCCAAAACACTGGTGTGTTATCAACACCTTTCTAGCTACAAAGTACAGCACTGTGAGAGCTGCTATGGGGAAAGTTAACTTCATCCCATCCAAATCCATCACAGCATTTATGTCATTAGAAGCCATTAAACAGAAGGAAACAATTTGTCTTGGAAAATCCCTGAGGACATAAGAAATATCACTCTCTAGTTGATCAGTTTGAATATTCTTATACTCTTGTTCCTATATTCTTAGTCAAAATAGTTGGGTGCAATAGTACTGGTGGATATCCGGCTGTGTGGACCTTCACCTGACCAAGCTGGTATGTCTGTGCAACTAAACACAAGAGACCCAGGGAAAAATGGCAAGGCGTCATGATTTTGTTTTTTCTGGGAAACTAAGCTGGAATGTTCCCCTTCCCCCTGCCCAGGGTGTGAAAGGGATGTTGAATAGGCAGGTTGACTGTGGCTTGGGCCATTAACTAACACAAAAGAAATGGTTGGTAAAACCACATTCCAAGTTGATGGCCCTCAAGATCTTATCTGTGGGGAGGGGTGAGGAGTTTTTTTTTTTTCCTTTTTTTTTTTCCTTTTTTTTCTTTTTTTTTTTTCCTCCTCTTTGTGGAAACAGGGGAGGAGTTTGTTGCTGCTGGAACTGGGATGAGGTCCTGGTTGCAGGAGCTTGGAGGTGGTTTTCCTCTCAACCTGACTGCCAACTGGGAATTTTGCTTGGATTTTCATTGGCGAGGAACTGTTCAGGAGGCCTTTCCTCATCTGTTTTCTTTGGCAGTAGTTCTTGTGCACATCAAAGGAGAGGGGAAAACCACACCATACAACTCAGTCAGTAGAACAGAGTGAGTTCCCGTTGGGAAGGACCTTTATCTTTCTTTACCTCCTCTCTCCCTTTTCCTTGTGAGGGGGAGGGAAGGTCTTCATTGTCGGCTTCTTCAGCACACCCGGGTCCCCCCCACGTGGCAACCACCAGTGATCCAACAGCGCCCCCTACTGACTTTGGTTGGAATTGCACCAAAGGGGGAAAACTGAACTGTTTACCTTTTTGTTTGTTTGTTTGTTTTGAAGGGGAGTTTTTTTGGCTATAGGATTATTGTTTGTTTTTTTAATTTTGTGTTCTTTGGTTGTTCTGCCTATAAACATATATCTTTTAATAAAGGGTTGATATTTTTCCTTTTTCCACATTTTTCTCAATTGGATCCTCTGAATTTAGGATTTACAATTGCCTAGAGGGAGGAGTTTGGGTCTTCCTCATAACTCATCCTCAGTAAAACCCTTGTGTCTCATTTAAACTATGACATTTTTTGGCGCCCAACTGGTGGGACCCGAGAGAGGAAAAATGGAAAAGGAATAACTGCCCTTGTGTGATTTATATGTGTTTTTGAACCTGTAGGCACCATGATATTTGGGGTCATTGTTTTTCTCTGACCTATAATCATGCCAAGATATCTGTCCCACCTGTGGATGTATTTCAACTTGGATATTAAGACCCTCATTGCAATAAGTACCTTTGAGTTTTTGCATTGGGTTTATGACACAACTAACTCAGCACCTGTAATTTTCTTCCAGAATATGTCCTCAAGGATACACTACTGCTCTAGCCTAAGGTGTCTCCTCTGGGGGTTTAAGGATAATAGCACCCACCCCTATGGAGAAACACAGGGGGGTATATTTGCCCAACCCTTCATCCATTATCCCTTTGGATCCAATACAATGGCCTCTGGGAAATTTAAATTCTCCTTAGATGTCAGAGGCGTTTTACTTTTTGGGCTTCTCTTGCAAGCTTGTGCCACGGTGTCATATCTAATATATGTAGCTAGGGCCAGGAATTATCGAGAATGGGTCCAGAAGCCAGTCCCAGTGGTGGAAAACCTCGAGTGGCATGGGTTATGGGAGGATATGGGTAAATTCCTAGAAAGTTGTTCAGCTCCTACAACATGGAGGTTCACTCTCGAACAGCTCCTAAATCCTACAAAGATAATGACAACTGTGAGGGAGAGAGGTTGGGGTAGACCCATAGAGAGGCAGTTGGTAGCTGCATGTGGGGTTTTGGTCGTTGCCTACAGGAAGTTGCTCGGTATGGTACAACACTTCCAGGGAACAGGTAAAGACGGGAACAAGATACCTGATACCAGGGTGACTCCGAATAAGGCCAATTCCAAGGGAAGAACAAGCCAATGGAAGTTGCCCCTATCCAAAAGAGGAAATATAAGACCAAATCGACCAGCCCAGCAAAGTGGTGCCATCACTGACATTGCAAATGCATTCTTCTCCATCCCCTTAGCAGTAGAGTGCAGGCCACAATTTACTTTCACCTGGAGGGGCATGCAGTACACCTGGAACTGACTGTCCCAAGGGTGGAAACATAGTCCCACCATCTGCCACAGACTGATCCAGGCTGCACTAGAGAAGGGTGAAGCTCCAGAACATCTGCAGTACATCAATGACATCATCGTATGGGGGAACAAGGTAGAAGAAGTCTTTGGGAAAACAGAGAAAATCATCCAGATTCTCCTGAAAACTGGTTTTGCCATCAAACAGAGTAAGGTCAAGGGACCTGCCTGAGAAATCCAGTTCCTGGGGGTGAAGTTGCAAGATGGATGCTGTCAAATCCCAACAGAAGTCATCAACAAGATAACAGCAATGTCTCCACCAACCATCAAGAAGGAAATGCAAGCTTTCCTGGAAGTGGTAGGCTTCTGAAGGATGCACATCCCAGAATACAGCCAGATTGTAAGTCCTCTGTACTTCGTAACATGCAAGAAAAATGATTTCCAGTTGGGTCCCGAACAGCAACAAGCCTTTGAACAGATAAAACAGGAGATCACTCATGCCATAACCCTTGGACGAGTCAGAACAGGACAGGAGGTGAAAAACATGTTCCACTCCACAGCTGGGGATAACGGTCCTTCCTGTAGTCTTTGGCAGAAAATTCCTGGGCAGACTTGAGGCTGACTGCTTTGATTCTGGAGTTGAAGCTAAAGAGGGTCTGAGGCCAACTACACCCCAACAGAGAAGGACATTCTAGCATCCTATGAAGGAGTTCAAACCACCTCAGAAGTGATTGTCACAGAAGCACAGCTTCTCCTGGCACCCTGACAACCAGTGCTGGGGTGACTGTTCAAAGGTTCCCTCCACGCATCATGCCACTGACACTACATGGAGTAAGTGGATTACCTCGATCATGCAGCGCCTCCAAATAGGAAACCCTAATCGCCCTGGGACCTTGAAGATTATCACAAACTGGCCTGAAGGTGAGAACTTTTGTCTAGCAGACAAAGAGGAGGAATAGCAGGTGGCCGGTGCTGAGGAAGCTCAACCATACAACAAATTGTCAGAAGATGAAAAGCATTATGCTCTTTTCACTATTGGTTCTGGTCTCATTATAGGGACAAGCTGAAAATGGAAAGCAGCTGTATGGAGCCCAACACAACGAGTTGCAGAAGCCACTGAGGGGCAGGGTGGATCAAGTTGCAGAGCTCAGAGCCGTACAACTGGTTTTGGACATTGCTGAGCAAGAGAAGTGGCCTAGACTTTACCTCTACACTGACTTGTGGATGGTGGCCAATGTTCTGTGGCATATGGAAGAAGGCCAATTGGCAATGCAAAGGAAAACCCATCTGGGCTTCTGCAATGTGGTAAGACATTGCCACCTGAGTAGAGAAGTTGATCGTGAGATTCCACCATGTAGACGTACATGTGCCTAAGCTAACAAAGAACACTGTAACAGTGAAAGGGCAGAATGAGCTACTCAAATTTAAGTGTCATAGGTAGATCTAGACTAGTATGAGGGAGAGTTGTTCTTAGCTCTATGGGCCCATGAGGACTCAGATCGTCAAGGAAGAGATGACACCTATAGATGGGCACAAGAACGAGGGGTGGTTTTAATCATGAACACTATCTCCCAGGTTATCCACAACTGTGAAACATGCGCTGCAATCAAACAGGCCAAGCGGGTAAAGCCAGTGTGGTATGGTGGACAGTGGTCGAAATATGGAGAGGCCTGACCTGCTGCAAATCCACCAAGGTAAGCGCTATGTGCTCACCATGGTGGAAGCAACCACCGGATGACTGGAAACATACTCCATTCCTCATGCCACTGCCCAGAACACCATCCTGTGCCTTGAAAAACAAGTCTTGTGTCAACATGGTACACCAGATCAAATTGAGTACTCATTTCAAGAATAACCTATTTACCACCTGGGCTAAAGAGTGTGGTATTGAATGGGTATATCATATCTCCTATGACACACCAACCCCTGGGAAGGCTGAATGGTGTAATGGACTGTTGAAAACTACTCTGAAGGTATTGGGCAGGGGGACTTTCAGTCATTGGGTCAGGATTTAGCAAAGGCCACCTGGTTAGTCAACACTAGAGGCTCTGTCAACCAAGTTGACCCTGCCCAAGTAGAACCCCTTCAAACCGCAGATGGAGATAAAGACCCCTTGGTGCACCTGAGAGGTATGTTAGGGAAAATGGTTTGTATTAGTCCTGCCTCAAGCGAAGACAAACCCATTTGTGGGATTGTTTTTGCTCAAGGACCAGGTTGCACTTGGTGGGTGATGTAGAAAGATGGGGAAACCAAGTGTATACCTCAAGGGACCTAACTTTTGGGTAAACTGCCCATAACACTGTACCTGCATGTGTATATTTGTATATATATATGTATATAGTCGGAATGTGTGCATATATGCATGTATATACTGTTACCTGAAAAACTGGGAGAAAAAAACCTCACAAGGTCATATTAGTATAGATAACATAAAGAGTAGTTCTTTTAATGAAGGCCTTCTGGCTCACGGAGTACAAAGGCACACGCTCACATACAGAATTCTTACACTTCTATATCTTTTACTAATTGTCCTATCTAATGGGGACATCCAATCCTAAGACCTCTTTAAGACTACATTATTCACCCCAAATATTTATACCATTATATCATGCCAGATTTAAATCTTTCAAGTATTGATGCCTTAGAATTTTTAAGACTTTTAGCTTTTTTTAGATTTTAATGTAGCTGTAGTTTTTTTTCACTTTAGAATGTGTCACATTCCTGAAACTTTGGTTTAACCATCTTTTAACTGTCTTTTCAAGGCAATAGATTTTTAACAAGAACATTCCTTTGCACCTGGACTGGAATAACAATAGATATGGTAGACAAAGCAAGATAGAAGGCTCAAGGTCCTTGGAGGGGCTCCAGTGGTGCAGTTCTGAGTGTGGCAGGGCAAAAAGGGTCTTAGGATTGGATGTCCCCACTAGATATGACAATTAGTAAAAGATATAAAAGTGTAAGAGTTCTGTATGTGGGCGTGTGCCTTTTTAGACCTTCATTAAAAGAACTGCTCTCTATCTTATCTATACTAATTTGGCCTGGTGAGTTTTTTTCTCCTGATTTTTAGGCAACAATACCTTTAAGGGTCAGGTATATTTCCCCTCTTTCAAGTCACACGTGGTGAGCATTCATGCATACAAACATGATCACTTGCACTGATCATGTGAATAATGCATGAATACCAGGTGGCTCTTCCAAGACTCATTTGTCAAGGAACAAAGAAAGGTGGGTACAAGGAATCTCATGCTTACCTTTTGCATCATATGTAATTTGGCTATGAGCCAACCACTTTATTCTATAAATATGACAGTCTGAATAAACTTTTTTCAAACTCTCCCTGCTAAGCATGGCCGTGAACTCTCCTTCAACTGGTACACCTCTCAACATTCCTCTTTGAGGTTGAGACCCTCCCTCCCCTTACCAATTGAAGATCTTTGGTAAGTGACCAACATCACTCATAACTTCAAATTATAGCACACTAAGATTTTGTATTGGTAACTTTGAATTATTATTACATTCTCTGTGCAGTAAGAGAGTGAACCTTGCAATCAGACTTAGTGTCTCGCGTTTACATTGTCTTAGTTCAATAAAATCACTTTTACTGATACCTTTGACAACTGATCTTTAAGCAGTCTAAAATCTCCCTCATGACAGGAAATAGGTGTATCGGGGCAAGAGCAGAGATTTCCCTAAAGTCCATGGTGAAAACCATGATGAAGTAGGTTGTCTACCTGCAGCCCATGGAGGATGACTCTTGAGCAGATATTGACCCTGCAACCCCTGGGACTGCCCTGGGACAGCTGACCCAAACCTACCACAGGGATATTTCATACCATAGAACATCATACCTAGGATATAAACTGTGGGGGAGTTGGCCAGAAGGGGCCGATGGCTGCTCAGGGATGAGCTGGTCAACAGTCAACACGTGGTGAACAATTCTATTGTGCATCACTTATTTCTCTTGGGTTTTATTCCTCTCTATATATATTTCATTACAATTATTAGTAGTGTTATATTTTACTTTGTTAAAATTATTAAACTGTTCTTATTTCGACCCACAACTTTGATTTTTTTTTCCAGATTCTCCACCCCACCGGGGGTAGCAGGGGAAAGCAATCAAGTGACTGCATGGTACTTAGTTACCAGTTGCAGTTAAACCAAACCATGGAAGACCTCACGCTGAGGGCCCACACCAGAGCACTGTCCTGACAAGAGCTGTAACCCATGGAGAATAGTCAATTCTAGAGCAGAGTTTCTGGTAGAAAACTGAATCAGTTGCCTCAGTTTAATGAGACTGAAGTGTTTTGATAAGGAACATGAGTTATGAGGAAGACCAAACTCCTCCCTCTAAGCAATTGTAAATCCGAAATTAAGAGTCTCCAATGGAGGAAGTATGGAGAAAGAAAAGATAACAGTCCTTTATTAAAGGATATATGTGTATTGGCAGAACAACAACAGAACACAAAAATAACCAAAAAATAATCCTGTACCCAAAATTCCCCTTCAAAAAGAAAACAGTTCAATACTTTCTGCCTTTCAGCGCAATTCTAACCACAATCAGGAGTGGACACTGTTGGATCTCTGGAGGTGCAGAGCCTGCAGTTACTCTATGGTGGTCAGCAGGGAGCTCTGTTGGGCTCTGGCAGTCCCCACGTGGGGCCCTCGTGCACTGGAGAAGCCGAAAATTGAGATCTTCTCTCCCCACCAAGAAGGGGAAGGGGAAAAGGGGAAAAAGGGGGTTCTTCCCACAAAATCTCACACTGTCTGCAGTTGACTGTGGATGGGATTTCCCCCCCCTTTGGTCAATGCGCACAAGCCACTGCCAAAAACAGGAGTAGAGGAGGGAGACGGTGACCTCCTCCCCGAAAGGTTCCTCTGCAGATGGGTCAAACCTCTCTGATGAAATCCAAGATCTGGACTGGGGGCAGAACAGGGCGCAGGAAAATGGAAGTAAACTGGGACCAGAAAACAGTCAGATGACCAGGACGAAAACACAAAGTGAACCTTGGACCCCTCCAACACACACCCTCCCTACAGTCAGGGCAAAAGTGAAGTGCCCCTGTTTCCCAGGAGAGAGAGAAAACAAAACAAACTCATCACCACTCCCCACAGTCTTAGGAGGGTCATCAGCTTGGAATGTGGATCTGCTGGTTAGTTCTTTCATGTGGGTCAATCACCCAAAGTAAAACTACCCTCCCCTGTTCAACATGTCCCCTTACAGCAATGCAGGGGAAAGAAAAATTCCCTGCCTGGTTTTCTAGAACAAGTAAACCTATGACAACAACTAATTTTTTTTTCCTATACCACCACACTCTATCAAATTAAACCTTTGAACTTCATATGTACATGCATTATTTTGCCTATATGCAAATTCACAAATATGTAGATAAAAGTACAGACACAGGCACAGAGTTATGACCAGTTCACCTGAAGATAAGATCCCCTTGAGGTATGCATAGAGTTTCTCCATCTTCCTGTATCACCCACCATGTGCAACTGAGTCCTTGGACAAAAACAATCCCACGAATGGATTTTCCTTTGCTCAAGTCAGGGTTAATCCAAACTGTTTTATCTAACATTCCTCTCATGTGAATCACTGGGACTTTGTCTCCATCTTCGGTGTGAAAGGACTCTGATTGGGTAGGGCTGGCTTGATTTATGGAACCTCTAGTGTTGACTAACCATGTAACCTTTACTAGGTGTTGATCCCAATGCTTGAAATTCCCTCCACCCAATACCTTCTGGGTGGTCTTCAACAGTTTATTACAACTGCTGAATGTTATGGGATGTGATACAGCCAGTTGATGCCATGCTCCTTTGCCCAGGTGGTAACTAAATTGTTCTTGAAATGGGTCCTATTATCTGACTCAGTTCGCTCTGGGGTGCTGTGTCGCCACAGGACTTCATTTTCAAGACCCAGGATGGTATTTCTGGCAGTGGTGTGGGGCACCAGATGCATCTCCAACCATCCGGTGGTGGCTTCCACCATGGTGAGCACAATGTGCTTACCTTGACGGGTCTGTGGTAGTGTGATATAATCAACCTGTCAGGCTTCCCCGTACCTATACTTACTCCAACGTCCACCATACCACAGGGGCTTCAGTCTCTTAACCTGTTTAAGGGTAGCACATGTCTCACAGTCATGGATAACCTGGGAAATAGCGTCTATGGTTAAGTCCACCCCTCAGTCTCATGCCCATCTATAGGTGGCATCTCTGCCCTGATGACAAGAGGCATCATAGGCCCATTGTGCTAGGAACCACTCTCCTTTGTGCTGCCAGTCTAGATCCACCTGTGACACCTTGACCTGTGCAGCTCAGTCTGCCTGTTCACTGTTGCGGTGCTCCTCATTGGTTTGATTTTTGGGCACATGGGCATTTTCATGGTGGACTCTCACAATCACCTTCTCTGCCTGGGTAGTAATGTCTTGCCACATAGCAGCAACCCAGATGGGTTTCCCTCTACATTTCCAATTGGCCTTCTTCCATCTGTGCAATCACCCCCACAGAGCATTGGTCACCATCCAGGAGTCAGTGTAGAAGTAAAACTTTGGCCACTTCTCTCATTCAGCAATGTCCAATGCTAACTGGACAGCTTTGAGCTCTGTGAATTGGCTCGATTCACATTCTCCTTCAGCAGCTTCTGCAACTTGTCGTGTGGGGCTCCATATAGTTGCTTTCCATTTACGTTTCATCCCTACAATGCTACAGGAACCATAAGTAAAGAGGGCATAGGTGAGGTTTCCTCCCCCCATATCACCTGTTCCCCTTCAACTGTTAGACTACAGTTCTCACCTTCCGACCAATTCTTGATGATTGCTAGGATCCCAGGGTGATTCAGATTTCCAATACTGCCAGGTTGTCTGATCGGGGTGATCCACTTACTCCATGTAGCATCAGTGGCATGATGCTTAGAGGGCACCTTTCCCTTGAACATCCAACTGAGCACCGGTAGTCAAGGTGCCAGGAGGAGCTGTTCTTCTGTGTCAGTCACCTCTGAGGCAGCTTGTACTCCTTCATAATCTGCTAGGATCTCCTTTGTTGGGGTGTAACTGGCCTCAGACCCTCTGTAACTTCGGCTCCAGAATCCAAGTGGGTGGCTTTGGGTCTCGCCAGGCACCTTTTGCCAGAGGTTCCAGGAAAGGTCCTTATCCCCAGCTGCAGAGTATAGTACATTTTTCATATCTGGTTCTGTGCTGATGTCCCAGTTTAAATGAGACACAGGTGTTTTGCTGAGGATGAGTTATGAGAAATGACCTAAACTCCTCTCTCTAAGCAATTATAAATCCAAAATTAAGAGGGTCTGATTGAAGGAAAACAAATTATGGAAAAGGAAAAATAACAGTTCTTTATTAAAAGGTATGTGTGTATTGGCTGAAAAATGAAAAAAAACAAGTAAAACAACCAAACAATACTCTTATACCTACAGAGAATCTTCTTCAAAACAAACTAATGAACAAGCAAAGGAAAAAAAAGGAAACAGTTCAGTTTGGGCCCTTTGGTGCAATTCCAACCACAGTCAACAGGGGTTGCCATTGGGTCACTGGAGATGCAGAGTTTGTAATGTCCTGTGCCAGTCACCAGGGGTGCTGTTGGATCACTGGAGATGCAGAACTTGCAGTTACTTATGCTGATCAGCAGGGGGTGCTGTGGGATCACTGGTCAACACCACATGGGGGGGGTAACACCCTCTGGGGTGTGTTGGAGAAATCAAAAAAAATCTTTTTTTCTCTTCCCTTCCCACACACTAGTAAAGGGGAGAGGGAGAGGGGGAAGGAAAATAACAACAAAAAGAAAGTCTTCTCAATGAAAAGAAAGAAAAAAACCCCAAACTCACTTGGTTCAGCTGGTCGAAATTGTGTAGCACAGTCCTCTCTCTTCCCCTGATGTGCACAAGGACCACCGCCAGGGAAAAAAAAAACAAACTGGAATGGGGAAAGGGAAAAAATCTTCCAGAAAAACAGCTCCTCTCTGATGAAAAATCCAAACAGGATCTGTAGCTGGCAAACAATTGAGGGCAGAGAGAACCACCAAGCTTCCACTCCGACCTGTGTTCCAGCCACAACTAGCCCACAAAACTCCTCCCCCTGTTTCCCAGGAGATGAGAGAAAAAAGTAAAGTGCAGCCCCTCATCTCCCCTGTTTCCTAGGAGACTAAGTTCTGAGCAATTAGCCAGACGGGCCAGTTCTTTTGTATCTCTTAAGTGCTCACTTGGTAGTTCTGCACCCAGTGGGCAGGGGGAAGGGAAAAAATTCCTGCCTGGTTTCCAAGAACCAGCTAAACCATGACACCTGATTGGTCCTGATGCCCCAGGAGGCACAATGAAACTGCTCAGAGAGAGTTTTCGGTCTTTAAGCAGCAAAGGTATTTATTGCAACCTTGGGGAGCTAGCCAACTTGCTCTGAACAAACTAGCTCTGAAGTTCTCAGTGAAAAGTCAGGTAATTTACACAGTTTTGGTGAGAGATTACAACATCTTTACATGCATATTCATATAATTGCAACATCTAATCATAATATTCATAATAGGAAGAGTCTGGGCAGAGTCTGGAGTGGAGTCGTCTTTTGGGGTGCTGTTTTGGTGGTTGTTCCTGTTTCTTCAACCTAAGGGGGTCGTCTTTTTACTCTTCTTCCTGGACTGAACTTTTCAACTTTCTTTGTTTTGATGACTCCATGATGGTGAATTTTGCAAGATTTTGGACTCATATCCCTATTTCTCTCTTTATCTCTTCATGTTCCTTTCCTATCTTTTTGTTCGTGTTCTTACCCAGGCGTGTAAGCATTCTTTGGCATGTAAGCACTATCTTGGGTGCAAGGTACCATCCTTTAAAATTCCTAAGG
>NW_026087621.1:0-43848 GCF_022539395.1 Myiozetetes cayanensis
GGGAGCAGATTGGGAGGCACTGGGATGGACCGGGAGGGAGTGGGAGGGTGATAAAGGGGCACTGGGAGGGGATTTGGAGGCACTGGGAGGGGATTGGGAGGCACTGGGAGGGACTGGGAAGGGACTAGGATGGACTGGGAACTACTGGGAGCCACTGGGAGGATTGGATAAACTGGGAGCCACTGGGAGGGACTGGGAGGGCACTGGGAGGGACTGGGAGGGCACTGGGAGGGACTGGCGAGACCCCCGCCGAGGCCGAGAGCGAGTGGTTCTTCCGCCCTGAGGGGGCCCCCACCTTCCAGAAGGTCACTGGGATAAACTGGGATAGACTGGGATAAACTGGGATAAACTGGGAGCAGATTGGAATAAACTGGGAGCCACTGGGATGGACTGGGAGGGTGATAAAGGGGCACTGGGAGGGGATTGAGGGGCACTGGGATGGACTGGGAGGGGATTGGGGGGCACTGGGAGGGACTGGGAGCAAGTGAGAGGGACTGGGAGATACTGGTGGATACTGGGAGACACTGGGGAGACACTGGAGAGCTACTGGTGGATACTGGGAGACACTTGGGAGCTACTGGGGGATACTGGGAGTTACTGGGAGGCACTGGGAGCTACTAGGAGGCACTGGGAGCTACTGGGAAGACGCTGCAGTTCCCAAAGTGACCACTGGGTGGCGACAGAGAGATATCAATTTTATATTGATTTTTTACTGGTTTTAACTGGTTCTAACTGGTTCCTCGTGCCCCAGATCCTGCACTACAACTCCGAGGAGGAGCAGCCCTGGGTGGCCCCGGGCCCTTTCCTGGGGGTTACTGGGAACCACTGGGGCATACTGGGAGACACTGGGGAGCTACTGGGGAGTTACTGGTGGATACTGGGAGACACTGGGGAGTTACTGGGGTTGTACTGGGGGATACTGGGAGTTACTAAGAGCTACTGAGATGCACTGGGAGCTACTGGGAACTGTTAATGAGAGGCTGCAATTCCCGAAGTGACCACCGGGTGGCGACAGAGAGATACAGATTTTATATTGGTTTTTTACTGGTTTTAACTGATTCTAACTGGTTTTAACTGGTATTTACTGGTTCCCCGTGCCCCAGATCCTGCACTACAACCCCGAGGAGGAGCAGCCCTGGGTGGCCCCGGGCCCTTTCCTGGGGATTACTGGGAACCACTGGGGCATACTGGGAGACACTGGGGAGCTACTGGTGGATACTTGGGGCTACTGGGGCTGTACTGGGAGACACTGGGGAGCTACTGGGGGATACTGGGAGTTACTGGGGAGCTATTGGAGCTATTGGGAACTACTGGGAGTCACTGGGAGCAACTGGGAAGACGCTGCAGTTCCTAAAATGACCACCGGGTGGCGACAGAGAGATATCAATTTTATACTGGTTTTAACTGATTCTTTACTGGTTTTAACTGATTTTAACTGGTTTTAACTGGTATTTACTGGTTCCTCGTGCCCCAGATCCTGCACTACAACTCCGAGGAGGAGCAGCCCTGGGTGGCCCCGGGCCCTTTCCTGGGGGTTACTGGGAGTTACTGGGGAACCACTGGGGAGCTACTGGTGGATACTGGGAGACACTGGGGAGCTACTGGGGCTGTACTGGTGGATACGGGGAGACACTTGGGAGCTACTGGTGGATACTGGGAGCTACTAAGAGCTACTGGGATGCACTGGGAGCTACTAGGAACTGTTAATGAGAGGCTGCAATTCCCGAATTGACCACTGGGTGGCGATAGTGAGATAGGAATTTTATACTGGCTTTATACTGGTTTTAACTGGTATTTACTGGTTCCCCATGGCCCAGATCCTGCACTACAACCCCGAGGAGGAGCAGCCCTGGGTGGCCCCGGGCCCTTTCCTGGGGATTACTGGGAACCACTGGGGCATACTGGGAGACACTGGGGAGCTACTGGGGAGTTACTGGTGGATACTGGGAGACACTGGGGAGCCACTTGGGAGCTACTGGGGGATACTGGGAGTTACTAAGAGCTACTGAGAGTCACTGGGAGTCACTGGGAACTATTAATGAGAGGCTGCAGTTCCCAAAGTGACCACTGGGTGGCGATAGTGAGATAGCAATTTTATACTGGTTTTAACTGGTATTTACTGGTTCCCCGTGCCCCAGATCCTGCACTACAACCCCGAGGAGGAGCAGCCCTGGGTGGCCCCGGGCCCTTTCCTGGGGGTGCTGAGCTGGAACGGCTCGAAGGGCACGCGGGACCTGCAGGACCTGTCGGTGGCGCTGAGCGAGGTCGGCCACGCCCACGCCGGGCTCTACGTGTGCCGCCTGCGCCGCAACCTCACCTTCGAGGGCTACACCTACAGCCTGGCCCGCAACCAGACCCTGCGCCTCGCCGTCGTCGACAAGGGTACTGGGAGGGCACTGGGAGGCACTGGGAGGCACTGGGATGGACTGGGAGGGGATTGGGAGGGAGTGAGAGGCAGTGGGAGGGAGTTGGAGGGGATTGGGGGGCACTGGGAGGGACTGGGAGGGGATTGGGATGGACTGGGAGGGGATTGGGATGCACTGGGATGGACTGGGAGAGGATTGGGAGGGACTGGAAGGTGATTTAGGGGCACCGGGATGGACTGGGAGGAGAATGAGAGAGAGTAGGAAGGGACTGGGAGAGGACTGGGATTCACTGGGAGAGGATTGAGATGGACTGGGAGACGATTGGGGTGGACTGGGATGGACTGGGAGGGGACTGGGATGGACTGGGAGGGGATTGGGAGGCACTGGGATGGACTGGGAGGGGATTGGGGGACACTGGGAGGGGATTGGGATGCACTGGGATGGACTGGGAGGGGATTGGGATGGACTGGGATGGACTGGGAGGGAGGGACTGGGAGGGGCTGCAGAGCCTGGACTGAGCCAGACCCTGGCCTCGCCGTCGAGACAGAGGGTACTGGGAGGCACTGGGAGGCACTGGGAGGGGATTAGGGCACTGGGAGGAACTGGGAGGGATTGGGGGGACTGGGAGGGACTGGGAGGATTGGGAGGGACTGGGAGGAGTTGGAGGGGATTGGGGGACACTGGGAGGGACTGGGATGGGATTGGGAGGGACTGGGAGGGGATTGGGGGCACTGGGATGGATTGGGAGGGGACTGGGAGGCACTGGGAGGGGACTGGGATGGACTGGGAGAGGATTGGGAGGGACTGGGAAGGGATTGGGGGCACTGGGAGATGACTGGGAGGGACTGGGAGGGATTGGGAGGGCACTGGGATAGGACTGGGAGGGGACTGGGAGGGACTGGAGGAATGAGAGAGAGAGGAGGACTGGGATAGGACTGGGAGGGACTGGGAGGGATTGGGAGGGCACTGGGAGGGGATTGGGGGGCACTGGGAGGGGATTGGGAGCACTGGGAGGGACTGGGAGGGGATTGGGAGGCACTGGGAGGGACTGGGAGTGGACTGGGAGGAGGGACTGGGAGGGGCTGCACTGGGAGCGTGGATTCGGAGAGGCACTGGGAGGTCGGACAGGAGGTACTGGGAGGAATTGGGAGGGACTGGGAGGATTGGGGGTCACTGGGAGGACTGGGAGGGACTGGGAGGACTAGGGGGACTGGGAGGGGACTGGGAGGGACTGGGAGGGATTGGAGGGATTGGGAGGCACTGGGAGGGACTGGGAGGGACTGGGAGGACTGGGAGAGGATTGGGGGCACTGGGAGGATTGGGAGGGACTGGGAGGGACTGGGAGGGGACTGGGATGGACTGGGAGAGGATTGGGGAGGGACTGGGAAGGGATTGGGGGCACTGGGAGAGGATTGGGAGGGACTGGGAGGGATTGGGGGGCACTGGGATGGGACTGGGAGGGGACTGGGAGGGGACTGGGAGGGAATGAGAGAGAGTGGGAAGGGACTGGGAGAGGACTGGGAGGACTGGGAGGGGATTAGGGGCACTGGGAGGGATTGGGGGCACTGGGAGGGGATTGGGATGCACTGGGAGGACTGGGAGGGGATTGGGGGCACTGGGAGGCACTGGGATGGACTGGGAGGAGGGACTGGGAGGGGCTGCACCTACAGCCTGGCCCGCAACCAGACCCTGCGCCTGCCGGGCGTCGACAAGGGTACTGGGAGGCACTGGGAGGGACTGGGAGGGACTGGGAGGGACTGGGAGAGGATTGGGAGGAGTGAGGAGGCAGTGGAGGGAGTTGGAGGAGTGGGAGGCACTGGGAGGGACTGGGAGGGAGTTGGAGGAGGTTGGAGCAGAGTTGGAGGGAATGGGAGGGACTGGGAGAGGATTGGGATGCACTGGGAGGGACTGGGAGGGACTGGGAGGGGACTGGGAGGCACTGGGAGGGACTGGGAGGGATTGGGGGCACTGGGAGGTGGATTGGGATGGGGACTGGGAGGAACTGGGATGGACTGGGAGGAGGACTGGGAGAGTTAGGGGCACTGGGAGGGGACTGGGATGGACTTGGAGGGGACTGGGAGGGACTGGGAGGGCATTGGGAGGCACTGGGAGGACTGGGAGGGACTGGGGGACTGGAGGACTAGGAGGACTGGGAGAGACTGGGAAGGACTGGGAGGGATTGGAGGGCACTGGGATGGACTGGGAGGGACTGGGAGGACTGGGAGGGGGATTAGGAGGCACTGGGATGGACTGGGAGGGACTGGGAGGGCACTGGGAGGCACTGGGATGGACTGGGAGGGGATTGGGAGGGACTGGGAGGGCTGGGACTGGGCACAGGCACTGGATACGGGATGGGACTGAGGGGAGTTGAGAAGGGGTACTGGGAGGGCACTGGGAGGGACTGGGAGGGATTGGGAGGGAACTGGGAGGGACTGGGAGGGACTGGGGGACTGGGAGGGACTGGGAGGACTGGGGGGACTGGGGGCACTGGGAGATGATTGTGATGGACTTGGAGGGGATTGGGATGCACTGGGAGGGACTGGGAGGGGATTGGGGGGCACTGGGAGATGATTGTGATGGACTTGGAGGGGATTGGGATGGACTGGGAGGTGATTTAGGGGCACCGGGGTGGACTGGGAGGGGAATGAGAGAGAGTAGGAAGGGACTGGGAGAGGACTGGGAAGGACTGGGAGGGGATTGGGAGGCACTGGGATGGACTGGGAGGGGATTGGGGGACACTGGGAGGGGATTGGGATGCACTGGGATGGACTGGGAGGGGATTGGGGGGCACTGGGAGGCACTGGGATGGACTGGGAGGGAGGGACTGGGAGGGGGCTGCACCTACAGCCTGGCCCGCAACCAGACCCTGCGCCTCGCCGTGGTCGACAAGGGTACTGGGAGGGCACTGGGAGGCACTGGGAGGGGATTGGGAACAACTGGGATGGACTGGGAGGGGATTGGGAGGGAGTTGGAGGGGAGTGGGAGGCACTGGGAGGGACTGAGAGAGGATTGGGTTGGACTGGGAAGGGATTGGGGGGCACTGGGAGAGGATTGGGATGGACTGGGGGGTGGGCGTGTCCTGACGTGGCCCCGCCCCAATCCTGATGTCCCGTGCTGATTGTGGGCGGGGTTTTCCTCATGGGTGGGCATGGCTTATGATGAATGGGCGTGGCTTAGGCTGAGTGGGCGTGGCTTCTGAGCCAGTGGGCGTGTCCTGAGCTCGTTCATCACCTCCCAGCTCCTCCCCTTCTACTTCTTATATGGGCGTGTCTTGTACTCAGTGGGCGTGGCTTAAACTGACTGGGCGTGGCTTATGCTGACTGGGCGTGGCTTATGCTGAGTGGGCGTGGTTTATGGAGTCATGGGCGTGGCTTCTGAGCCTGCGGGCGTGTCCAGGGCCGCAATTACACCCCTTCCAACCCCCACTATGTGGGCGTGGCTAAACCTATCTGGGCGTGGCTTCTGATGAATGGGTGTGTCTTAGGATGAATGGGTGTGTCTTAAGATGAATGGGCGTGGCTTCTGAACCAGTGGGCGTGGCCTGAGCTCGTTCATCACCTCCCAGCTCCTCCTCCTCCCCTCCCTATATGGGCATGGCTTAGACTCAATGGGCGTGGCTTAAACCAAGTGGGCGTGGCTTCTGATGAGTGGGCGTGGCTTAGGCTGAGTGGGCGTGGCTTATGGAGTCATGGGCGTGGCTTCTGAGCCTGTGGGTGTGTCCAGGGCCGCAATTCCACCTCCCAAAACCCACACTGAGTGGGCGTGGCTAAACCTATCTGGGCGTGGTTTTCTCACGAGTGGGCGTGGCTTGTGGTGAATGGGCATGGCTTAGGATGAATGGGCGTGGCTTCTGAGCCAGTGGGCGTGTCCTGAGCTCATTCATCACCTCCCAGCTCCTTCTCTACCTCTTCCAATGGGCGGAGTGGGCGGAGCTTGCAGTGGGTGGGCATGGCTTAAACTGAGTGGGTGTGGCTTCTGGTGAATGGGCGTGGCTTATGATGAATGGGCGTGGCTTCTGAGCCTGTGGGCGTGTCCAGGGCCGCAATTACACCCCTTCCAACCCCCGCTGTGTGGGCGTGGCTAAACCTATCTGGGCGGGGTTTTTTGGGAAGTGGGCGTGTCCTGAGGTGGCCCCGCCCATTTTCACCCCCCAGCCCGTCGTGACCTGGCGTCGATCGTGTCGGAGATCCTGATGTCCCCTGCTGATTGTGGGCGGGGTTTTCCTCACGGGTGGGCGTGTCTTTGGCTAAATGGGCGTGGCTTCTGAACCAGTGGGCGTGGCCTGAGCTCCTTCATCACCTCCCAGCTCCTTCTCTTCCACTTCTTATATGGGCGTGTCTTACACTCAGTGGGCGTGGCTTAAACTGACTGGGCGTGGCTTAAATAGACTGGGCGTGGCTTCTGATGAGTGGGCGTGGTTTATGGAGTCATGGGCGTGGCTTCTGAGCCAGTGGGTGTGTCCAGGACCGCAATTACACCCCTTCCAACCCCCGCTGTGTGGGCGTGGCTAAACCTATCTGGGCGTGGCTTGGCGTGGCTTAAATAGACTGGGCGTGGCTTCTGATGAGTGGGCGTGGTTTGTGGAGTCATGGGCGTGGCTTCTGAGCCAGTGGGTGTGTCAGGACACAGTGCACCTTCCAACCCCCGCTGTGTGGGCGTGGCTAAACCTATCTGGGCGGGGTTTTTTGGGGGGTGGGCGTGTCCTGAGGTGGCTCCTCCCCCCCCAGCCCGCCGTGACCTGGCGTCGATCGTGTCCGAGATCCTGATGTCCCGTGCTGATTGTGGCGGGTTTTCCTCACGGGTGGCGTGTCCTTGGCTAAGTGGGCGTGTCCTGAGGTGGCTCCTCCTCCCCCATAGCCCGTCGTGACCTGGCGTCGATCGTGTCGGAGATCCTGATGTACGTGCTGATCGTGGTGCTGACGCTCTGGCTGGCGGCCGAGATGCTCTACTGCTACCGCAAGGTGGCGGCCGCCGCCCCGCCCCCCGACAGCGCGTGAGTGGGGGAGGGGCTTTGGGGGGAGGGGCCAAGAAGGGGCAGGGGCTTAAAAATTTTGGAAGGTTGGGGGTGTGGGTTTGAAATGGGTGGGGGGCAAGGAGTGGTTTTTGGGGGGTTGGAGGGAAGTTTGGGGGGTTATTGGTGGGGTTGGGGGAGGGTTTTGTTGGGGGGTGTGGTCTAAAGTGGGCGTGGCTTGAGAAATTTGGGTGGGTTTGGGGGTGTGGGTTTGAAATGGGTGGGGTTTGGGGGAAGTTTGGGGGGTTATTGGGTAGGTTGGAGGGAAGTTTTGGGGGGATTTGGGTGGTTGGGGCAGGGGTTTTTGGGGGTGTGGTCTAAAGTGGGCGTGGCTTAAAAATTTGGGAAGGTTTGGGGGTGTGGGTTTGAAATGGGTGGGGTTTGGGGGAAGTTTGGGGAGTTATTGGGGGTTTTGGGGGGATTGAAGGGGTTTGGGGCGTGGCTTGAAGGGTGGGGGTGTGGTCTAAGGGGCGTGGCTTAAAAATTTGGGTGGAGTTTGGGGTTGGTTTTGAAAGGGTGGGGGGCAAGGAGGGTTTTGGGGGGTTTGGGGGGGTTATTGGGGGTTTTAGGACGTGGTTTGTAGGATGGGGCGTGGTTTGTAGGGGAGAGGGCAGGGCTTAAAAATTTGGGAGAGTTTTGGGGGGGTGTGGGTTTGAAATGGGTGGGGGGCAAGGAGGGGTTTTGGGGGTTTTGGGGGATTGAAGGGTTTTGGGGCGTGGCTTTTAAGGGAGGGGGCGTGGTTTGTAGATTAGGGGCGGGGTCTAGAAGCGGTGGGCGTGGTCTTAGAAAGGGAGGGGGTTGGGATGAACTTTGTGGGGGGATTGGGGGGATTTGGGGCGTGGCTTGCAAAGTGTGGGCGTGGTCTAAAGGGGGTGGGTGGAGTCTAGAAGGGGCGTGGTCCCGAAGAGGAGGGTTGGGGAAAGTTTGGGGGGTAATATGGGGGTCTCAAACCCCTCCCCCTCCCCAGGTCCGAATACTTGGCCATCACCTCGGAGAGCAAAGAGAACTGTGCGGGGTCCAGGTGGCAGAGTGACCCCCTGGACCCCCAAAACCCCTGACCCCACCCAGACCCCCTGGACCCCCAAATCTCTCTGAGTCCCCCTGACCCACCCAGATCCCCCAAAACCCCTGACCCCCCTGGATCCCCAAAACCCCTGACCCCTCAGACCTCCTGACTGCCCCAAAACTCCCTGACCCCCGGACCCCCAAAACCCCTTGAACCTCCCTTGACCCCCAAATCCCTCTGACCCCCAAAACTCCCTGACCCCCTATGACCACCCTGACCCCCCAGACCACCCTGACCCCAACCAGACCCCCCAAAACCCCTGACCCCCAAAAACTCCCTGACCCCCTGACTCCCCAAATCCCTCTGATCCCCCTGACCCCACCCAGACCCCCAAAACCCCTGACCCCCAAAAACTCCCTGACCCCCCTGGACCCTCCCCAAAACCCCTGACCCCCCAAAACCCCTGACCCCTCCAGACCTCCCAAAACCCCTGACCCCCTGACTCCCCCAAATCCCTCTGACCCCCTGGACCCCCCAAAACCCCTGACCCCCTGGACACCCCCAAAACCCTTGGACCCCCTGGATCCCCCCCAAACTCCCCTGGACTACCCCAGACCTCCCTGACCGCCCCTGACCCCCCAAAACCCCTGAGCCCCTCCTGGACCCCCAAATGTCTCTGATCCCCCTGGACCCCCAAAACCCCTCTGACCCCCCAGACCACCCTGACCCTCCCCAAAACTCCCCTGAACCCCAGACCCCAAAACCCCCGACCCTCCTGACACCTCTGACCCCCCAAAACTCCCTGACCCCCTTCCCTCCCCCCACCCCCAAAATTGACACCCCCATATCAGAGACACCCCCAGGACCCCAAAAATTCCCTCCCCACCCCATTGAACCCCTAAGTCCCCCAAATCCCTCTCCCACCCCCCAAAATTGACCCCCTACTCATCAGATACCCCCAAGGACCCCCAAAAATGCCCCTCCCCACCCCTTGGACCCCCAAAATGACCCCCAAAAATGCCCCTCCCCCACCCTTGGACCCCAAAATGACCCCCAAAATGCCCCTCCCACCTTGGACCCCCAAAATGACCCCTATTTGGCCCCTCCCCACCCCTAAATTGAACCCCACCCACCCATCAGAGACCCCTCCAGGACCCCCAAAATTCCCCTCCCCACCCCTTGCACCCCCAAAATGACCCCCATTTGGCCCCTCCCCATCCCCAAAAATGCCCTCCCCACCTCTTGGACCCCTAACCCCCCCAAAAATGACCCCATTTGGCCCCTCCCCCACCCCCAAAACTTCCTCCCCACCCCTTGGACCCCCCAAAATGACCCCTATTTGGCCCCTCCCCACCCCTAAAATTGAACCCCACCCACCCATCAGAGACCCCCTCAGGACCCCCAAAAAATTCCCCTCCCCACCCTTGCACCCCCAAAATGACCCCCATTTGGCCCCTCCCCATCCCCAAAAATGCCCCTCCCCACCTCTTGGACCCCCAGCCCCCTCCCAAAAATGACCCCCATTTGGCCCCTCCCCTTCCCCTCCCCACCCCCAAAATGCCCCTCCCACACCCTTGGACCCCCAAAAATGCCCCCATTTGGCCCCTCCCCTCCCCAAAAAATGCCCCTCCCCTCCCCAAAAAATGCCCCTCCCCACCCCTTGGACCTCCAAAATCCCCATCGACCCCTCCCCCAAAAACTTGCAATTTTTTGGGGCAAAAAGCCCTAAATTGGGGTCTTTTCCACCCCTCCCCTCAAGCCCCGCCCCTTTCCCCTCCCCCACCCCAAAATTGGGGGTCAAACCTCCCCAAATTTGGGGTCAAATCCCCCCCTTTTTGGGTTGGAGGGGGCGGGGCCAGCATGCAAATGAGCCGTATGCAAATGAGCCGTATGCAAATGAGCTCTGCCATTTCCAAATGGGGGGAACCCTTGATGAGCAATATGTAAATGAGGGGGAGGGGTTATGCAAATGAGCAACGCACTTTATGCAAATGAGGAGCCCCGAGGAGGGGGGGTGGGGTCGTTGTTATGTAAATGAGGGGGGGCGGGGCTTGGAAAATTAAAAGGGCATTTAATTAAGGCAACGAGAGGATGTCAGATATGTAAATGAGATGCAAATGAGGGGAGTGTCTTATATGCAAATGAGGGCGGGAAGTGAGTGGGTGATTTGATATGCAAATGAGGCCTGTAAATTTTGATATGCAAATGAGGCCTGTAAATGTGATGCTAATGATATGCAAATGAGGGGTTTGAGATCTGCCAATTAGGGCTTTGTGATAGGCTTTGTCGTATGCAAATGAGATGCAAATAAGGATTCTGTGATATGCAAATTAATGGAGCGTAAAGGAAACCTTTAATAGGTAAATGAGGGGGTTTGTTGTATGCAAATGAGATGTAAATGAGGTGTGTTTGATATGCAAATGAAGGGAGCTTAAATGAGTCACTAATACGGGTTAATTGTATGCAAATGAGGGATGTATTGATATGCAAATGAGGGTCTATGTATGGATTGGATGCTAATTAGGCAGTATGTAAATGAGGGTGTGGTCATAATATGCTAATTAGGATGCTAATTAGATGGAGTTCTGACATGATACTCAATAATGAAGAGTAAGATGACGTTGTATGCAAATGAGGATGCAAATGAGACTAATTGGAGTAAATGAAGGTGGACCTGTTAATGAGATGCCCCTCCCGGGCATGCAAATGAGATGCAAATGAGGAGGAGAAGGAGGGGGAGGACCTTGAAAAACAAAAGCACTTTTTTTGTGTGTGTGTGTGTTTTATGCAAATTAATTTATTAATTAATCCTGCACAAAATAATAATAATAATAATAATAAAAACAAACTGTAAATAATAATAATAATGATAATAAAGCAATATGCAAATGAGCAGCAATCACCACCCTGAAAATCATCACGAGCTCATCAAAGCATGAAAAGGGGACTTTGGGGTCATTTGCATATGCAAATGAGGGGCGGGATAAACCCGGAAATGAGAGCTGCTGATATGCAAATGAGCATGCAAATGAACACCAATGAATTTTTAATTGATGGACTTTTAAAGTGGAGTTTTATGCAAATGAGGGGGTTCGTATGCAAATGAGCACTGTCATCGTATGCAAATGAGCCACGCCCACCGAGTCACCACGCCCCACATATGCAAATGAGCAGCGCCGTATGCAAATGAGCATCGAAACCACGCCCCCGTATGCAAATGTGCCATATCCGAGACGTGCCAATTATGTAAATGAGTGCTAATTATGTAAATGAGCGCTAATGATGTAAATGAATGCCGAATAGAGATAGAGATAAATTAATAAATATGCAAATGAGCAGCTTTAATGAGATCCCTGTAGCGTGGTGTGTGATTAATATGCAAATTAGGGGGGAGGGAAGGGGCGGGGCCGAATTTTTGGGTTGAATTCCCGAATTTTGGGTTAAAATTCCCAAATTTTGGGGTTGAAATCCCAAATTTTGGGGTTCAATTCCCAAATTTTGGGGTTGAATTCCCAAATTTTGGGGTCCAGGGTCCAATTTTGGGGCTCAATTCCCAAATTTTGGGGTTGAATTCCAGGATTTTGGGGTCCAGGGTCCCATTTTGGGGTTGAATTCCCAAATTTTGGGTCTCAATTCCCAAATTTTGGGGGTCTGGGTCCCATTTTGGGGTTGAATTCCCAAATTTTGGGGGTCCAGGATCCCATTTTGGGGTTGAATTCCCAAATTTTGGGGTTCAGGGTCCCATTTTGGTGTTAAAATCCCAAATTTTGGGGTCCTGGGTCTCATTTTGGGGTTGAATTCCCAGATTTTGGGGTTGAATTCCCAAATTTTGGGGTTCAGTTCCCAAATATTGGGGTTGAATTCCCAAATTTTGGGGTCCAGGATCCCATTTTGGGGTTGAAATCCCAAATTTTGGGGTTGAATTCCCAAATTTTGGGGTCCAGGGTCCCATTTTGGGGTTGAATTCCCAAATTTTGGGGCTCAATTCCCAAATTTTGGGGTTCAGGGTCCCATTTTGGGGTTGAATTCCCAAATTTTGGGGCTCAATTCCCAGATTTTGGGGCTCAATTCCCAAATTTTGGGTTCAATTTCCAAATTTTGGGATTCAATTTCCAAATTTTGGGGTCCAGGGTCCCATTTTGGGGTTGAATTCCCAAATTTTGGGGTCCAGGGTCCCTTTTTGGGGCTCAATTCCAGGATTTGGGGGTTGAATTCCCAAATTTTGGGGTTGAATTCCCAAATTTTGGGGGTCTGGGTCCCATTTTGGGTGTCAATTCCAGGATTTTGGGGTTGAATTCCCAAATTTTGGGGCTCAATTCCCAAATTTTGGGGTCCAGGGTCCAAATTTGGGGTTGAATTCCCGAATTTTGGGGTCCTGGGTCCCATTTTGGGGTTGAATTCCCAAATTTTGGGGTACAGGGTCCAATTTTGGGGTTCAATTCCCAAATTTTAGGGTTGAATTCCCAAATTTTGGGGTCCAGGGTCCCATTTTGGGGCTGAATTCCCAAATTTTGGGGTTGAATTCCCAAATTTTGGGGTCCTGGGTCCCATTTTGGGGTTGAATTCCCAAATTTTGGGTCTCAATTCCCAAATTTTGGGGTTCAGGATCCCATTTTGGGGTTGAAATCCCAAATTTTGGGGTTGAATTCCCGAATTTTGGGGTCCAGGGTCCCATTTTGGGGTTGAATTCCAGGATTTTGGGGTTGAATTCCCAAATTTTGGGGTCCTGGATCCCATTTTGGGGTTGAATCCCCAAATTTTGGGGTTAAATTCCCAAATTTTGGGGTCCTGGGTCCCATTTTGGGGTTGAATTCCCAAATTTTGGGGTCCAGGGTCCCATTTTGGGGTTGAATTCCAGGATTTTGGGGCTGAATTCCCAAATTTTGGGGCCCTGGGTCCCATTTTGGGGTTGAATCCCCAAATTTTGGGTCTCAATTCCCAAATTTTGGGTCTGAATTCCCAAATTTTGGGGTTTTTCTAAGCCCGAATTTTCGAGGCTTCCTCGACCTAATTTTTTTAGGGAGGGGGAGGGGCGGGGCGATGACGTCATCGCGGTTTTTTTGGGTGCCCCGACCGGTTTTTTTAGGGGTTGTTTTTAATTAAAATTCTTTTTTGAGGTCAATTAAAGGCTTTGGGGGCGGTGACGTCACTTCAGGGCCTAATTAAAGGGGTGGAGGGCGCGATGACGTCATCGGGGGAGGGGGTTTAGGGGCCTCCCCTCACCCCAAAATTTTTTGGCAGGAACCGAAGGAGCTTTTTTTGGGTTTGGGGGTGAAACTCGAGGGGTTCAGGTGACAAAAAAAGGGGATTTTTGGGGTTTTGGGGGATTTGGGGTGGGGGGAGGGGCAGGAGGGGTTTGAGGGGAGTTTGGGGATTTTGGGGGATCTGGGGGGATTTTGGGGGATTTTTGGCTGTTTTTGGAAGATTTTGGGGGATTTTGGGGAATTTTGGGGGGATTTTGGGGGGTTTGGGGGATTTGGGGAGTTGGGGGTGGGGGGAGGGCGTGAGGGGTTTGGGGGGATTTGGGGGGATTTTGGGAGATTTTGGGAGGTGGGGAATTTGGGGTGGGGGAGGGCAGGAGGGGATTTGGGGGATTTTGGGGGGATTTGAGGGGATTTAGGGGGATTTTGGGGGGTTTGGGGAGGATTTGGGATTTTTAGGGAGATTTTGGGGGATTTGGGGAATTTTGTGGAGATTTTGGGGTTTTTAGGGAGATTTTGGGGTCGTTTGGGGGATTTAGGGGGGATTTTGGGGGTTGAGGGATTTTGGGGGATTTGGGGGATTTTTGGGGGTTTGGGGAATTTGGGGTTTGGGGGAGGGGCAGAAGGGGTTTTGGGGGATTTAGGGGGTTTGGGGGATTTTGGGGAGATTTTGGGGGTGTTTTGGGGGATTTGGGGGTTGGGGGATTTTGGGGGATTTGGGGGGATTTGGGGGATTTTGGGGGATTTTGGGAGATTTTGGGGGTGTTTTGGGGGATTTTAGGGGATTTGGGGTGGGGAGGGCGGAGGAGTTTTGGGGGGATTTGGGGGGATTTAGGGGAGATTTTGGGGTCGTTTGGGGAATTTTGGGGGGTTTAGGGGAGGATTTGGGATTTTTAGGGAGATTTTGGGGGATTTGGGGATTTTGGGGAATTTGGGGGATTTTGGGGGTGGGGGAGGGGCAGGAGGGATTTGGGGCGGGTTAGGGGATTTAGGGATTTTGGGGGATTTCAGGGGAATTTTGGGGGGATTTGGGGGGTTTTGGGGGGATTTGGGGTGGGGGGGAGGGGCGTGAGGGGTTTTGGGAGGATTTTGGGAGATTTGGGGGTTTGGGGAGATTTGGGGGATTTTGGGGATTTGGGGGATTTGGGGGATTTGGGGGATTTGAGAGGATTTGGGGGGATTTGGGGAATTTTGGGGATTTGGGGATTTTTAGGGGGTTTTAAAGGGATTTGGGGGGTTTGGGGGTGGGGGAGGGGCAGGAGGGGGTTTTGGGGGGATTTTGGGGATTTGGGGGGATTTGGGGTTTTTAGGGGGTGTTTTGGGGTGTTTTTAGAGATTTTGGAGGATTTGGGGGAGTTTTGGAGGTGTTTTGGGGGATTTGGGGGGTTTTGGGGAGATTTTGGGGGTTTTGGGGGTTTGGGGGGATTTGGGGGTTTTGGGGGATTTGGGGGGATTTGGGGGGATTTGGGGTGGGGGAGGGCAGGAGGGGTTTGGGGGGATTTGGGGGAGCTGGGGGGGATTTGGGGGGATTTTGGGGGTTTGGGGGGATTTGGGGGGATTTGGGGTGGGGAGTGGCGGGAGGAATTTGGGGGATTTGGGGGGGATTTTGGGGGGATTTGGGGGGATTTTGGGGAATTTTTGGGGTAATTTGGGGGTTATTTGGGTAATTTTGGAGTTATTTGGGTCATTCTGGGGTTATTTGGGTTATTTTGGGGGTTATTTGTTGCTATTTTGGGTAATTTTGGGGGTTATTTTAGGTAATTTGGGGGATATTTTGGGGTAATTTGGGGGTTATTTGGGTAATTTTGGAGTTATTTGGGTCATTTTGGGTGTTATTTTGGGTAATTTTGGGGTTATTTTGGGTCATTTTGGGGTTATTTGGGTCATTTTGGGTGTTATTTTGGGTAATTTGGGTGTTATTTTGGGTCATTTTGGGGTTATTTGGGTCATTTTGGGTGTTATTTTGGGGTAATTTTGGGGGTTATTTGGGTAATTTTGGGACTATTTGGGTCAGTTTGGGGGGTTATTTTGGATAATTTTGGGGGTTATTTGGGTAATTTTGGGACTATTTGGGTCATTTTGGGTGTTATTTTGGGGTAATTTTGGGGGTTATTTGGGTAATTTTGGGACTATTTGGGTCATTTTGGGGGGTTATTTTGGGTAATTTTGGGGGTTATTTGGGTAATTTTGGAGTTATTTGGGTCATTTTGGGTGTTATTTTGGGTAATTTTGGGGGTTATTTGGGTAATTTGGGTTATTTTGGATTTTATTTTGGGTAATTTTGGGGATTATTTGGGTAATTTTGGGTTTCTTTTGGATTATTTTAGGACTGTTTGGGTGATTTTGGGGTTATTTTGTAGCATTTTGGGGCTCTTCAATTTTTCTGTATTTTGGGTCATTTTGGGGCCGTTTTGGGTCATTTTGGGTCATTTTGGGTCATTTTGAGTCATTTTGGGTCATTTTGGGGCCGTTTTGGTTCATTTTGGGACCGTTTTGGGTCATTTTGGGGCCATTTTGGGTCATTTTGGGGCCGTTTTGAGTCATTTTTGGATCATTCTGGGTCATTTTGGGGCATTTTGAGTCATTTTGAGTCATTTTGGGTCATTTTGAGTCATTTTGGGTCATTTTGGGTCATTTTGGGACCGTTTTGAGTAATTTTAGGTCATTTTGGGACCATTTTGGGACCATTTTGGGTCATTTTGGGTCATTTTGGGGCCGTTTTGGGTCATTTTGGGGCTGTTTGGGGTCATTTTGGGCCATTTTGGGTCATTTTGGGACCATTTTGGGTCATTCTGGGTCATTTTGGGGCTGTTTGGGGTCATTTTGGGGCCAGTTTGGTTCATTTTGGGACCGTTTTGGGTCATTTTGGGTCATTTTGGGCCGTTTTGGGTCATTTTGGGGCCGTTTTGGGTCATTTTGGGGTCGTTTTGAGTCATTTTGGGTCATTTTGGGACCGTTTTGAGTAATTTTAGGTCATTTTGGGACCGTTTTAGGTCATTTTGGAATCATTTTGGGTCATTTTGGGACCATTTTAGGTCATTTTGGGTCATTTTGGGACCATTTTGAGTAATTTTAGGTCATTTTGGGACCATTTTGGTTCATTTTGGGGCCGTTTTGGGTCATTTTGGGTCATTTTGGGACCATTTTGGGTCATTTTGAGTCATTTTGGGTAATTTTGGGACTGTTTTTAGTCATTTTGGGTCATTTTGGGTCATTTTGGGGCCGTTTTGGGTCATTTTGGGGCTGTTTGGGGTCATTTTGGGTCATTTTGGGCCATTTTGAGTCATTTTGGTGCCGTTTTGGGTCATTTTGGGTCATTCTGGGGCCGTTTTGGGTCATTTTGGGACCATTTTGGGTCATTTTGGGGCCGTTTTGGGTCATTTTTTGTTATTTTCTCTCATTTTCCCGCCTCCAGGTGAATTTTTGGGGCCATTTCCCAGGATTTTGGGGTGTTTTTTTCTGTTTTTGGGCTCTCCATGGGGCGCCTTTGCCGCTGCTGCCGCCGCCGTCGGGGTCACCCCAAAGGTCACCCCAAAAAACCCCCCCGGGCTCGCCCCAAAACCCCCAAAGCCCCTCCCCACCCCAGGTAAGAGGTCCCCCTCCCCCCAAACCCCCAAAAATCCCAAAAAAATCCCCTTTTTTTGGGTAAAAATCGCGGGGGTTTTTTGGTGATTTTTTTTTCTCTCTTCCTGGTTTTCAGCCCGCCCCGATGACGTCACCGATGACGTCACGCCCGGCCGCCGCCTACGTCATCTGGCCCCCCCCCGCCATCGTCACCCTGGGGGGGCCCCGCGTGGCGCTGCTGGAGCCCCAAAAACCCCAAAAATGCTGTTTTTAACCCCAAAAAATCGATGATTTAAAGAAAAAAAAAATAGGTGTTTTTTGGGAGGGGTTTGGCCCCCAAAATCGGGATTTTTAGCCCCAAAATCGAGTTTAAAAACCCCCCAAAAATCAGATTTTTAGTCCCCCAAAATCTACAATTTTGACTCCAAAATTCAGATTTTTTAACCCCCCAAAAAATCCACAATTTTGACTCCAAAAATCGATTAAATAAATAAAAATATTTATTTTACACCCCCCAAAAATCACTGAAATAAATAAAATTAAAGGTATTTTTTACCCCCCAAAAAATGCATTTTTAACCCCAAAAAATCAGTGTTGTGGATTTAAAAAAGAGGCATTTTTGGGGAGGGGTTTTGTCCCCAAAATCGGGATTTTTCACCCCAAAATCAAGTTTTAAAAACCCCCCAAAAATCAGATTTTTAGTCCCCAAAAAATCTGCAATTTTGACTCTAAAATTCAGATTTTTTAACCCCCCAAAACCCACCTTTTTTAACCCCCCAAAAAATCGATTAAATAAATAAAAATAAAGATTTATTTTACCCCCCAAAAATGCCTTTTTTAACCCCAAAAATCCCTTAAATAAATCAAAATAAAGATGATTTTTTAAACCCCTCCCCCTCAAATTTAATCCCTCCCCCTCAAATTTAACCCCTCCCCAAGATTTGGCCCCTCCCCACCCCAAATTTAGCCCCTCCCCACCCCAAATTTGGCCCTCCCCTCCCCCTTCACTTCCGGCCATGTCGGAGCTTCTGCTGCTCACCCGGATCGTGCCCGGGAGGGGCCCCACGAGGGGAGGGGCCCTAAGGACCCCCGCCCCTCCCCACCCCCACGCAAGAGGAGCCTCTGGGGGCGCCCTCGGCCCTGGGGGTGAGGATTGGGATTGGGGGGAGGGAGAGGGGGAAATGAGCCCCTCCCCATTCAAAATGGCGGATTTGGGGTGGGGAGGGGCTTGGAGTGACCCGGAAGTGACAGAGGGAGGGGAGGGCTTAAAGTGACCCCGGAAGTGATGAAAGGAAGGGGGAGGGGCTTGGAGTGACCCCGGAAATTATGAAGGGGAGGGGAGGGGCTTGGAGTGAACCCGGAAGTGATGGAGGGGAGGGGAGGGCTTGGAGTGAACCCGGAAGTGACAAAAGGAAGAGGGAGGGGCTTAGGATGACCCCGGAGTGATAAAAGGAAGGGGAGGGGCTTGGAGTGACCCGGAAGTGACGAAAGGAAGGGGAGGGCTTGGAGTGACCCCAGAAGTGACGAAGGGAGGGGAGGAGGGAGGAAAAAGGGAGGAGGGAGGAGATCCTTCCAAAATGGCGGATTTGGGGTGGGGAGGGGCTTGGGGTGACCCCGGAAGTGACAAAAGGAAGGGGAGGGGCTTGGAGTAACCCCGGAAGTGACCCTGGAGGAATTTTAGGGGTGGGAGGGGGAGATCCTTCCAAAATGGCGGATTTGGGGTTGGGGGAGGGGCTTGGAGTGAACCCGGAAGTGACAAAAGGAAGGGGAGGGGCTTAAGTGACCCAGAAGTGACCCGGAGGAGTTTGGGGGTGGGGAGGAGGAGATCCTTCCAAAATGGCGGATTTGGGGTGGGAGGGGTGGGGGAGGGCTTGGAGTGACCCCGGAATTGATGAAAGAAGGGGAGGGGCTTTGAGTGAACCCGGAAGTGACAAAAGGAAGGGGGAGGGGCTTGGGTGACCCCGGAAGTGACGGTGGGAGGGGGGAGGGAGGAAAAAGGGGAGGGAGGGAGAGGAAAATCTTCCAAAATGGCGGATTTGGGTGAGGGGAGGGGCTTGGAGTGACCCCGGAAGTGAAGGAGGGAAGGGGGAGGGCCTTGGAGTGAACCCGGAAGTGACAAAAGGAAGGGGGAGGGGCTTGGAGTGACCCCGGAAGTGATGAAAGGAAGGGGGAGGAGCTTGGAGTGACCCCGGAAGTGATGAAAGGAAGGGGGAGGGGCTTGGAGTAACCCCGGAAGTGACAAAACAAAGGGGGAGGAGCTTGGAGTGACCCCGGAAGTGACCCCGGGGTGACCCCCAAAGCCTTACTGGGAGTAACTGGGGGTAACTGGGGGTGACTGGGAGACCCCAAACCCAACTGGGAGCCAACTGGGGGTAACTGGGAGGTAACTGGGAACCAACTGGGAACCCCAAACCCAACTGGGAACCAACTGGGAGTAACTGGGAGTAACTGGGAGGCCCCAAATTCTTACTGGGAGGCCCCAAAACCGACTGGGAGCCAACTGGGAATAACTGGGAGCCAACTGGGAGTAACTGGGAGGCCCCAAATTCTTACTGGGAGCCAACTGGGAGACCCCAAACCCAACTGGGAGCCAACTGTGAACCAACTGGGAGTAACTGGGAGGCCCCAAATTCTTACCGGGAGCCCACTGGGAGACCCCATATCCAACTGGGAGCCAACTGGGGGTAGCTGGGAGGTAACTGGGAGTAACTGGGAGATAACTGGGGGTAACTTGAAGCCAACTGGGGGTAACTGGGAGGTAACTGGGAGGTAACTGGGAGTAACTGGGGGTAACTGGGGGTAACTGGGAGGCCCCAAATTCTTACTGGGAGCCAACTGGGAGACCCCAAATCCAACTGGGAGCCAATTGGGAACCAACTGGGGGTAACTGGGAGGCCCCAAATTCTTACTGGGAGCCAACTGGGAACCAACTGGGAGTAACTGGGAGGCCCCAAATTCTTACTGGGAGCCAACTGGGAGTAACTGGAGGTAACTGGGAGCCAACTGGGAGTAACTGGGGGTAACTGGGGGCCAACTGGGAGTAACTGGGAGTAATTGGGAGCCAACTGGGAGTAACTGGGAGGTAACTGGGAGGCCCCAAACCCAACTGGTAGACCCCAAATTCTTACTGGGAGCCAACTGGGAGACCCCAAACCCAACTGGGATCCAACTGGGAGCCAACTGGGAGTAACTGGGAGGTAACTGGGAGGCCCCAAACCCAACTGGGAGCCAACTGGGGGTTACTGAGAGGCCCCAGATTCTTACTGGGAACCAACTGGGGGTAACTGGGAGGCCCCAAATTCTTACTGGGAGCCAACTGGGAGTAACTGGGGGTAACTGGGAGTAACTGGGAGGTAACTGGGAGGTAACTGGGAGGTAACTGGGAGTAACTGGGAGCCCCTGGTGCCCCCGCAGGTGTCGCAGGTGCTGCTGGGGACCCTCCAGGTGGCCCTCGGGGGGTCCCTCCTGGTGGCCCTGAGGGACCCCCTGGGGGCCCAACTGGGGACCCCCCTGGGAACTGGGCCCGTGGTGAGAGCGACTGGGAGGGACTGGGAAGGGACTGGGAGGGGAGTGGGGGGCACTGGGAGGGAATTGGGGGGCATTGGGAGGACTGGGAGGGACTGGGAGGGGACTGGGAGGGCTGGGATATACTGGGGTATATTGGGAGGGAACTGGGAGGGACTGGGAGGGGATTGGGGGGCACTGGGATGAACTGGGATATACTGGGATATATTGTGATCAAACTGGGAGGGAACTGGGAGGGGACTGGGAGGCACTGGGATGGGATTGGGGGTACTGGGAGTGAACTGGGATTGAACTGGAAGGGGACTGGGAGGGACTGGGAGGGGACTGGGAGGCGCTGGGAGTGAACTGGGATATACTGGAATATATTGCGATTGAACTGGGAGTGGACTGGGAGTGAACTGGGAGGGACTGGGAGGGACTGGGAGGATTGGGGCACTGGGAGGACTGGGAGGGACTGGGAGGGACTGGGGGGCACTGGGAGGCACTGGGAGTGAACTGGCGTATGCTGGGATATACTGGGATGGAACTGGGAGTGAACTGGGGTGAACTGGGAAGGACTGGGAGGACTGGTAGGGCACTGGGAGGGACTGGGAGGGATTGGGAGGGACTGGGATGGACTGGGAGGGACTGGGATGGGACTGGGAGGCACTGGGAGGGACTGGGAGGGATTAGGGGCACTGGGAGGGACTGGGAGGGATTGGGGGGGCACTGGGAGGGACTGGGAGGTGAACTGGTATATACTGGGATGTACTGCGATTAAACTGGGAGTGAACTGGGAGGGAACTGGGAGGGACTGGGGGGGCATTTTTGGGGTCGAGGGGGCACTTTGGGGTCACTCCACGTGCCCCACTCCCCCATTCCCCTCCCCCAAAAAGCTGATGGTGCTGGGCGGTGCTGGCGGCGATGGCTGAGGACCCTCCAAGGGCAGGGGTGAGATTTGTGGGGTCTAGGGGGATTTAGGGGGGGTTTGGGGGCATTTGGGAGGTCCTGGGGGATTTGTGGGGATTTAGGGGGGATTTGTGGGGTTTGGGGGGGTTGGGGGGGATTTAGGGGGTCCTGGGGGGATTTGGGGTGTCCTGGGGGTACTGGGGGGATTTGAGGGAATTTGATGGAGGTTTGGGGAGATTTGGGAGGGTCTAAGGGGGATTTGGGAGATTTGGGGGGATTTGGGGAATTTGGGGGGGATTTTGGGGGGGATTTGGGGGAGTTTCATTTTCCAACCAATTTCAACCCCTTTTTTTTGAGTCACTTCCGGCTCAATTTTAACCCAATTTTGGCTCAATTTTAACCCAATTTTTAACCCAATTTTAACCCAATTCTGGCTCGATTTTAACCCAATTTTGGCTCAATTTTAACCCAATTTTTAACCCAATTTTTGCTCAACTTTAACTCAAATTTGACTCAATTTTAACCCAATTTTAACCCAATTTTTAACCCAATTTTAACCCATTTTTTAACCCAATTTGGGCTCAATTTTAACCCAATTTTAACCCAATTTTTAACCCAATTTTAACCCAATTTTTAACCCAATTTTGCCTCAATTTTAACCCAATTTTAACCCAATTCTGGCTCAATTTTAACCCAATTTTGGCTCGATTTTAACCCAATTTTTACCCAATTTTAACCCAATTTTTAACCCAATTTGGGGTCAATTTTAACCCAATTCTGGCTTGATTTTAACCCAATTTTGGCTCCATTTTGGCTTAATTTAAACTCAATTTTAACCCAATTTTAA
Organism: Myiozetetes cayanensis; assembly: GCF_022539395.1. NCBI lineage: Eukaryota > Metazoa > Chordata > Aves > Passeriformes > Tyrannidae > Myiozetetes > Myiozetetes cayanensis. Next base: position 22,409 of record NW_026087621.1, read on the forward strand.
CCCAATTCTGGCTCAATTTTAACCCAATTTTGGCTCGATTTTAACCCAATTTTTACCCAATTTTAACCCAATTTTTAACCCAATTTTTAACCCAACTTTTACTCGATTTTAACCCAATTTTGCCTCAATTTTAACCCAATTTTAACCCAATTTTTAACCCAATTTTGTCTCAATTTTAACCCAATTTTTAACCCAATTTTAACCCAATTTTAACCCAATTTTTAACCCAATTTTAACCCAATTTTTAACCCAATTTTGCCTCAATTTTTAACCCAATTTTGGCTCAATTTTAACCCAATTTTAAACCCAGTTTTGTCTCAATTTTAACCCAATTTTTAACCCAACTTTTACTCGATTTTAACCCAATTTTAACCCAATTTTTAACCCAAATTTAACCCAATTTTAACCCAAATTTTAACCCATTTTTAACCCAATTTTTAACCCAATTCTGGCTCGATTTTAACCCAATTTTAACCCAATTTTTAACCCAATTTTGGCTCAACTTTAATCCAATTTTGTCTGAATTTTAACCCAATTTTAACCCAATTTTAACCCAATTTTAATCCAATTTGGGCTCAATTTTAACCCAATTTTTAACCCAATTTTTAATCCAATTTTGTCTGAATTTTAACCCGATTTTAACCCAATTCTGTCTCAATTTTAACCCAATTTTAACCCAATTTTAACCCAATTTTAACCCAATTTGGGGTCAATTTTAACCCAATTTTGACTCAAGTTTTAACCCAATTTTGGCTCAATTTTAACACAATTTTTAACCCAATTTTAACCCAATTTTTACTCAATTTTAACCCAATTTTGGCTCAATTTTAACCCAATTTTTAACCCAATTTTGCCTCAATTTTAACCCAGTTTTTAACCCAATTTTGCCTCAATTTTAACCCAATTTTGACTCAAGTTTTAACCCAATTTTGGCTCAATTTTAACACAATTTTTACTCAATTTTAACCCAATTTTGCCTCAATTTTAACCCAATTTTGCCTCAATTTTAACCCAATTTTAACCCAATTTTGGCTCAATTTTAACCCAATTTTTAACCCAATTCTGGCTCAATTTTAACCCAATTTTTAACCCAACTTTTACTCGATTTTAACCCAATTTTGCCTCAATTTTAACCCAATTTTGGCTCAATTTTAACCCAATTTTGCCTCAATTTTTAACCCAATTTTGCCTCAATTTTAACCCAATTTTTACTCAATTTTAACCCAATTTTGCCTCATTTTTAACCCAATTTTAACCCAATTTTTAACCCAATTTTGGCTCAATTTTAACCCAATTTTGGCTGAATTTTGACCCAATTTTTAACCCAATTTTGGCTCAGTTTTAACCCAATTTTGTCTCAATTTTAACCCAATTTTGGTTCAATTTTAACCCAATTTTGGGTCAATTTTAACCCAATTTTGGCTCGATTTTAACCCAATTTTTACTCAATTTTTAACCCGATTTTTACTCAATTTTTACCCAATTTTAACCCAATTTTTAACCCAATTTGGGGTCATTTTTAACCCAATTTTGGCTCGATTTTAACCCAATTTTGGCTCAATTTTAACCCAATTTTTAACCCAATTTTAACCCAATTTTAACCCAATTTTTAACCCAATTTTTTCTCAACTTTAACCCAATTTTTTCTCGATTTTAACCCAATTTTGGCTCATTTTTAACGGATTTTGTGCCCCCCAGGCTCGGGCAGCGCTGGCTTTGGCCGTGGTGGCCTCGGTGTTGTCGTTCCTGGCCCTGGGGCTGCAGGGGCTGCTCCTCATCTACAGCTGCATCTCCTGCTTCCACCTCGGGCCCCCCGCGCAGGTGAGGGGGGTTTGGGGCATTTTGGGGCGTTTTGGGCAGTTTTGGGGAAGTTTGGGGTTGGTTTGGGGGGTTTTGGGTCAGTTTTGGGTCAATTTTGGGTCATTTTTGGGTCAATTTTGGGTCACTTATGGTCAGTTTGGGGGGGATTTGGGGGCAGTTTGGGATCAATTTTGGTCAATTTTGGGGCATTTTGGGGAGTTTTGGGGGGTTTGGGGATCAATTCTGGTCAATTTTGGGGGGTTTTGGGTCAGTTTTGGGTCAATTTTGGGTCATTTTTGGGTCAATTTTGGGTCACTTATGGTCAGTTTTGGGGAGGTTTTGGGGGGTTTTGGGTCAGTTTGGGGCATTTTGGGGGTTTTGAGGGGTTTTTGGGGGTTTGGGATCAATTCTGGTCAATTTTCGGGAGGGTTTTGGGGGGTTTGGGGTTGGTTTAGGGGGTTTTGGGTCAGTTTTGGGTCATTTTTGGGTCAATTTTGGGTCACTTAGTGGTCAGTTTTGGGGGTTTTGGGGGATTTGGGGTCAGTTTGGGCAGTTTGGGGGTTTGGGGTCAGTTTGGGTCAATTTTGGGTCACTTATGGTCAGTTTTTGGGGGGTTGAGGCAGTTTTGGGTCGGTTTGGGGCAGTTTGGGGTTGGTTTTAGGGGATTTTGGGGTCATTTTGGGGGGTTTTGGGGTTTTGGGGGCAGTTTGGGGTTGGTTTGGGGTCAATTCTGGTCAATTTTGGGGGGTTTTGGGGGATTTTGGGGCAGTTTGGGATCAATTCTGGTCAATTTTGGGGGGTTTTGGGGTCAGTTTGGGATTAATTCTGGTCAATTTTGGGGGATTTGGGGTCAGTTTGGGATCAATTCTGGTCAATTTTCAGGGGGTTTTGGGGGGATTTTGGGGCAGTTTGGGTCAATTTTGGGTCACTTATGGTCAGTTTTTGGGGGGGTTGAGGCAGTTTTGGGTCGGTTTGGGGCAGTTTGGGGTTGGTTTTTGGGGTTTTGGGGCCAGTTTGGGGCAGTTTTTGGGGGGTTTTGGGGTCAGTTATGGTCAATTTTGGGGGAGGTTGGGGCATTTTGGGGTGTTTTGGGGAGTTTGGGGGGGGTTTGGGTCAGTTTGGGGCCGGTTTGGGTTGGTTTTGGGGCACTTTGGGGCATTTTGGGGAGTTTTGGGCAATTTTGGGGCACTTTGGTGTTGGTTTGGGGGGTTTTGGGTCAATTTTGGGTCATTTTTGGGTCATTTTTTGGTCAATTTTGGCTCAATTTTGGCTCAATTTTGGCTCAGTTTGGAGTCAGTTTTTGGGTCATTTTTGGGTCAATTTTAACTCAATTTTCTGTGAGTTTTTGACTCAATTTTGGGTCAGTTTTTGGCCCAATTTTGGGTCATTTTTGGCTCAATTTTTAGCTCTATTTTAGGTCAGTTTTTGTCCCAATTTTGGGTCATTTTTGGCTCAATTTTTAACTCAATTTTGGGTCAGTTTTGAGTCAATTTTTGGGTCATATTTGGGTCAACTTTAACTCAATTTTGGGTCAATTTTGACTCAATTTTGGGTCAGTTTGACTCAATTTTGACTCAGTTTTGTGCAAGTTTTTGGCTCAATTTTGAGTCAATTTTCGACTAAATATGGGATCATTTTTAGTTCAATTTTTAACTTAATTTTGGGTCAATTTTGACTCAATTTTGTGTCAGTTTTTGACTTAATTTAGGGTCAAGTTTTGACTGAATTTCCACTCATTTTTGTCTCAATTTTTGACTCACTTTTGGGTCAGTTTTTGACTCAATTTAGGGTCAGGTTTTTGGCCCAATTTTGGGTCATTTTTGTCTCAATTTTTAACTCAATTTTGTGTGAGTTTTTGACTCAATTTTAGGTCAGTTTTTGACTCAATGTAGGGTCAAGTTTTGACTCAATTTTGGGTCATTTTTGGCTCAATTTTTAGCTCAGTTTTGGGTCAGGTGTTTGACTCAATTTTGGGACATTTTTGGCTCAATTTTGGGTCAGTTTTTGACTCAATTTTGGGTCATTTTTTACTCAACTTTGGCTCAATTTTTAACTCAATTTTGGTTCAGTTTTTGACTCAATTTTGGTTTCATTTTTGACTCAATTTTGGCTTAATTTTCAACTCAATTTTGAGTCATTTTTTACTCAATTTTGGGTTCATTTTTCTCTCAAATTTGGGTCACTTTTGGCTCATTTTTATCTCAATTTTTGACTTAATTTTGGGTTCATTTTCCCCTCAATTTCTGGTCACTTTTGGCTCATTTTTATCTCAATTTTTAACTCAATTTTGACTCACTTTTAGCTCAATTTTTCCTCACTTTTGGCACATTTTTATCTCAATTTTTGACTCAATTTTAACTCATTTTTCAGTCACTTTTGGCACATCTTTATCTCAATTTTTAACTCAATTTTGACTCATTTTTGGCTCAATTTTGGCTCATTTTTTCCTCAATTTTACCTCAATTTTGACACGTTTTTATCTCAATTCTTGACTCAATTTTGGCTCATTTTCTCCTCAATTTCACCTCACATTTATCTCATTTCCATCTCAATTTTAACCTCATTTTTTACCCAATTTCCCCCAATTTTGATTGATTTTTGCCTCCCTCCCAGCGGGTCCTGCTGGGCACCCACCTCCTGGTGATGACGTCATCGGCGGCGGGGGCGGGGCTTGCCGTGATTGGCGCCGTCGCCGCCTCCCGGGCCCGCCCCAAACGGAGCCAGCCAGTGAGTGAAGAGGGGGGCGTGGCCTCAGGGGGGCGTGGCCTCGGGAAAAGGGGAGGGGCTTAAACACGAAGGGGCGTGGCCTAGAACAAGAAGATTTCCTTATATGGAAAGGGGCGTGGCCTAAAGGGAAGGGGAGGTCCTTATATGGAAAGGGGCGTGGTCTAAAGGAAGGAGGGCTTATATGGAAAGGCGTGGCCTAAAGGGAAGGGGAGGGCCTTATATGGAAAGGGGCGTGGCCTAAAGGGAAGGGGAGGGCCTTATATGGAAAGGGGCGTGGCCTAAAGGGAAGGGGAGGGCCTTATATGGAAAGGGGCGTGGCCTATAAGGGAGTTCCTTATATGGAAAGGGGCGTGGCCTAGAGGGAGGGGAGGTCCTTATATGGAAAGGGGCGTGGTTTAAAGGGGAAGTCCTTATATGGAAAGGGGCGTGGCCTAAAGGGAAGGGGAGGTCCTTATATGGAAAGGGGCGTGGCCTAAAGGAAAGGGGAGGGCCTTATATGGAAAGAGGTGTGGTCTAAAGGGAAGGGGAGGTCTTATATGGAAAGGCGTGGTCTAAAGGAAAGGGGAGGTCCTTATATGGAAAGGGGCGTGGTCTAAATGGAAGGGGAGGTCCTTATATGGAAAGGGGCGTGGTCTAAGGAGAAGGGAGGTCCTTATATGGAAAGGGGCGTGGCCTAAAGGGAAGGGGCGGTCCTTATATGGAAAGGGCGTGGCCTAAAGGAAGGAGGGTCTTATATGGAAAGGGGTGTGGCTTAAAGGAAGGGGAGGGCCTTATTTAGAAAGGGGCGTGGCCTAAAGGGAAGGGGAGGGTCTAATATGGAAGGGGGCGTGGCCTAAAGGGAGGAGGTCCTTATATGGAAAGGGGCGTGGCCTAAAGGGAAGGGGAGGTTCTTATATGGAAAGGGGCGTGGCCTAAAGGGAAGGGGAGGGCCTTATATGGAAAGGGGCGTGGCCTAAAGGAAGGGGAGGTTCTTATATGGAAAGGGGCGTGGCCTAAAGGGAGGTCCTTATATGGAAAGGGGCGTGGCCTAAAGGGAAGGGGAGGGCCTTATATGGAAAGGGGCGTGGCCTAAATGGAAGGGGAGGCTCTTAGATGGAAAGGGGCGTGGCCTAAAGGGAGGGGAGGTCCTTATATGGAAAGGGGGCGTGGCCTAAATGGAAGGGGAGGTGCTTATATGGAAAGGGGTGTGGCCTACAATGGAGATCCTTATATGGAAAGGGGGCGTGGCCTAAAGGGGAGGTCCTTATATGGAAAGGGGGCGTGGCCTAAAGGAAGGGAGGTCCTTATATGGAAAGGGGCGTGGCCTACAAGGGAGGTCCTTATATGGAAAGGGGCGTGGCCTAAAGGGAAGGGGAGCTCTTTATATGGAAAGGGGCGTGGCCTAAAGGGAAGGGGCGGGGCCTAAAAGGAAGGGGAGTTCCTTATATAGAAAGGGGCGTGGCCTAAAAGGAAGGGGCGTGGCCTAAAGGGAAGGGGAGGGCCTTATATGGAAAGGGGCGTGGCCTAAGGGGAGGTTCTTATATGGAAATGGGCGTGGCCTAAAGGGAAGGTCCTTATATGGGAAGTGGCGTGGTCTAAGGAGAAGGGAGGTCCTTATATGGAAAGGGGCGTGGTCTAAAGGGGAGGTCCTTATATGGAAAGGGGCGTGGCCTAAAAGGAAGGGGAGGTCCTTATATGGAAAGGGGCGTGGCCTAAAGGGAGGGGAGGTCCTTATATGGAAAGGGGCGTGGCCATGACATGCTAATGAGCTGGGAGGGGCTAGAACTTCCATATAAGGCAAAGGGGGTGTGGTTTTCCTCCGGGGGGCGTGGCCTGGCTCTGACCACGCCCCCTCCCCCCCTCTCTCAGCCCGTGGTGATTTACCAGACGGCCCTGCCCGCCGGGGGGGCGGGGCTTGCAGAGGCCACGCCCACCGGTGACTCCACCCCTCCAGAAGGACCAATCACGGCCCAGGGGGCGTGTCTGGCTCCGCCCCCTTCAGATAATTGAGAAATAAGGGGTTAAAAATCAATATTTTTTAAAAAATTGTGTAAATTCTGAGCCCTATTCTGTGAATATTTTGATGCCAGGTCAACTAATTAGTTGGTTAATTAATTTATTAATTAGTTGATTCATTTCTTAATATATTAATTTAATAATTTATACATTTATTACCTATTATTAATAATTAATCAAGTTGACTAAGGATTTAATTTATTAATTGATTTATTAATTTCTTGATGTTTTAATAGTTTATAAACTTATGACCTATTATTAATAATTAATCAAGTTTATTAAGGATTTAATTTATTAATTACTTTATTATTTTCTTAATGTAATAATTTAATAATTTATAAATTCATTATCTATTGTTAATAATTAATTGATTGGTTTTGTCACCGTTGGAATTCTTTTTTTTTTTTGGAATTGTTTGAACTGGTTTTGATGTAAAATTTTGATACAAAATTTTGATATAAAATTTTGATATAAAATTTTGACATAAACCGGTTTTGATATAAAAAAAAATGAAAAAAAAAATTAAAAAATAATAAAGATAAAAAAATGAGCAAAAATGAGAAACAAAAGCGAATAAAATTTGGAAAATAAATTTTAAGGGATGTTTTTTATTCTCTCCTTTTTTTTTTAACATTAAAAAGCGTCTTTAAAACCCTAAAAATGCCCCTCCCCCACCCCTTTAGCCCCGCCCCTCCCACCTCCCATTGGTTCTTACTCCTTTAACCCCGCCCACCTTCACTCCTATTGGTCCTTTTCCTTTCAGCCACGCCCCTCCTCATCCCCCTGGCACCGCCCCCTCACCTCCCATTGGTTCCTGTTCTCTTTAGCCCGCCCATTTGCCTCCCCTTTAACCCCGCCTCCTCATCCCCTTGGCCCGCCCCCTCACCTCCCATTGGTTCCTGTTCTCTTTAGCCCGCCCATTTTGCCTCCCCTTTAACCCCGCCCCTCCTCGCTCCCGTTGGGGAGGAGTTTTGGGGAGAGGCCACCAGAGACCCCAAACCCCCTCCCCCTGCCCAATAAGCCCCTCCCTTCCAATTAACACCTCTGTTAATTAATTTCTCATCTATTGGGGCATGATGGGATTTGGAGCCCCCAAAAACGACCGTAAATGGACGTTTTTGGGGGAGTTCTCGAGGATTTTGGGGGTCCCGAGGTGGGGAAGGGATTTTGGGGTTCCCCCTCCCCCAACAAACAGAGAGCCACGAGGACCAATCAGAGTCTTTATTGTTTAAATTAAGATACAAAACCCGAGAAAACCCCAAAAAACCAAAAAAACACCCAAAAAGTCCCCAAAAGCGCCGCAGGGGCGGAGCTGGACCCACTTTTTGGGGGGGGAGGGTCAGGTTTTTGGGAGGGGGTTGGGGGTCTCTAAGGGGGGGATGGGGGGGGGTCTCCAGGTGGTGTTTTGGGGGGAGTTGGAGGCATCTTGGGGGGCTTTGGGAGCACTGGGTGGGCTCCAGGTTGAGCCCAAAGATTTTTGGGTCCTCCCAGTTGAGTGGAGGGGTCTCGGGGGGCTTTGGGGGCACCTCAACTACTGGTTGGCCTTCAGGGGTCTTGGTTGGACTTCATGAGTCTTGGTTGGCCTCCAGGACTCTTGGTTGACCTCCAAAACTCTTGGTTGACCTCCACAACTCTTGGTTGACCTCCACAACTCTTGGTTGACCTTGACAATTCTTGGTTGACCTCCATAACTCTTGGTTGACCTCCAGGACTCTTGGTTGACCTTCAAAACTCTTGGTTGACCTTCGTGACTCTTGGTTGACCTCCAGGACTCTTGGTTGACCTTCAAAACTCTTGGTTGACCTCCAGGACTCTTGGTTGATCTCCAGGACTCTTGGTTGACCTTCATGACTCTTGGTTGACCTTCATGACTCTTGGTTGACCTTCAGGACTCTTGGTTGATCTCCATGACTCTTGGATGGCCCCCAAAATTCTTGGTTGACCTCCATAAGTCTTGGTTGACTTCCATAACTCTTGGTTGACCTTCAAAACTCTTGGTTGACCTCCAAAACTCTTGGTTGGCCTCCAGGACTCTTGGTTGACCTCCAGAACTCTTGGTTGACCTCCAGGACTCTTGGTTGACCCCCATGACTTCTGGTTGACTTCCAAGTCTTGTGGTTGACCCCCATGACTTCCAATTGACCTCCAAGACTCTTGGTCAACCTTCAAGACTCCTGGTTGACCCCCAAGTCTTCTGGTCAACTCCCACTCCTCCTGGTCGACCCCCACTCCTCCTGGTTGACCCCCATAACTCTTGGTTGACCCCCATAACTCTTGGTTGACCTCCATAACTCTTGGTTGACCTCCAGGAGTCTTGGTTGACCTCCAAGTCTTCTGGTTGACCCCCATAACTCTTGGTTGACCCCCAAGACTCCTGGTTGACCCCCAAGTCTCGTGGTCGACCCCCACTCCTCCTGGTCGACCCCTACTCGCCTCCTTCTTGACCCTTCAACTGCCTCCTCCTCAACCAACCACCACCACCTCCACCACCCCCAGGAGCCCCCTCCACCTTCTCGAGAGACCCCCAAATCTTCACCCCCCAGACCCCCAAATCTTCACTCTTGAGACCTCCAAATCTCCACTCTTGAGACCCCCAAATCTCCACTCTTGAGACCCCCAAATCTTCACTCTTGAGACCTCCAAATCTCCACTCTCGAGACCTTCAAATCTCCACTCTTGAGACCCCCAAATCTCCACTCTTGAGACCCCCAAATCTCCACTCTTGAGACCCCCAGACCCCCAAATCTTCACTCTTGTGACCCCCAAATCTTCACTCTTGAGACCTCCAAATCTCCACCCCTCAGACTCCCAAATCTTCACACTTGAGACCCCCAAATCTCCACTCTTGAGACCCCCAAATCTCCACCCCTCTTGTGACCCCTAAATCTCCACTCTTGAGACCTCCAAATCTTCACCCTCCAGACCCCCAAATCTCCACTCTTGAGACCCCCAAATCTCCACCCCCCAGACCTTCAAATCTTCACTCTTGAGACCTCCAAATCTCCACTCTCGAGACCTTCAAATCTTCACTCTTGAGACCCCCAAATCTCCACTCTTGTGGCCTCCAAATCTTCACTTTCACTCTTGAGACCTTCAAATCTCCATTCTTGAGACCCCCAAATCTCCACCCTCCAGACCCCCAAATCTCCACCCCTCCAGACCCCCAAATCTCCACCCCTCCAGACCCCCAAATCTTCACCCCCAGACCCCCAGAAGGACCCCAGGGAGGGGTAAATCAGTTGAGGAAGTGGCGGCAGCGGCGGGCGCCGCAGTTGCAGGAGCAGCTGGCGCTCGGCTCCTCGATGGGGAACTTGTAGTCGTAGGTGAGCTCCTCGCCGCGCAGGATGCGGCGCAGGGCGAAGATGACGATGCGCTTGTGGCCCCCAAATCTCCACTCTTGAGCCCTCCAAATCTCCACCCTCCAGACCCCCAAATCTTCACTCTTGAGACCTCCAAATCTTCACTCTTGAGACCTCCAAATCTCCACTCTTGAGACCCCCAAATCTTCACTCTTGAGACCTTCAAATCTCCACTCTTGAGACCTCCCAAATCTCCAAATCTTCACCCTCCAGACCTCCAAATCTCCACTCTCGAGACCTCCAGATCTCCACTCTTGAGACCCCCAGATCTCCACTCTTGAGACCCCCAAATCTCCACTCTTGAGCCTTCCAAATCTTCACTCTCGAGACCTTCAAATCTCCACTCTTGTGGCCTCCAAATCTCCACCCCTCTTGTGACCCCCAAATCACTCTCGAGACCCCCCAAATCTCCACTCTTGAGCCCTCCAAATCTCCACTCTTGAGACCCCCAAATCTCCACCCTCCAGACCCCCAAATCTCCACTCTTGAGACCCCCAGACCCCCAAATCTTCACTCTTGTGACCCCCAAATCTTCACCCCCCAGACCCCCAAATCTTCACTCTTGTGGCCTCCAAATCTTCACTTTCACTCTTGATACCCCCAAATCTCCACTCTTGAGCCCTCCAAATCTCCACCCCCCCAGACCCCCAAATCTTCACCCCCAGACCCCAGACCCCCAGAAGGACCCCGAGGAGGGGAGGGAGGGTAAATCAGTTGAGGAGCGCCGGCAGCGCGGCGCCGCAGTTGCAGGGCAGCTAGCGCCGGCTCCTCGATGGGGAACTTGTAGTCGTAGGTGAGCTCCTCGCCGCGCAGGATGCGGCGCAGGGCGAAGATGATCGATGCGCTTGTGGCCCTCCACGTGGATGACGCGCGAGTAGCAGTTGGGCTCGCACGAGTGGTTGATGAAGCGCGCGGCGCTGCCGTGCATGGTGGCGTCCACCACCTCCCGCCTCGTCGATGCGGAACATGTAGCACCCGATGCCCTGGGGGAGAAAGGGGACAGGGGGCGTCATTGAGGGGTTGGGGCGTCATTGAGGGTTGGGGGCATCATTGAGGGGTTGGGGACATCATTGAGGGTTGGGGGCATCATTGAGGGTTGGGGACATGGTCAGGGATTTGGGGACGTCATTGGGGGTTGGGGACAGGTAGCACCCGATGCCCTGGGGATGGGGGGACAGGGGGGCGTCATTGAGGGGTTGGGGACACCATGAGGGGTTGGGGACATCACTGAGGGTTGGGGACATCATTGAGGGTTGGGGACAGGTAGCACCCGATGCCCTGCGGTGGGGGGAAAGGGGGACAGGGGGACGTCATTGAGGGTTGGAGGCGTCATTGGGGGTTGGGGACATGGTCAGGGGAGTTGGGGACGTCCTTGAGGGGTTAGGGCGTCATTGAGGGGTGGGGCGTCGTTGAGGGGTTGGGGGCGTCATTGAGGGGTTGGGGGCGTCATTGGGGGTTGGGGACATCATTGAGGGGTTGGGGACACCATTGAGGGTTGGGGACACCATTGAGGGGTTGGGGGCGTCATTGGGGGGTTGGGGACACCATTGAGAGGTTGGGGACAGGTAGCACCCGATGCCCTGCGGATGGGGGGGGAAAGGGGACAGGGGGGAGATGGTCAGGGGTTGGGACCCCTTCCCAGTTTTGGGCTCTCCCACCCCATTTTTTGGGCTCTCCATCCCCTTTTTTTGGGCTCTCCATCCCCTTTTTTTGGGCTCTCCATCCCCTTTTTTTGGGCTCCCTATCACCATTTTTGGGCTCCCCCACCCCATTTTTGGGCTCTCCATCCCCTTTTTTTGGGCTCCCTATCACCATTTTTGGGGTCCCTTCCCCGTTTTGGGCTCTCCATCCCCTTTTTTTGGGCTCTCCATCCCCTTTTTTTGGGCTCCCTATCACCATTTTTGGGGTCCCTTCCCAGTTTTGGGGTCCCCCACCCCATTTTTTGGGCTCTCCCACCCCATTTTTTGGGCTCTCCATCCCCTTTTTTTGGGCTCCCTATCCCCATTTTTGGGGTCCCTTCCCCGTTTTGGGCTCTCCATCCCCTTTTTTTGGGCTCCCTATCCCCATTTTTGGGGTCCTTCCTCGTTTTGGGCTCTCCATCCCCTTTTTTGGGCTCCCTATCACCATTTTTAGGCCCCCCTCCCATTTTTAGGCCCCCTCCCCATTTTTAGGCTCCCCTCCCCATTTTTGGGCTCCCCACCCCATTTTTGGGCTCCCCCACCCCATTTTTGGAATCCCCTCCCCATTTAAGGCCCCCACCCCATTTTTGGGCTCCCCACCCCATTTTAGGCTCCCCTCCCCCATTTTTAGGCTCCCCCACCCCATTTTTAGGCTCCCCCTCCCCATTTTAGGCTCCCCCACCCCATTTTGGGGTCCCCTCCCCATTTTTAGGCTCCCCACCCCATTTTTAGGCCCCCCTCCCCATTTTAGGCTCCCCACCCCATTTTTAGGCTCCCCTCCCATTTTAGGCTCCCCACCCCATTTTGGGGTCCCCTCCCCCATTTTTAGGCTCCCCCACCCCCATTTTTAGGCTCCCCTCCCCATTTTAGGCTCCCCCTCCCCATTTTAGGCTCTCCCTCCCCATTTCAGGCTCCCCCTCCCCATTTTTGGGGTCCCCACCCCATTTTTAGGCCCCCCTCCCCCATTTTGGGGTCCCCCTCCCCCATTTTTAGGCTCCCCCTCCCCATTTTTAGGCTCCCCCACCCCATTTTCGGGCTCCCCCTCCCCATTTCAGGCTCCCCCTCCCCATTTTCAGGCTCCCCCTCCCCATTTTCAGAGCCCCCACCCCATTTTGGGCCCCCCTCCCCATTTTCAGGGCCCCCAACTCATTTCCAGGCCCCCTCCCCATTTTCCAGGCCCCAGCCCATTTGGGCTCCCTCTCCCCCATTTTCAGGCCTCCTCACCCCCATTTTCAGGCCCCCACCCCATTTTCAGGTCCCCCACCCCATTTTGGGCTCCCCACCCCATTTTGGGCTCCCCCACCCCATTTTGGGGGTCCCCTACCCCATTTTGGGGGTCCCCAAACCCATTCTGGGAATCCCCCAGCCCATTTTGGGGGTCTCCAAACCCGTTTTGGGGGTCTCCAAACACATTTTGGGGGTCCCCTAACCCGTTTTCGGACCCTCCAACCCATTTTGGGGGTCTCCCACCCCGTTCTGGGGGTCCCCCAGCCCATTTTGGGGGTCCCCGTGCCCACCTTGCTGTCGTAGAACTTCTCCCTCTTGTCGGTGAGGACGGAGCGGACGACGATGCCGGAGTACTCGATCACCATCTCCCCTGCCTCGATGTTCCGCTTGCAGAACAGGCCCCTCCCGTGGATGGCTGACCTGGGGGGGGCACGGGGTCACCCCTAAATCCAGGCACCCCAAAAACCCCAAAAAACCCCAAAAATCCCCAGAAAAAATCCAAAAAAATCCACCCCGGAACCACCAAAAACCCCCAAAACGCCCCAAGGGACCCCCAGATTGACATCCCTGCCCATGGGTGGCCGACCTGGGGGGAGCACGGGGTCACCCCCAAATCCAGGCACCCCAAAAACCCCAAAAAACCCCCAAAAAATCCACCCAGGAACCACCAAATTCCACCCAGAAAGCACCAAATTCCACCCCAAAACGCCCCCCAGGAGCTCCTAAAACTGACCCCACCCCCACCCAGAACAGGCCCCGCCCGTGGGTGGCCGACCTGGGGGGGGCACGGGGTCACCCCCAAATCCAGGCACCCCAAAAACCCCCGAAAATCCCAAAAAAACCCAAAAAAATCCACCCAGGAACCACCCAAAACCCCAAAAATCCACCCAGAAACTCCCAGGGACCCCAAACTGACCCCCTCCCCACCCAGAACAGGCCCCACCCGTGGATGGCCGACCTGAGAGGCACAGAGTCACCCCAAATCCAGAGACCCCAAAAACCCAAAAAAAACCCCAAAAAAATCCACCCAGGAACCACCAAAAACCCCCAAAATCCACCCAGAAACTCCCCCAGGGACCCCCAAACTGACCCCCTAGCCCCCCAAAGCAGGTCCCACCCGTGGGTAGCTGACCTGGGGGGGCACAGGTCACCCCCAAATCCAGAGACCCCAAAAACCCCAAAAAACCCCAAAAAAATCCACCCCGGAACCACCAAAAACCCCCAAAATCCACCCAGAAACTCCCCCAGGGACCCCCAAATTGACCCAGGGACCCCCAAACTGACCCCCTAACCCCACCCAGAACAGGCCCCGCCCATGGGTGGCCGACCTGGGGGTCACACAGAGTCACCCCCAAATCCAGAGACCCCAAAAACCCCAAAAAAAACCCCCAAAACCCCAAAAAAATCCACCCAGAAATGACCAAAATCCACCCAGAAACTCCCCCAGGGACCCCCAAACTGACCCCACCCCCACCCAGAACAGGCCCCGCCCGTGGTGACCCGACCTGGGGGGGGCACGGGATCACCCCAAATCCAGAGCACCCCAAAAACCCCCGAAAATCCCAAAAACCCAAAAAAATCCACCCAGAAATGACCAAATTCCACCCAGAAACTCCCCCAGGAGCTCCTAAAACTGACCCCACCCCCACCCAGAACAGGCCCCGCCCGTGGGTGGCCGACCTGGGGGGGGCACGGGGTCACCCCCAAATCCAGAGACCCCAAAACCCCAAAATCCCCCAAAAAACCCCCCAGGAACCACCAAAAACCCCAAAAATCCACCCCGGAACCACCAAATTCCACTCAAAACGCCCCCAGGGACCCCCAAAGGACACCCTAAAACCCCCCAGAACAGGCCCCACCCGACCTGGGGGGGCCACGGGGTCACCCCCAAATCCAGGCACCCCAAAAACCCCAAAAAACCCCAAAAAACCCCCAAAAATCCAAAAAAATCCACCCAGAAATGACCAAATTCCACCCAGAAAGCACCAAATTCCACCCCAAAACTCCCCCAGGGACCCCCAAATTGACATCCCTGCCCGTGGATGGCCGACCTGGGGGGGGCACGGGGTCACCCCCAAATCCAGAGACCCCAAAAACCCCCGAAAATCCCAAAAACCAGGAAAAAACACCAAAAAAATCCACCCCGGAACCACCAAAAACCCCCCAAATCCACCCAGAAACTCCCCCAGGGACCCCCAAAGGACACCCTGGAACCCACCCAGAACAGGCCCCTCCCGTGGATGGCCGACCTGGGGGGGGCACGGGGTCACCCCCAAATCCAGGGACCCCAAAAACCCCCAAAACCACAAAAAAATCCACCCCAGAACCACCAAAAACCCCAAAAATGCACCCAGAAACCACCAAAATTGACCCCAGGAGCTCCTGAAACCCCCAAAGGACACCCTGGACCCCCACCCAGAACAGGCCCCTCCCGTGGATGGCCGACCTGGGGGGGGCACGGGGTCACCCCCAAATCCAGGCACCCTAAAAACCCCCAAAACCACAAAAAAATCCACCAGGGAACCACCAAAAACCCCCAAACTCCACCCAGAAACTCCCCCAGGGACCCCCAAAGGACACCCTGGACCCCCCCCAGAACAGGCCCCGCCCGTGGGTGGCCGACCTGGGGGGGGCACGGGGTCACCCCCAAATCCAGAGACCCCAAAAACCCCAAAACCCCCCAAAAACCCCAAAAAAATCCACCCAGGAACCACCAAAAACCCAAAAAATCCACCCAGAAATGACCAAATTCCACCCAGAAACTCCCCCAGGGACCCCCAAACTGACCCCACCCCCACCCAGAACAGGCCCCACCCGACCTGGGGGGGGCACGGGGTCACCCCCAAATCCAGGCACCCCAAAAACCCCCGAAAATCCCAAAAAAAACCCAAAAACCCCAAAAAAATCCACCCCGGAATCACCAAATTCCACCCAGGAACCACCAAATTCCACCCAGAAACGCCCCCAGGGACCCCCAAATTGACATCCCCGCCCGTGGGTGGCCAACCTGGGGGTCACACGGGGTCACCCCCAAATCCAGAGACCCCAAAAACCCCCAAAACCACAAAAAAACCCCCAAAAAACCCCAAAAAAATCCACCCAGAAACTCCCCCAGGGACCCCCAAATTGACATCCCTGCCCGTGGATGGCCGACCGGGGGGGGGCACGGGGTCACCCCCAAATCCAGAGACCCCAAAAACCCCCGAAAATCCCAAAAAACCCCCAAAAAATCCACCCAGAAACCACCAAAAACCCCCAAAACGCCCCCAGGGACCCCCAGATTGACATCCCTGCCCATGGGTGGCCGACCTGGGGGTCACACGGGGTCACCCCCAAATCCAGAGACCCCAAAAACCCCCGAAAATCCCAAAAAACCCCAAAAAAATCCACCCAGAAATGACCAAATTCCACCCAGAAAGCACCAAAATCCACCCCAGGAGCTCCTGAAACCCTCCAAGGACACCCTGGACCCCCCCCCAGAACAGGCCCCACCCGTGGGTGACCGACCTGGGGGTCCCACGGGGTCACCCCCAAATCCAGAGACCCCAAAAACCCCAAAAACCCCAAAAAAACACCAAAAAAATCCAAAAACCCCAAAAAAATCCACCCAGAAATGACCAAATTCCACCCCAAAACACCCAAAGGGACCCCCAAATTGACACCTTGAAACCCCCCAGAACAGGCCCCGCCCGTGGATGGCCGACCTGGGGGTCACACGGGGTCACCCCCAAATCCAGAGACCCCAAAAACCCCAAAAACCCCAAAAAAATCCACCCAGGAACCACCAAAAACCCCAAAAATCCACCCCGGAACCACCAAAAACCCCCAAAATCCACCCAGAAACTCCCCCAGGGACCCCCAAACTGACCCCCTCCCCCACCCAGAACAGGCCCCACCCGTGGGTGGCCGACCTGGGGGGGGCACGGGGTCACCCCCAAATCCAGGCACCCCAAAAACCCCAAAAACCCCAAAAAACCCCCCAAAAAATCCAAAAAAATCCAAAAAAAATCCACCCAGAAATGACCAAATTCCACTCAAAACGACCCCAGGGACCCCCAAAGGACACCCTGAAACCCCCCAGAACAGGCCCCTACCGTGGGTGGCCGACCTGGGGGGGGCACGGGGTCACCCCCAAATCCAGGGACCCCAAAAACCCCAAAAAACCCCAAAAAAATCCACCAGGAACCACCAAAAACCCCAAAAATCCACCTAGAAATGACCAAAATCCACCCCAAAACTCCCCCAGGGACCCCCAAACTGACCCCACCCCCACCCAGAACAGGCCCCGCCCGTGGATGGCCGACCTGGGGGTCACACGGGGTCACCCCCAAATCCAGAGACCCCAAAAACCACAAAAACCCCAAAAATCCCCAAAATCCCAAAAATCACCTGGAACCACCAAAAACCCCAAAAATCCACCCAGAAACTCCCCCAGGGACCCCCAAACCCTCTCAAATCCCCCAAATCCCCCCAGTGCCCCCAAATCCCCCAAATCCCCTCACCCCCAACCTCCCCAAATCCCCTCAAATCCCCCAAATCCCCCTCAAACCCCCAAATCCCCCAAACCCCCCAAATCCCCCTCAAACCCCCAAACACCCCCAAAACCCCCAAATCCCCCTCAAATCCCCCAAATCCCCCAAGTGCCCCCAAATCCTCCCCAAATCCCCTCAAATCTCCCCAAAATCCCCCTCAAACCCCCAAATCCCCCAAACCCCCAAGCCCCTCAACCCCCAAAGCCCCAGATCCTCCCCAAACCCCCAAATCCCCCAAATCCTCCTCAATCCCCCAAATCCCCTCAGATCCCCCAAGATTCCCTCAGACTCCCGAAATCCCCCAGATCCTGAAACCCCAGGTCCCCAATGTCCTCAAATCCTCCCAGCCCTCTCAAAGGCCCCCAACCCCCAAGCCCCTAAGTCCCCTAAGCCCCCAAATCCCCAACCCCCCAAATTCCCTCAACCCCCCACCCCCAAATCCCCCTAGTGCCCCAAATCCCCCATATCCCCCAAATCCCCCAAATCCTCCAAAGCCCCCAGATCCCCCTCAGCCCCCAACCCTCAAGTCCCCTCAAACCCCAAGTCCCCCTCAACCCCCAATCCCCCAAACCCCCAAATCCCTAATCCCCAAATCCCCCAAAATCCCCTCCTGACCTGTAGACCCCACGGCCTCCTTGGCCGTTCTCTTGAGGTGCCGAATCTCATGGCCATGGGGAGCTCAGGCTGGTGGCACGGCTGGGGGGCGTCAGGGGTCCCCCAAAATCTGGGGGTCCCCTGAACCCCCAAAACCCCCCCAAAAGAAGAGTCCCAAAACCCCCAAATGCGCCCAAAATGTCCTCCTTGGGACCCCAAAACCCTCCCAAGAGACCCCTAAATTGCCCCCACGAGCAGTTCCAGGGTGGGGCGTCAGGGGAGTTTAGGGAGTCCTGATACCCCCAAACTCCCCCAAAATCCCCCAAAAAGAAGGAGTCCCAAAAACCCCCAAATTGCCCTCGAAATGTCCCCCTTGGGACCCCAAAACCCTCCCAAGAGACCCCCAAATTGCCCCCACGAGCAGTTCCAGGCTGGGGGGTGTCAGGAGGTCCCCAAAATCTGGGGGGTCCCCTGAACCCCCAAACCCCCCAAAAACCCCCAAAAGAAGGAGTCCCAAAACCCCACAACGTCAGCCCCAAAATCTCCCCCTTGGGACCCCAAAATCCCACTCAGGGACCCCAAAATCCCCCTCAGGGACCCCCAAAACACCCCAGGAGACCCCACCACCCCAAATCCAATCCCACCCACGGGGAGGGACCCCCAAAACCCCCCAAAATCCCCCCAGGGACCCCAAAAAGCCCCCAGGAGACCCCAAAAACCTCCCAGGAGACCCCAAAACCCCCTCAGGGACCCCAAAAATCCCCCCAGGGGACCCCAAAAACCCCAGGAGACCCCAAAATCCCCCAGGAGACCCCAAAATCCCCCTCAGGGACCCCAAAATCCCCCTCAGAGACCCCAAAAAGCCCCAAGGGACCCCAAAAACCTCCCAGGAGACCCCAAAAATCCCCCAGGAGACCCCAAAACCCCCAGGAGACCCCAAAACACCCCCAGGAGACCCCAGCACCCCAAATCCGATCCCACCCATGGGAAGGGACCCCCAAAACTCCCCAAAATCCCCCCAGGGGACCCCAAAAAGCCCCCCAGGAGACCCCAAAATCTCCCCCAGGGGACCCCAAAACCCCCAGGGACCCCAAAATCCCCCAAATAACCCCAAAAATCCCCCCCAGGAGAACCCACCACCCCAAATCCGATCCCACCCACGGGGAGGGACCCCCAAAACCCCCCAAAATCCCCAGGGACCCCAAAAAGCCCCCCAGGAGACCCCAAAATCTCCCTCAGGGACCCCAGAATCCCCCTCAGGAGACCCCAAAACCACCCAGGAGACCCCAGCACCCCAAATCCGATCCCACCCATGGGAAGGGACCCCCAAAACTCCCCAAAATCCCCCCAGGGGACCCCAAAATCCCCCCAGGGGACCCCAAAAAGCCCCCCAGGGACCCCCAAAAACCCCCCCCAGGTGTGTGGGGCATCAGGTCTACCCATTGACTCCTATGGGGGCTGGGACCCCAATTTTTTGGGGGGGTCCTAAAGATTTTTTGGGGGGTCCCAGATGTTTGGGGGTGTCTGGGGGGCACCCAGGGGTGCTGAGAGGGGGTCTCAGATATTTGGGGAGGGTCTCAGATGTCTGGGGAGGGGTCCCAAATGTCCTGGCCATCAGGTCTACCCATTGACTTCTATGGGGGGTGTGACCCCAATTTTTTTGGGGGTCCTAAAGATTTTTGGGGGGGTCCAGATGTTTGGGGGTGTCTGGGGGGCACCCAGGGGTGCTGAGGGGGGGTCTCAGATATTTGGGGAGGGTCTCAGTTATCTGGGGAGGGGTCCCAAATCTCGTGGCCATCAGGTCTACCCATTGACTCCTATGGGGGGTTGGGGGTGGGACCCAAATTTTTGGGGTGGGGGTCCCAGAGATTTTTGGGGGTCCCAGAGATTTTTTTGGGGGTCCCAGATGTTTGGGGAGCACCCAGGGGTGCTAGGGGGGGGTCTCAGATATGTGGGGAGGGGTCCCAAATCTCCTGGCCATCAGGTCTACCCATTGACTCCTATGGGGATTGAGGGGTGGGACCCAAATTTTTTTGGGGTGGGGGTCCCAGAAGATTTTTGGGGGGTCCCAGATGTTTTTGGGGGTCCTAAGTGTCTGGGGGGCACCCAGGGGTGCTGAGGGGGGGTCTCAGATGTCTGGGGAGGGGTCCCAAATCTCCTGGCCATCAGGTCTACCCATTGACTTCTATGACCCAAATTTTTTGGGGGTCCCAGAGATTTTTGGGGGTCCCCGAGGTTTTTGGGGTCCCAGATGTTTGGGGGCACCTAGAGGTGCTGGGGGTCTCAGAGACCCGGGAAAGTCCCCAGATATCTGGGGAGGGGTCCCAAATCTCCTGGCCATCAGGTCTACCCATTGACTCCTATGGGGGGTTGGGGGGTGGGACCCAAATTTTTTGGGGTGGGGGTCCCAGAGATTTTTGGGGGTCCCAGATGTTTGGGGTGTCTAGAGGGGCACCCAGGATGCTGAGAGGGGTCTCAGGTATTTGGGGGTCTCAGATATGTGGGGAGGGGTCCCAAATCTCCTGGCCATCAGGTCTACCCATTGACCCTTATTGGGGTGGGGGTAACCCCAAATTTTGGAGGGTCCTAAAGATTTTTGGGGGGTCCCAGATGTTTGGGGGTGTCTGGGGGCACCCAGGGGTGCTGAGGGGGTCTCAGGTATTTGGGGGTCTTAGATGTCGGGGGAGGGGTCCCAAATCTCTTGGCCATCAGGTCTACCCATTCACTCCTATGGGGGGTAGGAGGGTGGAACCCCAATTTTTTGGGGTGGGGGGTCCCAGAGATTTTTGGGGGGTCCCAGAGATTTTTGGGGGTCCCAGATGTTTGGGGAGCACCCAGGGTGCTGGGGGTCTCAGATATGTGGGGAGGGGTCCCAAATGTCCTGGCCATCAGGTCTACCCATTGACTCCTATGGGGGTTGGGGGCTGGGACCCCAATTTTTTGGGGGGTCCCAGAGATTTTTTGGGGGGTCTCAGATGTTTGGGGGGCACCCAGGGGTGCTGAGGGGGGTCTCAGGTATTTGGGGGTCTCAGATATCTGGGGAGGGTCCCAAATCTCCTGGCCATCAGGTCTACCCATTGACTCCTATGACCCAAATTTTTTGGGGCGGTCCCAGAGATTTTGGGGGTCCCCGAGGTTTTGGGGGTCCCAGACGTTTGGGGGCACCCAGAGGTGCTGGGGGTCTCAGATATCTGGGGAGGGGTCCCAAATGTCCTGGCCATCAGGTCTACCCATTCACTCCTATGGGGATTGAGGGGTGGGACCCAAATTTTTTTGGGGTGGGGGGTCCCAGAGATTTTTTGGGGGGTCCCAGATGTTTGTGGGGGTCCCAGATGTTTGGAGAGCACCCAGGGGTGCTGAGGGGGGTCTCAGATATGTGGGGAGGGGTCCCAAATCTCCTGGCCATCAGGTCTACCCATTGACTCCTATGGGGGGTAGGAGAGTGAAACCCAAATTTTTTTTTTTTGGGGTGGGGTCCTAAAGATTTTTGGGGGTCCTAGATGTTTGGGGGTGTCGGGAGGCACCCA